>NC_088321.1:16098159-16428937 GCF_910592395.1 Lineus longissimus
TCAACAGCTCAAAGAGGGCTCGGTCAAGTCAGACAGCTTCTCTACGACTTTGTGGAAAAGCAGCTTTCCTCAGTGCCCTGAAGTATGTTGCTGTCACTGACAGTTGTGTGGTATGACTTACCTCATCAGCTCGCGGCTCAAACACAGCTCTTGGTCAAGCCTGGCTTAACTGACTCTGACTCTGCCTCGACAACAATGGAACTTTCCCAGCCGCGAGCCTCTAAAGTTTCATGCTGTGTATTACATAGCGTTTATCAAGATGCTTGGTAACATTTACAAAGTGTTAATCTTAGAAACTCTGAAATGCAGAACCTGGAAGTGTAGAAATACAGTCTGACATCAGATGCACTTGTCTCTAAGCAAGTAACCTAATAACTAGGCAATGGAGAGCTACCCGAACTGCTAGCCTTAAGATTCGGGCTGTGGAGCACGTCGGCGTTCTTTCATTTTGCTCTGTGACATTTACATAAGGTGTTCATCTTTGAAACTACAGAGTGAGGACCACTTAACTTCAGCTACACAGTCTGACACCAGAGGCCTTCAAAACCACTCTCTTTCTCAGCAGTAACCTAGTTACCTCATACTTTCATATCCGCAATATTGGAAAGATCCGCAGATATCTATCGGTCAACACCACCAGGCTCTATATTCAAGCCCTCATCACTTCTAGACTTGACTTCTGCAATTCCCTTCTTCTTGGCTTGCCTAAATCTACTGTCCGTCCACTGCAGTTAGTGCAAAACAACGCGGCTCGTCTTATTACCAAGTCTCGAAAGAGGTCACATATTACCCCAGTCCTCAAGTCTCTACATTGGCTCCCTGTTGAACAGCGTATCGCTTACAAGGTCCTCCTCCTTACTTTCAAATGTCTCCATGGTCTGGCCCCATCCTATCTCTCCGAGCTTATATCAATCTACACACCTAACCATCCCCTTCGCTCCTCAGCTGAAACTCTCCTTCAACCTCCCAGAGCAAAGGTGCAATCAATAGGAACTAGAGCTTTTTCTATTGGTGCACCAAAAATGTGGAATAAACTTCCAGCAACTATCAGAAACATCCAAGACATTGTTCCTTTCAAACGTTCCTTGAAACATTTCCTCTTTTCTGAAGCCTTCATTAGCAGTGATGCAGCGCTTTGAGCGATCCTAATGGATCGGATACTGCGCTATACAAGACTCGTTATATATATATATATATATATTCAACATCATTCTTCTGCATCGTTCCTGATAAGTGACATTTACAAAAAGTGTGTATCTTTGAAAGTGCAGAAATTTGAAACCTCGAAGTATAGGAGTAGAGTTTGACGTCAAAGGCCTTCTTTTCTTGTTTCGCAGAAATACAGCTGTCGTAGGCACAGCACAGGTAACAGCAGACTGGTACTGTAAAGTGTGAATTTTTGTGTGCATTTTATTTCACGAACAACCTCCATGGGTTTATGGTCGTCCTAAGTCCCCTTTGAAATGCTTACACCAGTCTGTTCATAGTCTCTCTGTCCCTTTCATCAAAAGCCCTTTGATGTACTGATCTACATATGTATTTACTTAGGGTAACCTTTGAAATATATGTATTTTTGGCAAGCAAATTGTCGACTTTTCCATTGATAATGTTTCATCACAATGAAATGTGACCTTTTAGATGCAGCTTCCTTTGAATGCTGCTACTTTGAGGAAATAACACAGACCCTGAAATAGCAGACTACCATATAATGGCAAGGTCACCCTTTGAGATACACTCGTGGATATCCCCTGCTTTTGTTTGATTTATATCATGTTACCAGCCCAGTTAAAAGAAAATTGGCTCTCAAGGAACACGAATGATTGTTTATTTTCCACCTAAATGGATCTGTCTTCTTGACAGTTTCCCCAGGACTGCCCTGAAATGGACACCAGGGGGTAACCTGTGGCTGCACAAGGACCATGTGGCACAGAACTATGAGATGGGCTTTCATCAGGATGAGGCAGCCAAGCCAGTGAAAGACCGAAGACGTTTTTTTCTTCAGTTTCTTTCTACGAATAGTTGCATTTTCCAATGATGACTTCTGTTTGCGAAAGTAAAGGTGCTGGTTAAGAATTTTTGCTCTGGCTGTCCCCCCCCCCCCCCCCTTACAAAAAGTTAAGGATCACGAAAGTAAAGGTGCCGATTACAGGAAATGTAAAGGTCGAGATATCCAGGCCGGATGTCATTAATCCCACTGGCTATAAAGTGTGATAAATTTCCATGAGAAATGAGATCATAAGGTAGCTTAATCAAGCACGTCTAGTAAGAAATCGATACGTCCAAGGACACCTTTCATGCTATTGATCTCTAAGGAGTAAAAGGTGATAGGTCATAGCGTGAGTTTTATGGTCTGTTTGAATCCGGTCCGACGTTGCGATCGGCCAAATTTCTAAATCTTTGTATCAGGATTGTCATTTTTAAAACTGTATGCTTATTGTTGACTCTTCACTTTAATAAAGTCAGTTGCAGATATTTACTTTTTGCCTTCATAATTGTCCTTCTTTGTGAATGAATTGGCCCAAGCAGTGGTGATCTACGTTGATGCTAGATGAACCAGTCGGACTACAAAGGCACAGCCAATATGACATCATCACAAAATGGTCTCAAGAAACGAATATATGCAAAAGGGGACAATTTCACCTGCTGGAGAATTTCCAATGTAAAAGACGAACAAAATTCATAACAAATAAATATTTTTGTGGAAAATTTCTGATTTTTATTAAATTTCCCACGTTAACAATACTAACGGTAAGGAAAATTGAATAAGACTTTAACTCCGTCGAATAAGACAAAAATCATCGATAAGTTATCTCCTTTGTACAGGCGTAAATATGGAACAATTTACCCGAGTGGAAAATTTCTAATAAGTTTCATTTCACAGGGCGTTGCTTGCTTGACGGAGGTGTTCAGTTTGTCGGAAAATTCTACAAATACACTCTAGAGCTTTGCCTTTACGGCGTACGTTATCATTTATGAGCGGCAGGGGTGTCCAGGTGGAGAAAAGCGACATGTTGGTTCATTCTGCTATGATTTCGGTATTGCCTTGAAATCTGCTGCAAATACCGACTATTTTTGCAATGGCTAAGTGACTACCAGTATTTTCACTATGGCTAAGTGACTGTTTTCGCTGTGGCAAGGTGACTCTCACTTTGGCTCAGAGCTTTTTCACGACAGCAAAGTGTGGCTAAAGTGCTTTTTACCCAATGGCTAAGAGAGCATTTTCATACAGCTAAGTGACTTTTTCGCTTGGGCTATTTCACTGTTCTCCAAAGGCCTATGCCCATTTAAATAGGGCTAAATGATGAGTGTCAGTTGGTCGTCACCATAGGTCATGAGTTAGAGTGGAGGATGACAAAGTCACGCCAATCGTAAGTGGTCGAGTTGACCGCCAACCTTTCATGACTACAGCTTCAATGTCCGTCAATTAGTCCAATCACGCTGAAGCCGTAGCCTGGTGATTTGATGTGAAAGTGGCATAACACGTATGCTGGGGTCGTTGAAGTGATTGGTGGTGATTTGGGTTGCTGGGAAGTCTGGAAGTTGTAGAAAGGTATTCTTCATCTCTGCACCAGAGCGTGATTGGCTGGTCAAAATTAACTCCACCAGGCTTCTGACTGCTTCTGATTAGGGGCAATATTACCCAGCTGTCGGCTGCCCTGTCATCTCCTATTCTAGACCAACTGACTAAGTGAGGTTAAGCCCCCACTAAAGAGAGCTCAGCGGGCTCTACGTTAACCAACTGACGAGGCTAATTAGAACATGCTCATGTTGGAAACACAGACTTCCGTCGATGATGATTTACATGGTAGCAGTTGTAGTAGTAATAGTCCTTCAGTAGATGTGATTGGATAATCCACTATTAGAGAATAATGATCAGCTGCCCCCTTTAAAAGCTTAAAGTAAAGGTTGTTACAGTTGCCATAGAAATGACGAAATGTCAATGCAATCACCATGGAAACGCTATGACAACAAAACATGTCAAACTGACACTTTCTTTAAATTTCTAATTTGAATTTGATATGAAATTCCTGGAGTGACAGGGGTTTTATTTGTGTAATATTTCAGGCAGAATTTCTCAGGTTTTGTCAGGAAGACTGTCAATTCGCAGCTGATGCGTATATCGTGGATTTCTCTTCCGTTTTGAGTGTCAACATCCATTTTTTATGCGAGAATATGCATTCATGCGTCAACAGTAAACAGCTTCTGTAAACTGGACTGGACAGAAGCTTCTTCATGACTCCAACTAGCCTTCCCAACCAGGAAATGTTAGTCTCTCTCAAACGCTTTATCTGTACTGCTAAGTGTCAATCGTGGTCGGAGTAAATATCATGGCTCTTTACCTCTTGGTGGGAAAGGTAAAAATGATGGTGCGTTAGAGGAGAACATTATGGTGAGTGTCAGCCGTAAATCTGCAAATTGGACTCGACAGGATCTGCGCTATCACGCCAACTGGCCTTCCCTACCAAGAACCAGTAATTTCTCACAAACACCTAATCTGTAGCAATAAGTGACAATCGTGTTTAGGGTAAATATCAAGGCTTTTAACCTCCTTGATCGTAAAGGTTGTGGCTTGCAACTGCCTCTACCTTGATGGAGAAGAGCCAAGTAGATTGTCATGATGATGATGATGATGATGATGATGATGATGATGATGATGATGATGGTAGTCTGAGTTTGTACGGCTTATACCAACATCAAGGTCAGAGAGCTGCAGGTTGTATGCACATTGAACACCACTTGGTTGTATGCACATTGAACACCACCTGGTTGTATGCACATTGAACACCACCTGGTTGTATGCACATTGAACACCACCTGGTTGTATGCACATTGAACACCACCTGGTTGTATGCACATTGAACACCACCTGGTTGTATGCACATTGAACACCACCTGGTTGTATGCACATTGAACACCACCTGGTTGTATGCACATTGGACACCACCTGGTTGTATGCACATTGAACACCACCTGGTTGTATGCTCATTGAACACCACCTGGCTGTATGCACATTGAACACCACCTGGTTGTATGCACATTGAACACCACTTGGTTGTGTGCACATTGAACACCACTTGGTTGTATGCACATTGAACACCACCTGGTTGTATGCACATTGAACACCACTTGGTTGTGTGCACATTGAACACCACTTGGTTGTGTGCACATTGAACACCACCTGGTTGTATGCACATTGAACACCACCTGGTTGTATGCACATTGAACACCACCTGGTTGTATGCACATGGAACACCACTTGGTTGTATGCACATTGAACACCACCTGGTTGTATGCACATTGAACACCACCTGGTTATATGCACATTGAACACCACCTGGTTGTATGCACATTGAACACCACCTGGTTGTATGCACATTGAACACCACCTGGTTGTATGCTCATTGAACACCACCTGGTTGTATGCACATTGAACACCACCTGGTTGTATGCTCATTGAACACCACCTGGTTGTATGCACATGGAACACCACCTGGTTGTATGCACATTGAACACCACCTGGTTGTATGCACACTGAACACCACTTGGTTGTATGGACATTGAACACCACCTGGTTGTATGCACATTGAACACCACCTGGCTGTATGCACATTGAACACCACCTGGTTGTATGCACATTGAACACCACCTGGTCGTATGCACATTGAACACCACTTGGTTGTATGGACATTGAACACCACCTGGCTGTATGCACATTGAACACCACCTGGCTGTATGCACATTGAACACCACCTGGCTGTATGCACATTGAACACCACCTGGTTGTATGCACACTGAACACCACCTGGTTGTATGCACACTGAACACCACCTGGCTATATGCACATTGAACACCACCTGGCTGTATGCACATTGAACACCACCTGGTTGTATGCACATTGAACACCACCTGGTTGTATGCACATTGAACACCACCACAGCCTCCTGACTGTGGCTAAGAGAGATGACTTACTGTAAATGATTATGAGTTTGCTAACTGGTCAAGTTGTCTGTCGATGACGTGAGGACTTTCCAAGTCCAGTCACGATCAAATGTTGGTGTACGCTCTCAGATGAATGAATCAATTTGTACTGGATGACTATCATTTCTGGCTGGTAACAGAATGACGTGAAGTGCTTGCACAAATTGATGCTGAAATGGGGTGTTTCTGATACTGCGATGTTTTGGCTCCAATAATCTGATTGTGGACTGGAGGCCAGTACGGTCAGACGAGGAGGCCGGAGACAGTCGGAAGAAAATGTTGTCGAGATGTGGAGTCGGCCGGTACTCCATGCACCAGACTGTTGTCAGTAGATGACTTTCCAAAACATCCAAGGCAGTCATAGAGAGATGTTTCATGCACTCTTGCAGACACAGTGCCCTGTAAGTGTCGCTGATACCCTGGAGGTGAGGTGTATCAAATTCACTCTGCACGTGATCATAATTGAGACAAAAAACATAATGCTATAATGAATAAACAATTCTAAAATACAGTTTTGTTGACTATACCTTCATATTGATGCCTCAGGGTGATGTTTCAGTGCATAACGTTCAACGTATCATATTTTCAATATTCGTACAAATCACGTGATAGAGAATACGATACTACAGTGGTTCATTAAGGTTTTCAGGTTGGAAGGAAAACATTGAGGATAACTTGTGTAGGTATCTGAGCACCATAACTAGGATACCACTTTCGATATATCACTGCCTTCCCCGATACACACAGAGTTTCTTCCAGTTATTTAGAATATCTACACCAACCCAAGGACATTCCACATGAACGGCTTCGAAGTGTTTCCTGTCATTTCCGTTCCGTTCTTTTCTCATGTGACAGGAATTAATATTAGCTTTCTTTGCGGTTTGAGGAGTGATACCGAATGGAGGTATTGGTTGTCTTGTCAAACACCAGCTCAAAAAAAGAAGAATGAAAAAGTCTAAAAGGTTAAGTTACCTTGATTGGAATTTGAACCACAGATGTTTGGTGTGCGAGTTCACTGCTCTACCATTGAGCTGTTCTGCTCTGTGTGACAACAATATTATCACCATTTTGAGATTTTACAAATGGTCTGGCAATCAAAAGAAGCTAGGTCAGAACCAAGCCGCAGGAATTACCTGGTCTTCTGTAGACGTATTCTGTTGACAGATGTACGACCTCTTATCTTCCATAAAAATGTATCTCATTTCGTTATTGATTTTGTCTTACTCTTACAAAAGAACGATATCGGAGGCCGACAAATGGGAACAAAACATAAGCCTTTGTTATTGGATTTCATCGAAAAATGTTTGTGTGTAACCTTTACGTTTCCATGGAAACTCTTTGTGTACCCTTCTAACCTAGGTATTTGTTGTTGGTTGAAATGTATCTATGATAGGACTGTGTGGGGCTTCTTTGCTTGTTTTGTGTTGCTGATACCAGAACTAGGATTGCTCTAATCTCGTAAGATGAGGTGTGCTCTACCCCAGTTATATGGCAAGGCTTAACCTGCCAGCCATGGAGGATTTCTTTTATGGCGTTGGCCCCTGGGCTGGAAATTAAGCAGCGTTGAGCGTGGACATCAACTGCAGCGGTTTTATTTGCGGATTTTTGTGCTCTTGGGGCTGTTTATTTGTCTCCATATCGTGATCCCTGGTAAAGTACAACCAATAGGGACGTCCAGTAAACCAAAAAAGGTTTATTTTGCGTGTGGCCTGAACAAGGGAAAAGGCCACAAGCAAACAGTGCATGGATACACTGCCTCTGCCTACAGGACAGATCATCTAATTGAACAAGATTCGGCCTGTGTCGTCTATCATGTAATTCCGACCATTGACATCTGATAACATAAGAGGCACCCGAGGTCTGTAATTTCACGCCTCCATGCTTCGGCCACCATCCCTCGCACACCGATGTAATTTGCCACTAGCCACCCTTCGCCAGGATTGGCTGAGTGTCCGTGAAGGTAATTAACGACGACAAAGTATCAGAGTAAGGCACCGTGGGTAATTTGTGCTGGCGGGTGCTTGTAACGTGGCTGGTGTTGTTCTGTGATTTGACGCGTGATATACGTAAGTTGATGGGTGCTCAAGTCAAAATGGCTTTCACTTCCTTTGTTATTCAAATCCTTGACCAATGCCAGTGGCAATGGAATCTGCAGTGGCAATGGAATCTGCAGTGGCAATGGAAGCAATAGTGGCAATGGAAGCCGCTAGAAGGCACAGTGAGTTGCGTACCTTTTCAGTGCTCCTACGTAGGTAGGTCTTTAAACCAGGAAACAAGGAACAAGATTAAACAGTAACAGCAAAAGCAAACACATTTCACGTAGCCAGAGGCCACTGTCCTTGGTGGCTAAACCTTGATTTAAGTTTTAAAATGATCCATAGCAACCATGAGCTTGCTAACAAAGGGTTAAAAAGGAGATAGCACACAGGTCTCTCCTCCATGTAACGTCCCCCGTCTCACAAACTTCTCACCAATAATACTCTCCATTCAACGCGGTAATGAATCTACAAATTGCGTGTTGATGATACTGGCTGATAATAGAAAATGATGAGCTACTCTCAGTGATTGATGCGATCGCAAGTAACTTGACAAATTGTGAGGTAAACCGGTAATTTTCGCGATCGCGACTCGGCATTGAATGATTGAAAATAGGAGAAGATTGTACGAAAATAGTTGCCGAGATTGTAATATGATTGATCTGATTAGGTTTCCTCAGTGAACACCTGGGATTGGGTTGCATTTATGTTTATGATAGTGGTTAGAGTATTGGGCTCATAATCTGGAAGTCATGGGTTTCATTCACCAAAATATCCAGGGCTTTTATATAGGTGAATACCGTGGCTGATTTTGACAAATCATCCAATGGTCACGAGTCCTTGATGTGTCATTCTTTTCATATTTTGCAGGCTAATATTGACAAGTATGAAACAGTCCATGTCGTCATTGGTAATGAGTCATGTGACCTGGACTCTGTGATCTCCGCTATCACGTATGCGTTCTATCTAAAACAGGTAAGAAACAAAAGTTTCAAATTTCAAATTATCCGCATGACAAAGAAGTTTTGCGCTGCCTTGTATTGAGCTATTGAATGTTGCCATCCAATACCGGAAAATAATGATATTATTCTGTCATCAATTAGTGATAACTACTTTGAGAAACCAATTTAAATTGACTCCGACATATTTTGATCCTTATCTGACCACCTGCTATGAGTGATCCATCCACCTGAACCGATATACACGAATCGTCCATTATGATATTAGCTGCCATCTCAGATCAATACAAGCGATACCAGTCTAAGTCCCGCCGTCATTAGCGGGCCTTTGATCTGGAAACAGCCCCGTGTTTCAGCACGATCGAGGAAAAGTTCAAAACCCTTTGAATTAGCCTCGTAGTCGTATATTGACATTTTGAGGGGGCGCCGATCGACTCGGTCTAATGGAAGTTTCAACTAAGTTTCATGAGTTACCCATTTTGTCTGTTTGTTGGTAGAAGACGTCTGCTCATAAAAGTAGCCTCCTTGATTGTTTATGTTTTCATAGTAGAGAGATGCGGGGGGGGGGGGCTGAACACCTTTGAGTTTGGAGAGTGGGGTTGAACCTTCTTTGAAGATGTCATGTTTGAAGAAAGTTGTAGCAAAGTTTGTTGTCTTTGATCCTCATTCTAAGATACTTTTGTATCCCAAATTCTTGTTCTGTGTGTAGAGTGCCTGTCACCATTCTCCCTCTCAGACAAAAGCTAAAAAATACATATCTCTGGTTGTCCTCCTGGTACTCCTCCAAAAAATTCACCAAAGGATCAACTGCAGTAATGTTCCAAAGACTGATATTGAAATATTAGAGGAGGCAAAAATCTATGACATTAGAAAATGACTTGATGTCTTGAAGAGGAAAAAATCTTAGCAATATCTTTGAAATGAATATATCACACCTGTAACACCGTCTGCTTGAAAGGTCACCATGGCAACTGCAATGTTACCCGGCGTTACTGACCAATATTTTTGGAGAAAAAATGTTTGGTGATCAATATGAAATGAATCATGGGAGATTGGTGTGATGTTTTGTGGAAAAATGCTGGAAATGAAACGCAAACTCGAAAAATTGCATTTGTGTTTGTGTCGTGGGAGGAGTGATGAGTTAGGGAGCTGGCCCTTGGTCAGTCAGGCAGATGAGGTTGGGTCGTGGGAGGAGTGATGAGTTGGGGAGCTGGCCCTTGGTCAGTCAGGCAGATGAGGTTGGGTCGTGGGAGGAGTGATGAGTTGGGGAGCTGGCCCTTGGTCAGTCAGGCAGATGAGGTTGGGTCATGTGAGGAGTGATGAGTTGGGGAGCTGGCCCTTGGTCAGTCAGGCAGATGAGGTTGTGTCGTGGGAGGTGTGATGAGTTGGGGAGCTGGCCCTTGGTCAGTCAGGCAGATGAGGTTGGGTCGTGGGAGGAGTGATGAGTTGGGGAGCTGGCCCTTGGTCAGTCAGACAGATGAGGTTGGGTCATGTGAGGAGTGATGAGTTAGGGAGCTGGCCCTTGGTCAGTCAGGCAGATGAGGTTGGAGATTGGAAATGGAGCACAGACCATAAGAAGTAACTTCCCTCGTCTTCAATGTTCTAGTTCTTTTGAAGTAACGTTTTGGAAACGAATAGCGCCCTCAAGAAATGTGTATGTGTCGTATTGAGTGTTTGATGGACCTGGCCAATGACACTTACATGTGTGTCTCTGCCTTCTGGATATGTTGTATAGATTTCAAAGCACCAACAAGTTTTTTCTTCTGAAGTGTGCAGCGAGCTTTGAGAGTACTTGATTCGATACTACTGTCAGATGGCGGTGTTGGGAAGCTGTCGAGAGTCGTGAGATCAAAAGATATGGTTGGATGAAATGACCCCTATTTGCGACTTTGTGCAACTGTCATGAGACTAAGGAGGTGGCCATGGCAGGAAATGACCCCAATTGACAACTTCAGGCAACTCGTCTAGACCTGGTCTCCCTTTAAGTGTCCTTTACTCGATCACACCATCACGTGGCCTTGGCAGGAAATCCGCTGAGTGCCACGAGACCAGCAAGATTAACCGTGTCCAGGAAGGAAATTTGGTACTTATGGAACAGATGGCAAAGGTGATTTGGGAAGGAAGTGTCCCCTCAGAGGCACTTGACTGGTTTATAAAGTGAGGCTTATGCTCTCCGCAAACGGGTGATATGAGTTGCTCTAACCTACGATCGTGATCCAATGCGACAAAACTGTGGCAGTGTTCATCGCAATGCCTGCGACGAAAATTTTAAGTACAAAAATCAAGTCATAACAACATCAGAATAAAAGTCATCCGAGTTGTCAAAGAATAATCTATTATAGTTAATGGTTACGCCCCGAGGGGGAGAGGCTCTAATGGAATTCAATAAAACCTTCTCTCACTCATCTAATTGATCCCACACGAACTTGACTCCAACCAGTCTACTTCCCCCTGGGAAAACTGTAGAAATAAAACATCAAAATTAGGTTGAATCTGAATTTAATATTGGAGTTTTCGTTTTGACATTTCAGTTTGGTGTCGTTTGACATCAACGACGGAATATTTCTTTTAATTTTTTCCCAAATGAGATTTTCTTTGGGCGAATTTTAGATGTCAATATAAAGTGTATTAGTTATGGATTTTCTCGGTTCAATATGTCTGTGTGACTGTCCAGTCTGCTTGCTCCTTCCCCTAATTTCAGACGTTTCCCGTTTCCCGAAATTTCAGTGTTTGTTTGAATGTGATTCCTTGACAAAAACCGATTTTGTAATTTGTTAGATTTTGTGCTATTAGGAAAATTAAATCGTCAAGACACACTGTATTAATTATCACAGCCATTACACTATAATGTCATTATAAATCAATTACCCAATGTTACTTTTGACATCTAAATTGATTTTGAATAATTAATATGATTACAGTGATTCTTACTGGCGGGCACATGTTAAGTTTTCCTTTCAAATTAATTATATTGCTTAGTAAAATGCGGATAAAAATTATGACATCTTCAATCAGGATAGTTGATTTGATGCGACGTATGAAAAGTTCTTTCAGTTGCACTATTCATTATGCAGCTGTCAATGAAACCCTGTACCTCACCTGGTCAGGCAAGTACCAGTTTAGAACATCACACACAAGGATTTGGCAATCAGGTTCATTTATGACCGTGACCTTAGTTCATTATGACCTTCACCTTAAGGTCCTTGACCTTTCTATATCCAGGTTCTTCAATCAAGTTCTACACTAGTTGTTCCAATCTTGAACATCCCACACGGCGACTTCACAATCCGCACTGACTCTGTGTACGTTCTTGGAAAACACGGGATAAACTCTGATCATGCGATTTGTCGAGATAACCTTGACCTTCGACCTTTACATGAGAGCAGACGCTTGAAGGTGACCTTGGTGGATTGTAACGTTTTCCCGGAAGAGCCCGAGTTAGACCGTGTTGTTGTCGAGGTGATAGATCATCATAAGTTGGTGCGGGAGTCCTCGGATGGGTAAGTTGAGCGCTCCACTGACAAGTGATTGCAAACACTGCGCCGTGTTATCATGACCACATACTCTTACAACTCGTTCACTTCTGGTGGTCGTCACAGGAATCCGAAGTACATGTAGTAGCAATAAGCCAAGGGGTATCATAGCGGCTCAAGACGAACCATTGGTGTTTTTGTAGCCACTGAGTTTTTCCAAAAGATTGACCAATATCCCAAGCAATTACCACATCCGTTTGATAAGAAACGCTTGGCAGTTAATGGCAATTCTTACCCAGTTGAAATTGGTGAAGCCGTAAGCGGTATTTTTCGAATTGGCGCGATTGCCTGCTTTCGTTACCTCGACGAGCAGAAGGTAAGTTTGCATGATACAGCTGTGACTTATGATCAGTTTGTAAAGCGCCCACGAATGGATATTTCTTTCTGATCAGGGCGGTATAAAAAATTTGCTCTTTAGGCCTACAATACATTTATAATTCCTTCCTATTCAGCATTTTGTGTGTGCACCATTTAAGTGCAGCAAAATAGCGCCGTATTAAGTCTCTCCTCCATTAGCTAAAGACGGCTCACCTTGTACAAAAACATCGGATAGAAACTGAAAATGCATCTCATTTGATTGGTTAAATCGGCGTGGAACGATTTTCTAGGTGTGATAGCGGCAGGGGGAGTGGGATGTTGTTTTTATCAAAGGCTGCATTAGCGCGGAGAAACAGGGTGTTTAATGGAGAATTAAACCTGTTGAACAGTTTGTTCTTTGATGGGATCACTTCACAGTTAATGGTCTCATCAGCTTGAAGTGTTAAAACTCCACCTGGTAGATATTACTTCTGTCATTTCAGTATCAGCCTAACAGTGGAAATCGTAGGGTCGTGCACAACCCTGGTGGCAGAAAAACTAACTAAAGACGAGAGATTCACGTTTGATCCAGTGGTAGCCGAGCTTCTGCATGGTCAGTGTCTCAGTTTGTAAGAGTTTCAAGCCTTCTTCTTTTTCTGCGTGGTTTTCTCTTGCCAGAAGGAATCAGCCCCAAGCATATTCACCATCTCGGCCATAAGATGTCAAAGCATTCACTTCTGCTACCATGGAAACCTATCACTCAATCCATATTTTCTCTCCCCTCATAAGTGATAAGATATTGTTACTTAATCTACTCACCGTGATCAATATGTTTTTTGCTGATAACCAGCGATGGTGTATTGATCAAGATGGCCGTTTGGATAATTCTTATATACGTCGGTGAACGTTTCATTCATAGAGTCGTTGATGGGCTGCAGTCTGCAGAAGCTGGAACAAATCTGGACATTTCATTCCATGCGTAACCAGGCACGAATCCAAGCATCAGTTATTTTAATGAGAAATGCTTCTGGGTCTGCCCCTGGTAACTGAACAAAAAATCAGGAAATCTTGTCCTTGCTTCGGCCGACCGCGGCATTATTGATTCAGTTCCTAAAGTGATTCAAGTCATCAAAGGAGCAGCTGATACATTTAACTCATCTTTAAGGGTAAAGATCTCTCAGTCATACTTCTTTCTTTATTACAGCAACCATATTGACGGACACCATCAACCTAAACCCAGAAGCAAAGAAAGTTACTCCAAAAGACATTGAGTATGTGGAGAAGTTAGAATGTTGTCTGCCGGCAGTTGATAGGACGAAAGTCTATAATGAGATTCAAGTTGCAAAGGCAAATATATCAGGTGAGTAGGTCTAATGGATTTTGTTGAGAAAAAAACAAAGCAACAAATTTGCTTTGAGACCATCAAAGTGACTTGGTGTCCCAGACCAATTCCTGCACCATAAACACACCTTCACTCCTCAACTTTTCTCACTTCCATTTTATTTTCGTCCGTCCCTCAATCTTGCTTTACTTTCCAGGTCTTACAACGTTAGAGCTCCTTCGAAGAGACCTGAAGTTTGTGACAGAGCCTGATGTGACCATTGCCATGAGCTCAATCCCAGTACATTTACAGGTAAGTTTGCAGAACCAACCATCATCATATTATTATTTCCGGTGTTGTAACTCTATTGGAATTTCACCGGAGGTACATGTCCATGTACATGTCGTTTCCAAATATTAAAGAGCGTCCGATATCTCCTTGATTTTTATGTCATGGCAAATCTAGTGGAATTATGAGCGAGTCTTAAATCTTTGCGTATGACTGTACTTAATTATAGGAAATTGGCTTGATTACCATAGTAACAGACGTTTATATTTTTCCACAGCAATTTCTGACGAGGGTTCACGTTGTTGACGATCTCATGACATTTTTAAAAAGTCGGAAGGCAGATGCCGTGGTTGTCATGACGACATCGCCTACCCCCTCTGGTGGTAGTATCGAGCGACAATTGGGCATCTATTCCCCCGTCGAGGAACTGAGGAAAAAGGTAGGTTTAGTTATCGCCAGAGGGCGGACGTGCTATTTCAGTTTCGTCGTCGTCGACGTCCTTGATGGCGTCATGGTCCATACTTGGAACCTTGGCATGTTACTGCTCAACCTACAGTTTTACATCCCTATCTCACCAAAGGTCAAAGGTCAACCTGGTATCATGAATTCTCATTAAATATTGATAAGCTGTGTGCTTTGTATCTAAACTAATAACGCTGACATTTGTATTGCAATAACGATAACGATACATCATTTAAGCTTTGTAATTAGTTGGTTGGCTGTTTTTTTCTCCAATGAAAGACTAAGCAGGCAGGAGGGCGGTAGGCAAATTAAAACCGTGTTTCATCTCTGTGTCCTTGAGGAAGATGCCTCACCCTACATTGCTTCCTTTGGCACACGAGTATAAATGGGTTCTAGGCTTCAGTTAACTGACAATGGACAAACATCCAGCGGGTGATACTCCATCACAGAATCATTGATGGCCCATGCTGGAATCTATGTTGAATTTTCTCAGTCACAGATTCTGTGACGGAAACTTTTACCTGTGCGCACCATGTGATTATCGCATTTCCTACTGGCTTATTCAGAGCCTCGTTCCTCATTCTCCATCAACCATGTCCCAGGACACACTAAGCCGAGCTTGGCAATCGGTGGGGAATCAAACTGTCTCTCGACCTATTGTATTTCTTGTCACGTATTCAGAGCCTCGTTCCTCATTCTCGATCAACCATGTCCCAGGACACACTAAGCCGAGCTTGGCAATCGGTGGGGAATCAAACTATCTCTTGACCTATTGTATTTCTTGTCATGTATTCAGAGCCTCGTTCCTCATTCTCCATCAACCATGTCCCAGGACACACTAAGCCGAGCTTGGCAATCGGTGGGGAATCAAACTGTCTCTCGACCTATTGTATTTCTTGTCACGTATTCAGAGCCGCGGTCAACAATCTTCCAACGATGATTGCAAACGACCAACCTGATAGCAATCGGCAATCAGAGGGAGTGCAAACCAAACTGTGTAAGGGCTGAATACAATCAAATACACCATGTAATTATCTGTTGAACCTATTGTGTTTGTTGTCAAGTAAGCGGAGCCTCGTTCAACAATCTTCTCTCGTTATGTCAACAAGTAATGATCACCACAGTCCAATTTGCCACAAGGTTGACCGTTCACCACTGATGGCTAGTTGCCAAGCGATCCATTGCAGCTGTCTGAAAGAGATTACCTCGATACTGGGCCCTTATTCTAGGCTTTTTGGGCTGAGATGGCTAACTTAGTTTCCCGTTAGGATCCGTGGCCCTACAAGCCAGATTTAGTGGCTTTCGTACCTAACTCTTCATATCTTTCAAGAATTCTTCCAAGAGATAACACAATCGCTCAAAAAATTGTCTCAGTATTCTGAAGAGGGGGTGTGGGCAACATCAAGAGCAGCCATAACAATGTCATATGATCATTGTGTAATCCCACACATACATCAAAGTCTCCGATAAATGTCAGAAGTGTTATTATGCTATAATTCCACAACAGATATTGTTGACCTTAAATTTTTGGCACCAGAAATAGTTGGAGAATATGCTCTTTTTGAATTTGTGATTCGCTGCTGAAATTTTATAGTTTATGCATTACTGTGGAAATTTCCGCAAAAATAACAAGATGTATATGAATAACAAGACTGGCCTCTTCAAAACAATGCCAAAGGGGTGTGATTGATAACAGGAACAGCAACAACAATGTGATAACATCCAATATCATCATTGACAATACCACACAAATACGTCCGCCAGCTCAGCACAAGTCAATAAATATGTATTTCATTGATATCTATCTTTACAGATATCGCAATCTCTTCAAACCACGTCATCGCCGCCGTTAGACCTACAGCCCATGAAAACAACCGTGCCAGCATTCGTTGCATTCTTGCAGGGAAATGTTGCCGCGTCTCGGAAGCAGATTTTGCCGCTGATACGAGTGATGTTTAAGTAAATAAAAGGTAAGAAACAAGTTGCTTTGTCTTCTTCAGTGTTTGTGGATGAGTGGTGCATGTCATTGCTGATGGTAGTAAGCACCAGCTAATGCTTATACTTTAAACCTTTTGCTTGAAGAAGTAACACCACACTGGCAGTACTCTGCTGAAATCAAGACCAGGAGGGTGGAGCTAGGATGTAGGCCCGAACCAGATTTTGAGTTCCGCCCTGCAGTCTCGATGTTAGAACAGAGGCCCAACTTGGCACTGAGGGTCTTCAAAACAAAATCACTCTGTAGCGATACAGTTTAAATCAGTCCTCTCTTTTTCTTCATCTTCTTCTTCACTTTTTATTCACTGGAAATTGCAATTCACTTCATGATACTAGGCCCTATTACACCTTCTTTGTCTGAATATCTTCCGCCTGGGTTAGAGATACCATACGGCAATAAAATCCATAAAGTAAGATAATGTCTATCTGGCACAATATTCATTGAATCCGCTTCCTGATAAAAATTCCGACACTCTCACCAATAGAGGGCTCATATTTTCCCCGTTAGCGAAAAAAGTAAATTGCGATGAATAAACACGCCTTTGATCAACCTGAGTACGCTTATTTTCACACTCTCTTGGCGTCGTCAGTTATCACGAAAAATAAAAGGTAAATTTGTAACAACAGGCCTGGGGTTGTAA
Source organism: Lineus longissimus (assembly GCF_910592395.1). Taxonomy (NCBI): domain Eukaryota; kingdom Metazoa; phylum Nemertea; class Pilidiophora; order Heteronemertea; family Lineidae; genus Lineus; species Lineus longissimus. The sequence goes on from NC_088321.1 coordinate 16,115,671, forward strand.
TAATTGCAAAGCAGCATCACAAATGTTGCTGCATCATTAGTTGCCTTGGAAACTGTTTTCATGAAAGAATTTTGACGTAGGATCACTTTGTTGTTTTTATTAGGTTTCAGGTGATTCCGATTTTCCCCCAAAATATCTAAAAATTATCTAAAAAATGGACCAGTGACCAAAAAGAGTTAAATTCTATCAAGTTTTTCACACTAATATTTCCATGAATGGTTTTGTCAAATCAAACTTGGCAGGAAGTACAAAAATCAAGTATCTGTCAAAAAATTGGGTCAGAGTTCAAAGTGTGTTAGGTTTATATCAATATCTCGTGTCTGTGATAGTGTTCTGTCAATTGGTTTGGCAATTCAGTCAAGTTGATGTGACAATAGTTTGATAGATACGCTTGGAATATAGATTCTGGCAAAATCTCATTCAGTGAGCAGGACAGGGAAAACGCTTTCGAGCATATTTCTGGTGGGTACTTTCCTGGTAGGTTTTGAGTGAGCAGCAATGTTGGAGAGATGAATGATATCTTTGCTGAATCAAATGTCTATTGCAGTGTTTGTGTCAATTTGTTCTCTGCTTCTTGTGTGGGTTTGACAAGACTTGTACTGACATCGCAAATTTGTGCAAAATTCCACTTTATTTTACTCGTTGAAATTGGATTAGGAGGCTTCGTTTGAAAAAGATCTAAAGTTGGATTTTCTTGTTGTTGATTGCTTCGCTTTATGTCTCAATCTAAAGCGCTCCGCAAGAAGTAATTGTTGTCGCTATGACATGTGATCATTATTGCAAGTGATAAATAAAACGCTTGTTTGCAGTGATCATTGCAGGCCAACACGAAATCACTCAAACCTTTTTCGAAGAAAAAAATGTGAATCGTTCCAAACTTCCTGTTTCTGGTGATAAAGATGGAATTGTTCTGGTTTCTGACAAGAAATAATTGTATCATCTGGTTACCGTGGAAACCAACGACAACATATTTCCGGCATTGTTAGATTCCTAAAGGTGAAGCTGTAAAAGCCGCAGGCAAAAAAAGGATCAGACGGTTATTGAGACGAAGTTATAAGCTTATTACTTGTACTGTAGTTGGTTGGTTAGAGATCGGCAGTCTCATCAAGTCAACGCGAAAATAAAGTGTGCACAAACATTTCCACCATGACAGGACCAAGCATTGAAAAACGTCATGTAACAAGGGCTGTTTTTTGGTATTTCTGCACTAATTAGGCAAAAATGCAAAATCAGCAGCAGTTCTGCAGGTTCGTTAGTCGCAGGTTATTCAATTAGTATGGGGCCGCCGAGGTGGAGGGATTCTTGTGGCTTACACTTAACCCTTTAGATCATGCCGGTTACAATAAAATCTTGTCCAGAACGTCATGTCCATAGAGACTTCAGTGGGGTAGTGGTCTTCGTGTCATCATGCAAGACACTTCAACCTCGATTGCTTCCTCTTAATGATGAGATGTAAACCGAAGCAATCTGCTGTAGCCATATCCAAACAGTCTAAGCTTTCCTGTGATGAATGGCAGGCTTTTAATCTCTTATCCAGGTGTTCATAATCTCTTGAACAATTAATCATGATTTGTGTAAGAAGGTAGATTCTATGTTCGTGGAGGGGCTGTTGCAAAAAAATTGAAATTACTCTTTGCCAGCATTAAATATTGTTCTCTTCCTATACTTTCAGATTTGATAACGGCTGAAGAACACAGATATTGAGGACAATAACATAACAGAAGAAATTGTAAAAGCAGCTGGACCAGAATGATCAACGAGCAAACAATAGAATATAGGATATATAATTTGGATGACGAGCTCTTTTTGACAGAAAGTTGAATTCTATCGTAATATTTTTTTTTAAATCTATAAAACTGAAAAAACGTTCGACTGATGAACAGTTTGATATGGAAGATTAGGCGATGAAATGGGTACATTGGTGATGACCGTCTAAAGGAATAAATCTTTAAAATGGGTGACCGACAGTGTGATTTTCCTGCCCTCCCTGTGGACAAAAGACTCATAAACATCAATTTTCCCACCACGCCAAACAACAGTTTGACGTCCACCCCATCCGGCCTTGAACCCAACCATGAACTGCCGAGTTTCAATAACGCCGAAACAGTGAGAAAAATCCAGGAGAAAAAACGAAAATTGGAAAACTATGGCTTTGAGAATTCTGACAATGACTTGAGTTTTCCTTTCACCCCTCAGAACAGCACGGTTGATTCCCCGTTTGAAAGTTTCGCCCGTGAGCATAATTTGCCGAGTTTCTGCAACGCAGAGATGGTGGATAAGGTCAGAGTAAAACGGAAAAGTTTGGATATGCTACGGGAAGAAGGTGTTGCTCAATTGTCAATGGAGGAAGGACATACAGACAATATGGAGGACGCATTCGGATTCGATCCGTTCACGCCAAGTAATTCCGTCTCGGATCACAAATTTGATAAATTTGCAAAAGAGGTGAATCTGCCGAGTATGCGGAATTCTGAAACGGTGAAACAGATTCGGGAAAAGAGGGAAAAGTTGAAACAGAACGTTTTGCAAAATGCGGGATTTCCCAGCGAGGAGGGGGAGGGGTTATTAATAGACCTATCAGCAGACGCCGAACCCGTGATGGGCGACCACAATCCTTTGACGTACGAAGGGGCCAGAGATGAGTTCAACAAATCTGGTGACTTTTACGATTTTGAGAAATCGGCCGACTTCACACCTTTTACTCCGCAGAATAGCGCCAGTGGTCAAATGTTTGACCATTTCGCTCAGGAGCATGATCTGCCCAGTTTCAATTCCGCAGCTATGGTGGAAAAGATTTGCAAGAAAAAGAACTCGCTGCGAAAGGAACCTTGTGCGTCCAACGCCATCAACTTGTTAAAAAGTGTACCGTTCACACCCCAGAATAGCTACACGAATTTGGGATCTTTTGCACCTCTTCCTCAAACGGATAAATATCTGTCGGAGGGATTCATGTTCGACCCTGATGAGCTGGTCTCACGAGTTGCAGCAAAACGCAAAATGTCTGAATGTCTGGATTTAGACGCCATTGATAATGGCAACAGTTGTTCTTCAACTGATGAGGAAGTGATGTTCGCGTTCCAAGGGGATCTACCTGGACAAGCAGCTCTTGGCGAATTGGAGAAAGACACCCATTCTAGCGCAAGCTCCGGGAGTGCGAGTCTCAGCGGGTATGAGAATTTCATGTGCGGTGTGAGTTCAAGTGACGAGGGTCTAAGTCGGCATATATGTGGCGATACTGGTGCTAGTAACATGAAAGAGTTTGACATCGGCAATAATTTTATTAAAGGGATTTTGGAATCGGCCGTAGACATTGTCAGAAAGGACCTATCAAAGCCTGTGATTGATAACGTTGTTGGCCAATCAGAGGGTCTGGTACCTGTTGATAGTGTAAGCCAATCATGTGGTGCGTCAGTGGTTCATGATTCTAGCGCAAGCTCGGGTAGTGCCAGTCTAAGCGCGTATGAGAATTTTATGTGCGGTGTGAGTTCAAGTGACGAGGGGTTAAGTCGGCATGTAGGTGGCGATACTGGTGCTTGTAACATGAAAGAGTTAGAAATTGCTCATAATTTTGTCGAAGGGATTTTGAAGACTGCAATAGACATTGTCAGAAGTGACCAATCCAAACCTGTGATAGATAGCGTTGTCAGCCAGTCACAGGGTCAGATACAAGTTGATCCTATGGGCATTGCATTGGTTGATCAATTGGGAAGTAGTGATGACATTTACGAATCAGAACCACTGTTAGATACCATCACAAATATGGACCAATCAGAGAGCCCGAGACATGATTCAAATTCAAAGAAAGCAGGCTTTTCATTGACAAGTACGCGAGTCAGATTCTCTGTTGATGATGAAGAATTATCGAAAGATGCATATTCTGATATGATCGCAGATGAAATTGCCGGGGACAGTGATGCTGTTGTCCCAATAGGGGGCATTCTACAAATAAATCATGAGGACACTTGGGAACAGAAAATGTTTACCCATAACTGGGATGGGGATTCATCCAATGACAGCTCAGATTCAGAAGGTCATGTGGGGTCATATGACGTTAACGCAATAAAACAAAATGGTGGTTCTTATGACATCGACGCGTTAAACCAAGATGTCGTCAAAAACGTTGCACAGACATTCGTCGATGACATCATAAAGGACGCTTGCGATAAATATCAAAATGAGGCTCAGGAAGCAGCGTTGAAAAAAGTTGCAGATGAATTTGTTGCGGGGGTGTTAAAAAGTGCGGCGGATGCATACGTTCAGAGCTGTGATGAGGCTGCAGAGGAATTTTGTGTGGAATTGATTCGGCAGGCGCTCGATGAGTTTTCGGCGCCGGATAAAAATGATGCGAGTGATGATACTGGTATCTTTGAGGCAAGCGATGGATTCATTAGCCCGGCCGGGGAACGATTAGGAAAACTGAGTAGCGTTGATTCGGAAATTAGCAACGGATATCGCAAGGGGACACCGAAGTCTCTTAGCTTGGATAGTCCATTACAGTTCAGCAGACAGGAGAATATAGACTCGGAGGGGAACAATTCAGCGAAAAGATTAAAGAAAAATCTCAGTGAACCAACGCCGGGTTTTGGGCGCCGGATGAGCGATTTGGATATTGAGACAGAATATCTATGTTCCTATGATCCGCTATTTGGAAATATGGAGATTGTTTCTAGTCCGGATCATTCATTTTCAACGGACGCCACGCGCGATATTGCGGAGAATGAGAGTTTTAAACGCATGAGGAAGGAATCGGGTATTTTTGATGATTCGGATGGCGAGGATATGGACTCCTTGAAAAAGTTTCTGGAATTGCGGGCAATGCAGGAACATTTTGCCGAAAAGGATGATTCGCCCTCTGGTGTGGAAAGTGTGAATTATAATGTCCCACCTGGCGCTGCAAGGAACAGTGCACCAGCTGGTGGCAGCTCCAAGAACTTTAACTATAAAGTTCCCTCTGGTGGGAATTCTGTGAACTTTCAAGTACCACTTGAAAAGAGTTCGGTGAACTTTTGTAATCAGAATAATGATGGAGATAATTGCAATAGTTATGGACCTAATTTATGCAGGCATTCTGATACAGGCCCAGCTGGTCGTTCAAGTAGGCCTAGTGCTGGTAGCAACAGAACAGTGTGTACCGCTCACGACTCGGGAATTGATCCAGGGACTGAATATGTAAATGCCACATCTGGGGGACGAGGATCAAACACCTGGGGACGAGGTGATCCAGCTTGGGATGTAGGTTCGCATGGAGTAGTGGAGACATGTGATATTGATAGATGTGAATCGGATCGGATTAAACAAGGTGTGTTTGATGGTGATAAGTTTGGATTAGGTGAAGTAGGCAAAAACGGAGTGAGGTTGGAAAGGCGTGATTTGGACGGGTCACCGCGAATCAGCCAGACTGATAGTGGAGTGAAATGGTCAAAACATGACCAAACTTGGATCAGTAGGTTTGATGTAACGGCAACAGAAACTGATGCCTTATTGGATAACACTGATCACTATTTTCCAGAAACGGAAAAACCTGAGCGTCACTTTGGAGTGAATTCGGCCGTCAGCGACGCCGATGCTTTTGAGGATTTATCTGAGCGTGAAGACAGCGAGGTATTCCTGGACGATTCTGCTGCAGCGTTGTTAGGAAGTGCCGCGGGAAGTCGAAGATCGAGCGCCAAATTCAGCGCAAGTAGCGTGAGAACTTGGAGCAGTCTTGGGAGCCGCAGTAGCAAGTCGGATTATGGGAGTACGTCAGACCCTGGAGTAACTTTCGGAGATTATGTTCGAGACTTATTCATACATGTCAGACGTCACAACGGTGAGATCGTAGTTTTGCGGAAGACGTTCCTCCAGGATAAAATGTCGAGACTTGGCATCAAGATGGAGAAAGCGAGTCAGAAGGAGATATTTTATACGACAGCGGGCCGCATCAGCATCCAGGTAACAGTTAAATTCACAATTAGTTTGTAGTTTTGAAGGGGGTACGCTGTTTGTAATTACTGGTGGTCCAGGAAAATAGAATTGCAGTTATACACAATACTGTAGTGTTGGTCAGTGGATGCAAGAGCAAGCCCATGCTCCTGACCTGGCCTGGCTATAGGAGAAGTTCCTATATCTATGCTCTATAGAGCCAGTTTCTACTCTATAGAGGATTTATAACTGATCATTTTATCTTCATCTAGGTTGATTCGTTCCCGGAGTTTTTGGAAGACGGGACGAGGGTGATTGACGAGGATGGGTTCGTACAACTTCTCGGAGGACGATATGAGATTTCGCAAGATTTGCTGGACTCAGCCGATCGTCTTTGTAAGAAGATTGACGAGGTTAAAGAGGTAGGTTGGAATCTATTCCACTTTTGTAGACCAGAAGCATTTACAGGGTCAGGGCATGTCAAGGCTTGTCGATTTCATTTCAACACCGTCTTGTCAGAGGCCGTCTTTACTGAAATCCAAAATTGATCTACGAAGTATCCCATAATAAACAAGTTACAACCATTTTTTTGTAAAGTGCGTCTTTTTTGGTACATACTATAGCTAGTTTCTAATATGACATGTTTTCTGGTAACAAATAGGGAGGGAACGATGTCGTCCAATGATGTTCTATTGCCTGAGCAGGAGGTTCTATTCAGACACTTTTTGGCATGTTTAACACCGAACGTAGAATCAACGTTTGGCCTCACCAGCATAAAATCAATATCCTTGCAGAATCGACCGCAATTTTCTATAGATTTTTCCGATGTAAGTGATATGACAAATTCCTTGATGATATAACCCAGCATGACCATTGTCATCTTTGTCAAGGTATAGTCCGGACATCGGCCTTATCACACCCAACAGCTGGTGCCAATCCTATGTTTCATCTAACAATCTTCAGACTGACAACCTAAATCCAGGGATACAAATTATTGTGTTTGAATGAGGTCAGCCGGTGTGTGTCAAGTTTTTTGCGGTGACCTGCCCTTGATTTCAATGCAGAATTGTCACATGGTTGCTGTACGCTTTCACCACAATGGACGCTTATTCTGATGTTCAGATATTGGTAATATCTCACCCAACACCTGGCGCTACAATCTGATATGTATTTCTGGAGATTGACGGTATAAAAGATGTCCATCATGTCCAGGGTTGGGATACCCCAAGGTTTGTTTACAACAGCTAATGAGACTGCTTGGAAAACAACTAAGTTAAGTTCATATCCTAGTACTTATTGTCCTATTTCCTATCTTCAATCCTTCTAAGTGCGATCATCAAATGTTCAGGATGTTTTTCTTGACGCTTGCATTTCCCGCATAAGTCGTAATCTGGGCAGACATGGCATGTGTAGCGGACTCCTCTTACTGGGCCGTAACATCCGTCGCACATGACACCAGGGTGGATCGTGCCGACATCACAGCTGTCCTCATTCGGCTTTTCTGCACTAGTGTTGTCTGTCAGATGGGAAGTTCGGGGTGCCACTGAAATTATATGAATGAGAAGGCATAAGTTGCTTCAAGACTGTTATGTAGGTTTATCCACCTTCAAAATGTTCCTAAACCTAGTCACACACTTGAACACAGTCATTGGTAGTCCCTGGCTGTTTTATTGACACCTTAAATCATTTTCATCTTTTAAACTGGACATTGCCTCTCCGCAAAAATTTTCATTGTGCCATGATAGCAGATACGTCAGACTTCCCCTGTGGATTGCAGGAACGCACATGCTCACATTCCCCAAGATTGCCACTCTTTGCTCCCAAGAGGGGCCAGATTTGGCCAGAAGACAATGACGATTAGGCAGCCAAACTGGGGCAAGAAGAGCAAGCTAAGGTCAACCTGCTGACTTCATAACCAGACCAGCTTATGTTTGAACGAATGTCTGATGCAAAGAAGATGAAGAACTGTACACAACTGAGCATAATGGTACCTGGCTATTTCATTAAGTTTTTCGCTGATAATTGTGACATTCTTGTCAAATGGAAGTGCTGCGAAGAGATCGAAGCAACTGTACTGATGTAAAAATCAACTTACCATCCCAGAGTTTCTTCTCCGGCATATCATCTGGTTCAGCAACCTCGATGCATCTGTATACCGATGTTGCTTTCCGTTGATTAACGATAGAGGTCACCACTTCTTCATCCCCTACCCCATCTGGGTCATTCTGGCAGTCACGGATTTCAGTCTCACGGCATCTGTACTCCGACGTTGGTTTGCGTTCTTTAATGTTGACCTCAGCTTCATCTCCTGTCGACTCTGGGTCGTTCAGGCAATCTCGTGAATACAGCGCATGCACAAATCTCTTCATGATCTTAGCAACCCTGGCACACTTGGAAAGGTTCAACTTGTGTCCAGCCAAGGCACTCACCTTGGGCATGAAGTAGAGAGGAATGCCCACATGGCCAATGGATTCCTCTGACAAACCTTCCTCAACCTCATCAAACACTCGACAGACCATCTCACCAAGACTCAGGTCGGAGCAGCGGAATTCTTCTACATTCTTGAAGAAGGTCATCTTGAGCATGTAGCTTGTGACGTACTTGCTAATTTTCTTTGGATAGGATCCCTCGTCTGTGATCATGATGCGACACACGTCTGGATCCCTCAGACACTTTGCCAACACGTACACATCCTTTACTCGCTTCTCCAGATGCTGCATGTGATAGGTCTCAAGGTGTGGAAATGATATCTTCCACAAGGTGCGAAGTTCGTCTTTTGTAAACTGCTTTGCCAAATCACTGCGGACATGTGGTGGTTTGGGAACCAGATAGTAGCCATGTTGTCGTAGTTCCTCAGGACTCAGCAGCCAGGTTCGTTTGATTCCACCTTTTGGCCAGCTGTTTTCAACATGAAGGCCCGGCACCACATCCACTGACATGTATATGTGACCTTCTCTATTTGCTCCAGTCCATTGAACCAGGAGTGGTGACGTAGCCTTTCTATTTGAGTCCTTGATCTCTGGTTGGATTGAACGGATTTGTAAATAACCCATTTCGACGCAGAAACCTTCAGCATTGTTGGTTACTCTTTGTTCTAGTCCTTTCAGAAGACCTCGGGAAATAGTCGTATGAAAATGCTTGCTCCCTCTATTGCCAGTGAGTGATTGACTTGTTTCATCGAGGTCATCGTAATGGCAATAATCATGCTTTGCACACACTATGTTGTTTTGTTCTGTTGTGGTGAGCTTGGCTACCTCCACAAGGAAGTCCAGTTCATCTGGCAAACCAACTTTAGTTCCTTCCCATGCACTTCCACAGCCAATTACCTTTGAAAACAATGCCATTTCCTTGCCAATGTTGAATAGCAACATCATAAAATCGTCACGTATTCTTTCACAGTTTGGGATGCTCTTCACGTCACCGAGTCCTGGGGTGCTCAGTAAAGCTTCCATACTCTGACGGGGTAAGACTGGTTCAAAGTCATGGCCGACTCTTTCTATCACTTTTTCTGCAGTTCGCGTTTCGTGTAGTGTGTGGTATTTAACACAGGTTCTTAACGGGAGGTATTCAAAGGGTAGCTTGTTATTTGAATCGAGTTCGTTCACATCACTGCCGTCAATAATCAACAACCGTACAATGTCAAGATTTCCAACCTGGCAAGCAGAGGTCAGGTTTGAGAAAATGTTTGTGTCGTTTTCATGTCGTTGGACCCCAACATTTTGTTTGTCATTTCTGTTTGCACCATTGGATAGCAGTGTTTGCAACATGTCAGTACTTTCACACACCGTGATGTACTTCATTATCAGTGTGTCTGACCTAAATGGCTGTTTTGGCACATGGATTCCAAAGTCATGAGCAATTCTGGTTGCTTTTTCATCCAAATATTCCCGGTACATATTACCTTTCTTTATTTTTGTACTGACAGCTGCACCTGCCTCTATCAAGACTTTTAGTCTGTCGTTATCTTCTCTTACTATGGCGTTATTGAGTGCGTTTACCCTCCCGTAATGAGTCCCTATTGCCTTATCAGCTCCACAGTCAATCAGACACTGCACCATCTCAGTGTCACCAAGTCTGAGGGCCTCAAGTAATGGTTCAATACCTTGAATGCGTTCAGAATTTGGTTTGGCTCCAAATTTTAATAGGTACTTAAGTTGGTCTACACCTGGCAGGAATATGGGCATCCCTATCCCCTTTTCTTGAGTTTTATTCAAGTCTGCACCCAGGCTATGTAAGGTTTGAACCATCTTGGTGTCGGAGTGTTCCACAGCAATATGAACAGGTGCTACCTGATCATGTCCTGAATTGAGGTCTGCACCAGCTTCCACTAAAGTTGTTATGATGTCATCAGTCATGTCAGTTAGTGTGGTTGTAAACCCGTCAGTGTCTGCTTTTTCTTTGTTGGACAAAATGTTGCTCAGAATTGTTTGTCCTGCAAGTCCGTTTTTTTTATTGACGTCTGCTCCCAAGTTGGCTAACACTTTCACCATATCTGTATCACCTCGTGCGACTGCGTTTTGAAGTACAGAGAAAGAGTTATACTTGACATTGATATCAGCACCTAGTCTCATTAACTCCTGTAGTGTTTTTTTCATATTTGACAAGCCCCAAAGATTTTGGTTGGCGAATGCATGACTCGTAGAATTTGCATAGCAGCCACACAGAACTGTGATATCAGTGGTTCCACATGGTATCACAGTGTCAGTCTCCTGCCCAGTTCCTGCAACAACTGCTGCAATGATCTCCTCATTTCTCTTTCTAACTGCTAGTTCCAATGTTGTCATCTGACCATCATATCTTGCGTTGATCTTTGCCCCACATTGCACCAAGTGTTGAAGACGGTCGAGGTCAAATTCATGATCTTTGCATATTGCTGTCATGATTGGTGGCCAATTGTTTATCAAGGGTGTTGGGGTTGCAATGTTGATTTCGTGCTTCATTAAACAGTTCACTATGTCAAGCTTCTCGGATGCCACAGCTTCATGAATAGCACAGAGGAAGGTGCAAGGAAGGTTAAAATCAGCTCCTAAGCCAGCTAGCAAGGTGAACGTATCCAAGTCAGATTTCATCTGCATTGCAAAGTTAACTAATGAATTATGTTTGCAGCCAAAGCTGTGAATATCTGCCCCATGTTTTAGTAAAATCTGTACAATCTCGAGATTACCTGTTTTCACTGCAGTATGCAATGGAGGGACATAATCAAAGGTGGCATGGACGTCTGCTCCCAAATCCACCAGATGTTTCGCTATCTTCTTCTGTTGATCCCGAATCGCTATAATCAGTAGTGATACGCCAGTAAGTTTATCCTGTGCTAGCTCTCTTCCTGAGTAAGCTAATATTTTCACCACCTGAATATCATTGGTACTTATCGCCCGATGAAGCTGCGTCACGTTCTCATCAAATCTTGCATTAACGTCTGCTCTCCATTCAACTAGACAGTCAATGACTTCTATCAACTTCTCCTCCGGGTACTTTCCCTTTCCGTGTATCACAGCCATGTGTAACGGTGTCTTTCCTTCGGAGTTCTTGGCATTGATGTTTGCTCCTAACCTAGCCAAACAGTTGATGAGCTCTATCACCTCCTCTGGGGTCTTTCTTGATTCAAATGTCATCGCAAAGTGTAATGGTGTCATTTTGTTGTGGTCCGTGGCATTGACCTCCGCCCCTAACCCCGCCAAACGTTCAATCATTTTTATATTCCCATTGCGTCCAAAGAAATGTATAATTCTGAGGCCCGCCCTACCGATGCACGTATTCAAGTCCGTTCCATCCTGAACCCACATCTCAGCCAATCTTGTTACCTGTAAGTCGTCTCTTTTCATCGCTTCGTCCGCCATTTTCTGCATATTCACGCCTACTAAAATATGGCGGAAAATGCTCAAGATTGGTTAAGAATCAATAACTTGTGTTGATTGGTCGATGATAAGGTGATAACATCAGTCCTAGTGGCCTAGTACCAGAGACTACCACTGACATGTTTAGGCCAATGAATTTGTGTCACATTGACAAGTAAAGTGGTACTTGAAGACACAATAAAACATAGAAGGTAATGCGGGGCCTTAGGATAGACCACTGCATGTTCCTATGCTTAAAAGAACCTCCCCCTCCCCCCATTGGGGAAACTCAATACACAAGACCCTCCAAACTTGAGCTCTGACCAACCAAATCCACCTCTAATTGTTTTATTTCATAGGGATTTCGCCATTATTTTTTAGTGGACTGGACCTTTTGGTTGCAAGGGGGAGGGAGTTGCAAAAAAACACGTACTCTGTGCTGTATTTCTTTTCCCAATATCCACAAGTTACAGGAGGTACACTGCATGTCTTGTCATTTGAAGCCATCAATATAAAAGTGCATTGATTATTGTGATATTGATCCCGACAGGTGATCAAATATACATGTACACTGATGTACACATTTAGTGAAGGAGTTAAGAATATCGGAGGGTCAACCGTGGAGAGCGACAATGCCTTTGCTTCCTTATCTTCAAGGTTAACTGAAAAAATGGCTTTTGGCTAGTCATCCGTAGAGGCACAGGGGAAGCGGAATATCATATCTTGAACTGTACAGTAGTGACATCTATCCAGACCAATGTCGAATCAAATTATCTCTGAGTATCAGATAAACTCCCCCCCCCAGGGTTCACCAACAGCACAATGAAATACTAGACAGTTTCTAATCAGTATTGATCTTGTGACACACTTGCGCGGTGAGTTTCATCAACTTTGCCTTGTCGACTGGTGACTCGCTCGCTGATTTTGCTCCGCCCTTCCTTTTAGCTCAAGGACACGAACTACCATGATTTGGTGCTGACTGTATGCAATGTGCAATACATCCCAACAGAAATGTAAACACAACCATGTGTTCTTTCCAGGAACAAATTATATTTGAATAAATGAGTCATCGTACTATTTAGGGTCCACCCCACACGTGTTTCAGAGAATTCTATCAGCATTTACTGTCCCAGTGTTGCATTCAATAGACCTGCCCTAAAAATAGTCCCGGTTTTGGAAATGACTGAGGTGCTGCATCTTCCTGTGAATATCCACGGTCAGAAGACGTTCAGTTACCATGACTACCTGGTAAGGTTTTATTTCGGTTAATTTTTGTCATTTATGGTGGAAGGGGATCATTTGCTTTGTGTCCTTGGCCTAAAAATAAAGATTTGGGTTTCTACGCTGATATCAACTATTTAACCCCGGTCTGTCCTGAAACTTTCAGTAGATCTTAGATATAGTCTGAACCAGCGCTGCAATCTGAGCATCTCAGACCGGGACCCATTTTAAACTTAGGTGTGAGGCAAGTTAGACAAAGAGACCTGCCTAAGGCTAATGCCGATAGTGGGGATTGAACCTGGGACCTCTTGACTGCTGGTCGAGAGCCCGAGCCAGTACATCACAGTGGCTCCTTGCCTGTCCTGATCTTCCTCTCTATCACTGGCTATTCACAGATGATGACATCATAGGATGGAAATTCAATATCTCTTCTCAATGCTCCAAAATATTTCACCAATTTGTTCACATTATTATCTCAGCCCCAGAAGTATTATAATTTGGCTCCCTCCGGGATATTTTTGGGGATCATGCGGTATTGTTGTAGCAAGAAGAAAAATATTGGTTTAAAACATGTTCATGCAAGAATGAATGGTTCATTGCGTGGTTGTTGTATTTGAATGCGATTGTGTTCTGAGTGTAAATTGGTACACAATATGTTGGTTCGAGGTGAAAATTGTTGGAACAATGGATATGAGGAACAGTGCTCAGAACCCATGCGGTTCTCTTGTAGGATGGAGTACTGGTTCGAAAGCTCCTGCCTTGGTCTTCTTTTAATTGGCTTTTTCACAAAATATGATATTTTTTGTCAGTGATGAGTTGTGGTGATACCGATGGTTAACAGTTAGTGTAATTGTCCGAACTCTGCAACAAGTACAAATTCTAACAAGTGGTTTATCATTTATGGAACACCCAGTACAAATTCTAACAAGTGGTTGTAACACCTGTGGATCATTTCCAGAACTCCTTACATTCCCCATTTCTACCTGTTGTATTGAACGACCGACCGACAACAATACAAATCTCGTTCAGCTGTGGACAACCACTAGCCTGAATATACACAGGATTATAAGACTGCAAAGTGATTGGTTAATACCTATATTCCTGTATTTATACCGTGAACACACATTCCTTGATTACTCTGTTTATGGACCTCTGTGGTCAAAAACAAGAGAATTTGTGTACTTGGATGTCAGTTCACCAGTTCACAAGGATATAGAGAGGTTTAAAGATTTCTGTTGTGTTGTGATAATTTCTGAAAGGAGGACTTGTCTCAGTGATTGAAATTTGAGTCACTACCGTGTCCTAGTGTTTACTCTCTGGCTACTGGTCTGTCTACTATATCTTGATATTATACTTGTACGTGAAGATAGTTTTTGCGTCATGAGTCGTTGTCTCGAGGCCCCTCTCTGTATCGGACACCAAGGATGTGACTTTGTCCTTTGATGTGAGTTCAGTAGTTCACAAGGACATCCAGAGAGGTTTGATATTTCTGATGTGTTTGAATCATTTCTAAGTTGAGGACTGGTGTCATCATTGTATTGTGATTGAAATTTGAGTCAGTGTTTTATTTCCATTGTGCTTTTTTGCTGCCGATCAATCAGATATATTGATCATGCACAGAAAGGTACATGTAGGTTTAGTTTTAGAGTAGTGAGGAAAAAGGTCATCATGTTTGAGTTCTGAGTTGATATTTTGGAAAGGATATCTGGGGGGAAATTGTGATCGATTTTTTCGAAGAAGTTTGTTTGGGGGCTGACCAGTCATGCGTTTCACCTGGAACAAAGGGTCACACTAATGGCATTGTCCGAAGTTGGCTTAGCCCTTCTGAAATGTTCTGAGTGTGTGCATTTTATTTTTTGGGGCTCTGATTCGTCTTTGTTAGAAAGGTCCATGACAGGCTTTTGGTTTAAGACTGGTAAAGGTACCTAAATGGGTTAAACAGAAGTTTTGTCAAGGTTTGATAACCCAGTTGTTGGTATCAGTCGCCCTTATCGGGTCATGATACACGAACCTTCAAGTGGGAATGCATGCCTTGATTGCGATAATCAAACTTGTCAGATTGTATTGGTCCCAAAACATGAAATATCAATTAGGCATGTTATGGGAGAAGACGTGTTCGTGCTCACGTATCTGATAAATAATTCGATCAAAATATTGCGTGGAAATATCGATTGGAGGTTCCAGGTTTGTTGTGGCTGTTTTCATCTGTTTATCAGCGATTTTTACGTTGGCCCTGTCTATCTATCATTGGCTTTCCATGGTCATTTTCTCTGACCAAAAACGTTGATTCTTTTGTCTTTAAAAGGACGTTGTGATTGTCTGAACACATATTTTCATTGACCTTTCACTTTCAGTTCAACAACTTGAATACGGATGTTTGAGGGATCTGTGTGGATTCACCAGATTCTTATTGCAAATGCATCTCATGATCCCAGTGATGGAAACAAGAGATTTTAGATTAAGGATACAAAACATGAATAATTGTTTGAAAAACTCGCGCTGTTGAAATAATTCTGGCTGGAGTGTTGATCAGAATATTGCCTGGAACAGTTTTTGAAAAAAAATGGCTCAACGACCTTGACCTTACAATTAGTAACCTTGACTTGACCTTGAAATTGACAGATTTAGCATCTGTAGCCTTGAAATCGACACATATCTAGGATTAAAAATAACGTGGATCTATAACAATGGATTACAAAGAAGACATAAACTCTGACATTACCATGGAAACGGACACAATGCCACCGGAAGGGGCCACGCCCGTTGAAGGGGAATCGGGCGGAGTTGTTGATAATGTGAACAGTTTGAATAATGTAAGTAGTCAGGTGAAGAAGATGAGCCACTACTGTTGAGAGGTGGTTGTTCATTTCGCAAAAGTTTGTTTTTGGCGTTGGTCTTCAGTCAAGATGTCTAGCGGTGACTGGGATATGCAATGGTAGACCCTCACATCAAATCGAATATCGTTAATTGTGAGTCTCCAAATTTTCTGACATTCCTCCTGCAACCTGGTTGGTCTTTATAGGAAAATACCTGCCATATACCAAACCCCTTTATGCTGAATCAAGATGGCGGACAACATCTAGACAGTACCGTCGTAGGCCGTTGCATCAAAAATCATCGTTTCGAGTCCCTCAGTTTCAGAGTGTGGCGTTTCAGAGCCCAGAATCCTGACATTCCCTACACAACCCGTCTGAGCCCGACCAACACATGCCACCCATACCAAACCCCTTGATTCAAGATGTCGACCATGCCTCAGACACTGCTGTCGTATTGCCTATTAATCAAATGATTGATTAATTGTCATTTCTGTTGACTAATTGATTAATCTATTGATTAATTGATAATGTTATTGATTTCTGATTGAGCTGTTAATGAGGTCAGAAACCTTGACCCCTTTATGTGTAGAAGTCAACACTTGGAATGTGTGATGGATGAAGATCTGCGAGCATACATAGGCCCTTTTACCAGGAAGTAGAAAAAACTTGTCCAAAAAATTTCCCCAAAAACATCCCCGTCTTCAAACAAGGAAGTCTATCTTTGTGACTCATAGGTTTATTTATTGAATCAGAGGTAACAAGTAGTTAAAAGCGCAAATAAAATGTTTTTATTCATTGAGTGACTGGTGATATTGTTTTGAACTTTCACGTAGATCATGGCCGTGCGCTACCGGGTAACTTTTTAAAAGTATTTCAACTTTATCGTGAAAGAAACCTCTTGACATGAAATCAAGTAGGCCTACTTGTGCTGGAATGAGTCAACAATCATAGTGAGAGTTCCACCAAAGAGGGGACCAAAGAAAGTGTATTACTATCAAATTCAAAACAATAAAACACATCTTCTTGGTTGTATTTGCCAAAGTGAGATATTTATTCTGTATGAAGTGATTGTGTGTGTTCATGTCCCAGGTTCATGTACAGGCCTCCGGGCCTATGAAAATAGCAGGCCTGGTACTACCTGGGGATATTTTGAGATAGTGCATAGGTAAGGCCTGTAAAACACATATCATGGAGTTGGTATCACACTGGGTGAAGATTACACTGTAGGTCTGGTTAATGAAGTGACAGTATATCACATTATTAGACAGGGACAGCTTAACAGATAGCAATATAGGCCTAGTTATATCATTTTGACAGGTCTCACTTCTGCTTGATGTACAAGTTCTGTGTGTTACATAAACTCTGCAATTAAAAGTTCATTTTACACTTCGAGATTTTGAAAAATAAGCGTGGTGAAAATTTAGTGGATTACAGTTGCCTGTCTGGCAAATGGCTGTCAGAAAACTGTGGAGATCGTTCCCTCTAAGTGGTATACCAGTCTTTTGATTACAAGTAACTCAACAATGGGCATGTGAAGTTCTACATCATACTTGTCCTGGGTCGGTACTGAAACAAATCTGAAGGAGAAAACAATCTTTAGAACAAATGCCAAACTTTGCACGAAAGCGTATTATTAGTTTGAACTTGATTTGGCCTCGGTGCAATATTCCCAAGGCCTACGGAATATATGAATACACAATCATCTTTCCAATCCAAACAAACAGTAAATTATGTGCATTATGGTATAATGATAACAGTATATATTTTCCTGTTTCTGCAGGCAAATTTCCCATATTGATATATATCATGTACCTATTCTGAGCTGCTGAACTGGAACAAGTTGGTGGCCTGAGGATGTGTCATTATTCTGAGTCTTGAGAGGAACACGCCAAGAAATGAAAAATGTTTTATCCAAAGAAAGGAGTAATAATCATAATCTTCATTATATTTTCAGAATGAGCAGAGAATGAAGGAGGGAGGAAGTTTGACAGGCGTTGATGATGACCTCCAAGCATCGTCAACACCAATCAAAGCTCCAGACGTCGTCCATGACACTGAGGGCTCAGATGGAGAGGACAATAATAACGAATCGAAGAAGTGTAAGTGTCTGGTTTCCTCCTATTGATTCATTAAACTGCCCTGAGGATGTAAGTAAGGGTCCATGACACGGATCAAATAGGACGCAGGGCTCCGGCCAAGGGCCTAAAGGTGCAAGTATGCTTGCTTATAAACAAAGATGTGGCCGTGACTTCCTCATCATGTTACAAAGTCTGGCAGTGGCGGCCATCTTTGGGACTAAATGTACAAACAAAGGCAGTAAAGTGCTCTGCCCAAGGACATCAAGCAGCAGGTATGCTTGCCGATGTAACTCTCCATCATGGTACAAAGTCTGGCAGTTTACCCCAGACTCAGTTGCTATTTGGGTCAAATTTAGGCCTAGTCCAAGGTATGTCAGTGTAGATAATTTCAAAACTCAACATAAAACACAGTGTGCTATGGTTTCTATCGCTGGCTAGGAGTATCACTTCCCATGGGAGGAGCTGAGCTATAGTCCATCACAGGTAACGTCATCTTGATGCCCAAGACTGACAAAGAGGGAGCCTGGGTGCAAGAAGAACAAGTTTCACACCATCCTCATGTATTTCAGAGGTGGATCCAGGAGCCAGACAAAGGGAGCATGCACTGCATTTCTTATCAACTTCCCCTTGTGCTCCAAAATTTCATGGTCAATCACGCTTTCCTCTGATCTTTCATCTTTCATTTTCCAGTCTCACGTCCGTCGACGTTAGAAACCAGTGGCAGCTTCCGACGAAAGATCCGCGTCAAAAACATGGAGGAGTTGGATTTTAGGAACGAGCGGTTCCCGTCATTTGGTGAGGCTGATGCTATGTCAAATGACAACGTAGATTTGGATAAGACGTTTGATCCGGATGATATTCAGACTCCGGACGAGTTGGATACGCCGGACTTAGAGGCGTTGGGTGTGACTGATTCAGAGTTTGAAGGTAAGTGAACAAGTAGTAGAGGATCCTGTGATCCCTATTTCAGGCCCTTATTGTTGTCAACATGTTCATCAGGCCAAAGCCAGCTTTACTGATCAGAGCCAGACTTACAAACAGGAAATGAGAAGGTTCATTTTCACCGCTAGAGAAAATGTCAAAAGTAGGTTAAATCGTTGGTCTTCTGAAATCCCCTTCAGGTGAATCAACACAGTTTATTTTAAACAATACTTAATCAGCTTATGATATCGTTATTTTTCAGATGATGATGAATCTACGACACCAGAGGGCGACTCTGACAACGCCATCGAACCTATCCCAGAATACACCGCAACTGAAGAATTCCAAGAATCGCGGAATTGGCGGAAAGTCACAATCGCCGAAAAAACGTATAAGATCGACATGAAAGTCATCGAACCGTATAAAAAGGTGCTGTCTCATGGAGGTAAGTAAGGATGTGTCCAGTAGGGGGCACCACCTCTGGTATAGCAGTCAGTATGGACACATGACGTACTGACTGATGGCTTCAAGAAATGCAGTGTACTTGCACCAGATGTCACAAGCCTGGCTCTGTTGTGTTTCTAATGCCGTCTGCCATTTTGTCATGCAAAACAGGAAAAACAAAAAATAATTTCTAATTCTCTGTTCCCAAGCCGACCCAGGACTGGGTCAGTCTATCAAATCAATAGTTAATGAGAATAGCGCGAAAATAATTAGCTAACCGCGAAGTTGCATGCTACTATATAATATACTAACCAGTTTCTATTTGTTTACAGGTCACTATGGTAACGGACTGAATGCAATCATCATCTTCGCCTCGTGTTATTTACCAGACAAGGGTCGGACTGATTATAATTACGTAATGGACAATCTCTTCTTGTAAGTGCAGAGCTGTGTTTGGTCCGTTGTCATACTGTTAATGATCTCAACCTATGATTCGGACTTGGCTAGCTATGGAGTTCATGCATAGCAAAAACTAATAGCTTAAAAACACGTCACTTGAGATTAATGGGTTTTCGAAGTAATGGGTGATGTGTGTAGGCAAAAGTTTGCAATGATGGAAGTTATCTGGCGTAGATTCAATGATGATCAACCTCGGTCGCAGGTGATATGATGAAAACCTTCGCCCATGTTTAAGGCCATTGGGAGTCTCGCTTCAAACTTGCTAATTGGTTTCACAATACTTAAATTTCTAATACTTCAAATTTCAGATATGTGATCAGTACGCTAGAACTGCTCGTTGCCGAGGACTACATGATAGTTTACTTCCACGGGTCGACGCCAAGGACGCGCATGCCCACGATCGGGTGGATGCGACGGTGCTATCAAATCATTGACAGAAGGTACGCCCAGAGCAGACGTCACAGCAGACGTCAGTGTCAAGATGCGTTTCCTCAAAGAATTTCAGAGAGTTGTTGAGGAAAAGTTGTTGTTGGTAGTCTGGGCTTGATGTATGATATGAGCTGTCAAACAACCATAGTCATGGTTGGTCATCCATTGTGGAGGAAAAGGTGGCAACTATCAGACCGTGTTTTGAGGTCTTGTGCTTATAAAGCCCTTTCTGGTTGGTGATTGTTTATCAGAACCTAAAAAATTAACCTTATTGTAAAAATGTTGCATTCATAAACTATAACAAAAGTTCCTTTTAAAGACTCTCATTCTACACACACTCTCCAGTGCAGAGCAGAACCTGAACTGTGCCCCCAGACCAGTTGAATCCAGTCCAAAATGTTTGGCAAGTCATGTGACCCAAGCTCCTTCATTCTCCTGCCTTGTCTAATCTGATGTGTTTTGTCTTGGGTGGCTGACTTGTAAGGCTTTTCATTGTCTTGGATAAAACCTAGTAGAGATTAATCCATACAGTGCATTTCACTTGCTATTAAGAACAGTTATCCACAGACCAATGCTTTTCATACAACCATATAGGATTTGTATTGTATGTTTGGGGAGAGGGGCTGGCTGAATGTGTGCAGTTGCAATACAAATCTCTTGGCAGAATAAAGTGCCTCCAAAAACTTACTAAAAAAGAGTTTACGAGAAGAAAGGCTGGTTGCACCACACCTCCCAAATGAATGCAAGTTGGTGATGATCACAGGTGCATGAACTTATACCACAAACATCTACATTACTTCTTCGTTCCAGACTTCGAAAGAACCTGAAAGGCCTCCTCCTGGTTCATCCGACATTCTGGTTAAAGACGGTCATCCTGATGACACGGCCTTTCATCAGCACCAAGTTCAGCTCAAAGGTCAAGTTCATCCATTCCCTGAAGGAGCTAGGTCAGGCCATACCCATGGAGTATGTTTTCGTACCTGACCAAGTCAAAAGGTAACTATATTCTGCTCCTGAAATGTCATCTGTTTATATTTCCTTTTTTCTTGAAGATGACAGATTGTTGTCAAAAACATTTCAACAAAAGTTGTTTATTTTAGGTGTCCAAACAACATTGATTCAATAGTTTCATGTGATGTCAAACTATCGAGGTCAAAGTTTAGACTCTTCAAACATTTTCATATTTTTTTTGTCAATTTTTCAAATAATAATTTTGTTAATAAACGATAATCACTTAAAGGTACGATGCCCTCATGAGAAAACAGCGGGCTATTTCATCCTCCGCATCCTCTCCTGCCACGCCTGTGTCGTCACGGTAACGACATATCACCATGGCAACCGGCAGCCATGTTGGAGGTAAACACCCAGTTGAATATCTGCATGTTGTAGTCATATGCCTGCATGCTTTAATAACCGTGCTATCTAACATGTGGCTTATAGTTTCTGTTCTAACTGTTTAACCTGAATGAAATTCTGTTATTTTTATGTTGTTATATGCTACCCTAGTCATACCTTCAGGAACAAATACTATTAACATTTTATGTTGCCATGGAAACTGTGCTTTGCTTGTTCCAAATATTGTTGTAGACAGTTACTTTTTAATGCCTGCTTTTCTATCACTAATATTTTTCATTGCTTTTCTGTCTGAAAAGTGTAACAAACACTAACATTTCTTTGTTGCTATGGTGATTTTAGTTGCTGTCATGGTAACTCCGCTTATCTAACCTGTAAATGGCTGTCGCAGTGCGTTTCAGGGATTAAATGCAACTCGGCTCATCTCCTGGTGAAGAAATGAATCAATCAGCAAGAAGCTTTTATCGTTAAAATGTAAAAAGATAGCGCTATGATAACCTCATCTGAAGTTTGTAACTTTTATGACATCTTAACTGACACCTCAGTAGAGAAAGCAGGTCTTGGGCGATGACTTTGAAAGATGTGATTGCATTTTATTGAGAAAGTCTTCAATTGAAAATCTTTTGCTTTCAAATAAATGGTTTCCTTCTTTTCCAGCGCTGATGAGAAAATCGAGAACAAAAAACTGAAAAAATCCAGACGTGGCAAAAATGCGCCACCTTGTGATAATTTCGAGAACTCTCAGGACAATCATGGTTTTGGCGACATGGCCCTGAAAAAGGACAAAAATCGTATGATGTCGCTCGATGGGAATGCGCCGCGGTTTAGTAGGAAAGGATCAAGCGTACCGAGTTTGGGTCAGAAACGTGGGAGCGTGCCATGGTGAGGAGAGGTTCCAAGGATGTTGTTGGGTTATTGGATGAGGTGGATTGAACGACAGGACAGGATCTGTTGTGATGATCATCAGTCTCTTTAGGCATTCGCAACGTTGCCATGGATATATCAGTGTCTGGTGAATGCAAAGTCAAAAATGAGATCTCTTGAGACAAGGGAACTTGTTATACTGAAAGAAATTGTACAAGCTTTGACTGTACTGGATGACGTGAGACCCAAGACTTTGTTATATCGAAGTGAATTGTACAGTTTGACTGTATTTGTATATGTTGACATGAAGTAGAATTTGGAGGCCTTAAACAGTTAGCTGTTGAAATGGTTGTGCAACCTGTGAAAAAAGAAGGATTTGTTGAAATGTAAGTTAATTAGAAACTGGAGGACCGGTCGGCAGCAGTAGTCAGCGGTTCAACTCACAATAGGTTTCAGCCCATGTCTAACCCAAAACCTCCAATAGTAAAGGGAAGTACAAAAACTACTCCTTATGATGTAAATATTTCAAACAAGGTGCTTCATTCTCAAGTAATAAAGAGGCAATTCCTCCCACACTATTCCTGCCAAGAATTATAGATTCAAAATGAATTTCAAAACATTCTTTTTATGGCAAAATGTATTTTCAGATGTAACCATTTCAAAGTTAGATTCAGTTTCTGCCAAGTTTGTTGTCAATTTTGAATCAAAGTTAAAAGTTTGTGTGGATTGCTTTCTTACTGTAAGCAATGGCGTATTCTGTAGGGAAAGGCGTACACCTGTCACTCCAGCAGTCTCACCAGTTTGGCAAAGACGTACCTCTGAGCTCAGGCTATGAATGGATTGCAACGCCGAATCATTTCTTTACCTTTTGTTGTAAGTCGACGTGTACATAAGACAACGTGAAAATGTTATGTAAAAAGTGCACCAATCTATTTTTGTAGTGTGGATTTTGTAAACAGGTATGATATATGTTCTAGTTTATTCCAGACATTTATGGCATCAGCAATGAAATATTAGATAAATTCAGATGTTGATTTGAGGTGATTTTTTTCTCTAGTTCAGTCATCAAGTCAGGTTATTGTGGGTTTTTTGTTACTGAAAATCACTTAAAGGTAAACAATGTTGAGAGATTTGATTTTTGCCCATGAGTGAGAACACTATTTTCTTGGTAGAAGCCGGTATATTCTGGTTTGGTTTGCAGAAAAATGATGATTTGTACCGAACATTGTTCGCCTTTAATTGATGTCAGTGTGTTTTTGAACTGATAATTTGTTGACAGGAATGACACACTTTGTGTAGACTCTACCATTGACTTGTATGAATCCAGGGTGAACCTGATTATGTTGCCCTAGAGTTAGTTCTGAACGTTTTGTTGTTTTGTACTCTATAAAAATCTGTTTGCATAAATTGTAGTTTTTGTACAAATTGTTTTGCCCAAGAACCTAATCTTCCATCTTGAATATGGTTGCCTGGCAATAGTTGCTTGGCAACAGTGTTGGCTGTTTGTAGTTGCTATGGATACATGATAACTTATTGTTTGTTTGTTGATTGCTTTTGTGTTGTAGTGCAATTTGGTGTAAATTTTGATGATATGTTGGTTAATGATGTGATTGATCAGAATAGTAATGAAGGGGTCGCCCATTTGGGGAAATCGTGGGAATGATGCATCCTGGGATGTTGCCTGGTTTCACTTCTGTATTGTGCAAGAAATATGCGAGAGAAATGTAATTGGTACGTCATGACATTTGATGATCCGAGAGGATTTTGTAACGTGGGTGCTCATTGGATGAACTGATCGTACGCGGTACCCGTGGGCAAGATTAGATATTGTACATACTTAATCTTTTGTTAGAATGAGTAACCATAGTTACAGATATGTGATTAACTAGACATTCCACTTGAGTATAGCTTGTCTTAAGCGCCCCACAGGCAGCTTAGATATCAGGGTGACCTGTGAGCATGATCTCATGCAACAAAGATCACTTGTTTGTATTGGTCATCACTGTCACCTGTGACAAGAGTCAGTGATGACAGAGACCTCTGATCAATATCATACCCAGTGATTAACGGTGTTACATCAGAACGTGTTTTCAAACATCTCATCAACTGTTTGTGTTCACTTTGCCCCCTAACCAAGAACTGTTTAACGACGTACTGATTTGTCTGCAGTAATTCACAGTTAGATGTTGGTTTCTCCTCCTCTGACTAATAGGGTAAGACTCGTCACAAGTCGAGCTCGGAGTCATCTGTTGATTGTCTGTGATTTCCTTATACAGTTGGTTACTTGTACATCTATTTCATCCCACAATATCATTATAGATAATAAACAGTTGTCGTAGTGCCCTTAGTGGTAAAGAGTGACATGACTTTTCGACCTTGACCTGTGACTATTGTACAGACGTTATTGCGTAAGAGATTGTATATATTTGTGATTGTTGAAATAAATGAAATCTCTAGAATTGTTTGTTTCATTCATTATTTGCCAGCTCTTGGACTAGTTCCCAGGACAGGCGAATGTACCCAAGCCCTCTTTTTGTCAGGTGATGTAGACAGATGATGAAATTATGTCAACTTTCTGATGTCAACATCCTTGGCGACGTAGTAGTGTGAATTATTGCTGGGCTGGCGTAAATGATGAAGTTCCCAGGTAAAGGGGCAACGGATGAACATATTTCACCCGGCGAGTTCAATCCCCAGGCCCTCAAGAGCTTGTTGAACGGGTTTCGGACACGATCTCGGGCCTCGTGTGTCAAACTGCTGCTGGACAGGCATTATGATGGCCACTCGGGCAAAACTCGTAAACATCTGAAAGTTTACACAGTTAACATTGTTCGAATGTATTTCGTGATACATCCAAGGACCCCCTCTGCACAGGAACTCTTGAGCACACACTGGATCGGGGGACTGTCGTCGGAAGGTAGACCAACTACCAACAGAGACGTAGGGAGGAAGAAGTCGTAGAGAACCCAGCACCTCTCGGACCAGGACAGACCAGTAAGTAACTCCAGGTACCAGGGTAAGCATCAATCAAAACACAACAAATCTACTATGTGTAAATATAAATTTATTGCAGAAATATGCCTGCTTTACTATCACTGTAAACTCACACAGGTGCTGTCAAGACTTAAGTGGCAGCACAAGTTGTGGCATCTACTGAGTCGACATGTTTAAGCTTGCTGTTCTGCATAGGCCTATTGCAGCTCATTGGGCCTTTGGTACAGGCACTGGCTTAAACACGTCGGCACAGTATCAGTACAAGAAGTTACATGTAGTGCGTGCAGTCAATTAGGAAGTTGTGACTGCTCCTGACTGATTTTACAGCATCATTACATTAACAAAAGCACAAAGAGCATGCATCTCATTAATATGGAATGTGTTAGGATACAGGGTGAACCAAATATCCCAAGAAAATGTCCAACATGTTCGCCCTATGATATGGTTAAAATCTATCAGCAGTATTGGAGAACCACAGCATGGTTTGTCTCCCAGTTTAAAGTGGCTGATGGCTTGAGATCACACAAGGAAGTGCAGTAAAAGTTGCATATGTCGGTCTTTACTGGATAAGTACTGATATCGCGATGGAAGACTGGTCAGTTTTTGTGAATATCCAATTGCAGTTCCATATATAGTTGGATTATTACATGAAAGGTGATTACAGGCCAGTCAAGAAAGACCACATTATTTCCCTCCAACAGCCAACTGAAGAACTAGTCCTGATTATTGCTTTGAAATCCTTTCCTATTGAAATGAACATAATACAGAATGAGATTCAGTGAAAACTTATGACGCATGAATTTGCCGTCATTTATTCTTGTGATCCTTGATATGAACTTTGACATTGTCTCTGATATTGATCAGGAAAGCACATCACCTCTCAACAGTCTAGTAATCTGGAACAGGCATCAACATGGACTTCACAAACTCGTTGTAGCGTATTTGACCAGAACCAGAAACGTTTGCCTCCTTCAACATCGAGTCCACTGAAATGGAAAATATTTTGGATGAATTTTTGTGAATTTCCAGTGAATTATAATAACTATAATTCTTCTTTTGCACTTGCATTTTGCATGCTTGCAAAAACTCATTTGAAGTAGCAGCCACCTTAGTGGAGACCATTCTGCTAACGTCACCCTCTCTATTGAGGACACCTGATTTGGTCATTCCCATTCAATTTGACCTCTGTCATCAGGACACCTCACAATTAAGGACACCATCTATCAGGGTTTCCCAAGGGTTTCTGTAATAGAGAGGTAACTCACCTTCTCTTTTAGATAATTTTTCCCCAAAGCTCATGAGAATATGTCGCAGATCCTTTGCCGATATGTAACCCCGATTTTCTCTGTCTGTTGCCCTGAATGCCGCCAGCATCTCGTCCTGACATTTCTCCACTTTAGAATGTTCATATAAAACGTCGAGGAAGATTGCAAACTCGATCTTGCCATCTGAAAGTAACAATCTAATCTTGAGTGGCTTAGTGGTTAGCTGCTCAAAACCAAGGGGTCACAAGTTCGATTGTGAGCAAGACATCTGGAAAAGGTCTTGCTTTTCTTGAGTTTGGTTTCATGGTTTTTTCGGTCATTCTGTCACTCCTCCGAAAAGCTAATTCAATGGACCTTTTCAACAAAGACAAACCAGGGCTGAAACAAAACAAATGCGCTCACTCAGAACACGTTGCTTAGGACAATGTCATAAGCAACTGTGACCCTGCTTTCTTTCCAGGTGAACACATGACTGGTCAGCGCCCAAACATACTTCTTCGTAAAGGTCCATACGCGAGCAATAGACCTTTAAAGCCTTCTCTTTACCTCGCTGATGTTTCTTGAAATACTTGGTGACTTCTGAGCTTGTTGGATTGAATCCCAGAGACCTCATGATGAGCGAGAGTTCATCGTCCCGGACGATTGTCCCCCTCCTCGCATACAGGAAGAAACACTCCTTGAACTCTGAAAAGATGAAAAAACTTAATGAGCTATCCAACCTCGGCGCGACCACATTCAAAAGATGCAGTGCAGTATTGCCTTCAGTGCAAGTGTAAAATCCTAGATAGGCCCTATGCCAGGGCTAAGCAAATTTGTCCTGCTGTACAAATCAGGGTGTGTCAAGGTTTGATCTCAATTTTCTTCCTTAAAATCCAAATCTACCTACCATCAATATCAGTTTCTTTGAAGTGCCTAGCCTGAAATTACAGAAAAACATGAAATTAAGAAATATCGATCAGAAATGTGACATTTATTGACCAAAATATTGCAGAATTTTGGAAATATTTGACAACAACTCACCATTTTGTTTTTTTTCTGCTGAACAAAAAACTAAATCAAAATAATAAATTAATTGCTGTTGAAATTCATTTTGCTATGAATTAAAGATAAAAATATGCTTTGACAAATGATTTCTTCAAATTATTTTTGAAATTGAACTGTCTAAATTTTTTAAATTATTATTGACAAATGATATGAAAGTACATATTCACGATCATTCTCCAAGCGTCGTCAATGGTGATTACTATTGCTAGACATTACTTATTGTCGCCAAGACTCACTTGACCTACTGACTCTGTTCACTGTCCATTCTCCAAGCGTCGTCAACGGTGAATATTACCGCCAAGACTTACTTGACTTACTGACTCTGTTCACTGTCCATTCTCCAAGCGTCGTCAACGGTGAATATTGCCGCCAAGACTTACTTGACTTACTGACTCTGTTCACTGTCCATTCTCCAAGCGTCGTCAACGGTGAATATTGCCGCCAAGACTCACTTGACTTACTGACTCTGTTCACTGTCCATTCTCCAAGCGTCGTCAACGGTGAATATTACCGCCAAGACTCACTTGACTTACTGACTCTGTTCACTGTCCATTCTCCAAGCGTCGTCAACGGTGAATATTGCCGGCAAGACTCACTTGACTTACTGACTCTGTTCACTGTCCATTCTCCAAGCGTCGTCAACGGTGAATATTACCGCCAAGACTTACTTGACTTACTGACTCTGTAAGAATTTCAACGGGTGTATGTAAAATTCACAGGGCCCGGCGACCGGAAGATTGGGTTGGTCCTCAGCGCCACCACGCGGGGCCTAATGGAACCCGTCCATTCTCCAAGCGTTGTCAATGGTGAGGATTGCCCCCAGGGCTCACTTGACCTACTGACTCTGTGAGACAATGTGACTTGGGCACTATGATCGATGCTTGGAGTTGGAGAATGGACGGGTCATGTGACTTGGGCACGATGATCGATGCTTGGATTTGGAGAATGGACGGGTTTCATGAGAAACCGCGTGGAGGCGCTGAGGGGTTTGTTGGCCATGTTTGCGATCATTTGATCTTTGCCATGTAAATAACACTTTTTTTCAATCAATTCGTGAAAAATCAAACGAAATGTACGCTTTAGAATGTAGTTATGGTAGTTGGCATTCAGAAAATCACAAGATTGAATGTTGTTTGGAGCCAGATGCGTTGGAGAAGAAGCAGTTTTTTCGCCTGCATTTTTGGGCACATCATGATCATTTTGCACTGAGTGACTGAGTGCAGTGCAGTGCTGCGAGTACCATCCACATGCATGTGACATGGATGTACAGGGTCATGACTGTTCTGTTAGCCTCGGGTCGCCTGCCCAGCGTAGCATGCGGTCGTGCATGTACCGGCGTGGGATCTCTATAGAGGCCCTCGCACCAGGCGGAGGAAGCCACTGAAGGCCACAACAAACAAGTACAATTACCACCTATCGCCATGGTCGCACACCAGACCAGTTGCCATGATATTGATGATGATGATCTTTTACGTTCGTTGGGGCCCGCAGTGACTTCCTCCGCCTGGTGTAAAACTAAAAGGGTCTATTCTGCGGAAACATGCCATCACACTCTTTCAGTCTTTGACTTGGCTGGGTCCACTCAGACTCAGTAGCTGTCGTTGTTGGAGATTCCGAGATGCTATCACTGTGACACTCGCACTGTCGGTTCACCATTGGCAATTTGATTAGCGTTTATATTGTTGATTGTATAATACTGAAATAAAGACGTCCATCGTCTGTCGGGACCTCGTCCTCGGTCTTGGCGAGAGGACATCGTTGTGACATTTTCCCCCTTTTCCTGAGATTATTAATATGGTATGTTTTTAGCCTGGATCTCAGATAACCTCGGAGTGTACTGTATTATGGTCTTATATTTCATTATTTGTCATTCCTCTTAATCATTCTTCTTTTAGTGCAACTTCAACAAATCAATAAAAGAAATTGGAAACTGGAGTTAGGGCTTGCTCGAGATGGCCGGGAGGTGACGAGAGGAGGCCTCGTGTAAGATGACAGTTTCCATCAAGAGCAGAATGGAGGACACAGACTCTGGCGGGGTGAAGGCCGGGTCGGAGGGACATAATAACCTCCATCACTTGGACGACCACAACATCAATAAAAAGGTTGGTTGGAAGTGTAAATCATAAAATCATGGCATGAGATTGGTAAACTAACCGGCCCCTTTCTCCTTCCCATCTTTGGTTTTTGGTATACGGCTATTCTAGGAAGGTATGAATGTCTTACAACAACAAGTTTGAGGGTGTTGATTAGCGTCCTGAGGAAAAGCTTAAACCGCACGCGAATGTGTAGTTAGAAAACTTTTGTTGTGTGGTTTAATATTGTTCTGTTTGCGAAGCTGAAACCCATCCTGCTGCATTCCTGTACTTTTCCCACAGTTGGAATACACTCATGGAGTTTCAAAATGATGCGCCATTCACCTAGGCCTCGGTGGCAAAAAGTGTCCGAACATATTGATCAGCCCTACCAACACTTGCACGTCTATTTCTGGTCATGATTTACGCGGTAATTGAGTATAAAGTCGTAAACAAGCTGATCAATTCTTCGCTATCAGTCAATATCCTTGGCCTTGTTCTACAATATTCAGGTCACTAACCAGACAGGGACACAATCATTTCTAATAGTTTAGAATTGATTAGGTCAAGTTCCGAGGGATTCTGCCCGTGCCTGCACTCTTAATGATCATTTTCTATCTGGACCAAATCATTGTCAGTGTGAATTAGTTAACTACTGACATGAATAGTAAATTCTTTACTGTATGTGCTCACACATATAAGGTTGCCCCTTTCATAGTGTGCTCTAAGCCTTCTCTGGAGGAAAACCTTTGGCTGCTTTGGGAGTGGGGTTTTCACAGAAATAACTCATTTTCGTGGCTTGTGATTAGGTGATTAGGTCCCCCTAGGAGCAGATGAGGACATGATTAGTGGTGCCCTCGCTCTAGATCATGATGATTGCCTTCATCATCAATAAACAGCTGCCCATTGGCTCCTCCTCCTACATCGTTGATAGTAAGCTGTGGCCAAATTGAATGTTTTTCTCAAGAAATTCATTGAATATACATAACATGAAGGGTTATTAAAGAGCTCTGCTGGCTTGACCATAGAACAATTAAATCACAGGTGTATTGACTGTTAAGATCTGGCCTGAACTAGTACATGTAAGGGCAGTATTATGTTCTGATGAGGGTGCCTACAGGATAAATATCTGAAGTATACATTATAATTTATGGCAAAATATGAAGGTTAATTAGTCTTGATTATTGTCCTTGCACATCTGTACAACTCTGAGCCAGATTTTGATTACATTTATTGCCAAATCAAAAAGTATGTCACCGCTGACAATAGGTACTCAAGTCAATCTTGGTGTGATTCAGTGAATGAGAATATTTTGACAGACGGTTGTGAGACATGCAAAAAATTGGGTCGGGTTCAGTCTGGTGATTGATGATTTGGGGCTTGAAGGAATGGGATGCGTTTCAGTGCTGTGCATGGATGGACTGAGAAATTAATATGATTCCAGAGCTTTTAGTGCGTTGATTTAGGACACAGGAAACTGGAGACAGCAAGTGGTGTCTTAATCCAGCCTTTGTGCCTTGCAGTCAGAACAAAGTCATTTCCTTCAAGACGGACACATGGCTGCCCTGAACCTTGGGTCACCGAGCGCTGTGCCTTCACCGCCGGCCTACGTCAGTATCCCCGGTCATCTCATCTCAGAAGACGCTGACACAACACAAAATGATACTTTGAAACGTGTATGTAATCCTTCCGTCTGTTCTCATTACATGCATTCTCGTCCGGGGACAGTTGACAAGTGCATGTTTCCCATGAGCCTTTGCAGTGGCTGCGTCCCATCATGCTTTGCTTCAATGCAGATTCTCATCTAATTCACTTCATTTCGTTTCAGTTTGTTTTCAGGTTTGTGACCCCTGTTTTGTTGTACCTTTAGACCCTATCTCATCCCCATAAATGGTCTTCAGTCACTTCATTTGCTTACATGGGTCGGCCTTTCACATGTATGCCTTGACATCTTATAATTGCGTAGCCTGTTTTGGGGAAATGTTTTTTCCCTTTTTCAAGTTATTCTAAGTTATTTTAGAGGCAAACATTTGTTAACCATGCTCTTGTCTCCTTTTGATTTTAGATCACGAATCGAAACAAAATCATCACGTCTCTAGTCTCCGGTGCCATGGCCGGTGCCATTGCCAAAACGACAATTGCTCCACTTGATAGGACAAAGATACGATTCCAATGTAAGTGTCTGACGTGACTTGCTCTCTGTTCTTGTTTCAGTGTGGGGGAGCAGTATCTTCTCTTACTGACTGATGCTTCGGGGCAACACATTTTTAAACAGCGCCACCTGAGGGGACGACACATTTTACAAAATCGTTTTGTGAAAACCTTTGCTTCAGAAATCATTATCAAGATCTCCCTTGGGGCATTTAAAACATCATGCTATGAAAAAAAGGTATAGCGTTTAGAATAAAATGTTGTTAACTCTTCCATCTTTCAGCATCCAATATACCTTTCTCAGCCCGACAGGCAGCAAAGTTTTTAGTCAACTCCGTCAAAAATTACGGTTTCAGGAGTTTATGGCGGGGGAACTCTGCAACAATGGCCAGGATCGTACCGTATGCTTCCCTCCAGTACACAGCTCATGAGCAGTGGAAACGAGTTCTTAATACGGAGAATAAAAAGTAAGTTAGAATTGATTTTATATGTGTAACCTGGCTATTCCTCAGTTGAAGACAGAATTTTAGGGTAGACTTAAACTTCTGAATTATTCTCAAGTTTTTCTATTTCATCTTTCAGAGAGCTACCACCATTTCCACGTTTTCTCGCTGGGTCCCTTGCCGGTGTGACAGCAGTCTCATTGACATACCCTCTCGACTTGGCACGGGCGCGCATGGCAGTCACAGAGAAGAAACGGTGAGAGCAGTTTGCATTGATTAGTCTGGAGTCTGAGTCTGTGGTTGTTGGATGAGACTTATAGCCGTGGTCCCTTGTACCTGAGAGTCTAAGTAAGGACATGTAACCCTGGCAAGTGCTGCCCTTCACCAGGGGAATACAGTCTTTTTGTTACTGATAGTTTCTTGGTGAAATATCATATTTCCTCATTACCTTCACTTGCAGATACAGTAGTTTATCGAGTGTCTTCCTCAAGATCTACCGTGAGGAGGGATTACGGAAACTCTACCGTGGTTTCAACCCGACTGTATTAGGTGCTATCCCATACTCAGGAACCGGCTTCTTTACCTACGAGACATTGAAAAAGTTACATTCTGGTGAGTGGACATGAGTTGCCTTAAACATGGATCCTTGCTGGGCCCCAGATGTGTGTTGCTAACTGAAGTAGTGTCAGTGAGTGGACATGAGTTGCCTTAAACATGGATCCTTGCTGGGCCCCAGATGTGTGTTGCTAACTGAAGTAGTGTCAGTGAGTGGACATGAGTTGCCTTAAACATGGATCCTTGCTGGGCCCCAGATGTGTGTTGCTAACTGAAGTAGTGTCAGTGAGTGGACATGAGTTGCCTTAAACATGGATCCTTGCTGGGCCCCAGATGTGTGTTGCTAACTGAAGTAGTGTCAGTGAGTGGACATGAGTTGCCTTAAACATGGATCCTTGCTGGGCCCCAGATGTGTGTTGCTAACTGAAGTAGTGTCAGTGAGTGGA
This sequence comes from Lineus longissimus, assembly GCF_910592395.1. Classification (NCBI taxonomy): domain Eukaryota; kingdom Metazoa; phylum Nemertea; class Pilidiophora; order Heteronemertea; family Lineidae; genus Lineus; species Lineus longissimus. The sequence goes on from NC_088321.1 coordinate 16,148,961, forward strand.
CATGAGTTGCCTTAAACATGGATCCTTGCTGGGCCCCAGATGTGTGTTGCTAACTGAAGTAGTGTCAGTGAGTGGACATGAGTTGCCTTAAACATGGATCCTTGCTGGGCCCCAGATGTGTGTTGCTAACTGAAGTAGTGTCAGTGAGTGGACATGAGTTGCCTTAAACATGGATCCTTGCTGGGCCCCAGATGTGTGTTGCTAACTGAAGTAGTGTCAGTGAGTGGACATGAGTTGCCTTAAACATGGATCCTTGCTGGGCCCCAGATGTGTGTTGCTAACTGAAGTAGTGTCAGTGAGTGGACATGAGTTGCCTTAAACATGGATCCTTGCTGGGCCCCAGATGTGTGTTGCTAACTGTAGTAGTGTCAGTGAGTGGACATGAGTTGCCTTAAACATGGATCCTTGCTGGGCCCAGATGTGTGTTGCTAACTGAATTAGTGTCAGTGAGTGGACATGAGTTGCCTTAAACATGGATCCTTGCTGGGCCCCAGATGTGTGTTGCTAACTGAAGTAGTGTCAGTGAGTGGACATGAGTTGCCTTAAACATGGATCCTTGCTGGGCCCCAGATGTGTGTTGCTAACTGAAGTAGTGTCAGTGAGTGGACATGAGTTGCCTTAAACATGGATCCTTGCTGGGCCCCAGATGTGTGTTGCTAACTGTAGTAGTGTCAGTGAGTGGACATGAGTTGCCTTAAACATGGATCCTTGCTGGGCCCAGATGTGTGTTGCTAACTGAATTAGTGTCAGTGAGTGGACATGAGTTGCCTTAAACATGGATCCTTGCTGGGCCCCAGATGTGTGTTGCTAACTGAAGTAGTGTCAGTGAGTGGACATGAGTTGCCTTAAACATGGATCCTTGCTGGGCCCCAGATGTGTGTTGCTAACTGAAGTAGTGTCAGTGAGTGGACATGAGTTGCCTTAAACATGGATCCTTGCTGGGCCCCAGATGTGTGTTGCTAACTGAAGTAGTGTCAGTGAGTGGACATGAGTTGCCTTAAACATGGATCCTTGCTGGGCCCCAGATGTGTGTTGCTAACTGTAGTAGTGTCAGTGAGTGGACATGAGTTGCCTTAAACATGGATCCTTGCTGGGCCCAGATGTGTGTTGCTAACTGAATTAGTGTCAGTGAGTGGACATGAGTTGCCTTAAACATGGATCCTTGCTGGGCCCCAGATGTGTGTTGCTAACTGAAGTAGTGTCAGTGAGTGGACATGAGTTGCCTTAAACATGGATCCTTGCTGGGCCCCAGATGTGTGTTGCTAACTGAAGTAGTGTCAGTGAGTGGACATGAGTTGCCTTAAACATGGATCCTTGCTGGGCCCCAGATGTGTGTTGCTAACTGTAGTAGTGTCAGTGAGTGGACATGAGTTGCCTTAAACATGGATCCTTGCTGGGCCCAGATGTGTGTTGCTAACTGAATTAGTGTCAGTGAGTGGACATGAGTTGCCTTAAACATGGATCCTTGCTGGGCCCCAGATGTGTGTTGCTAACTGAAGTAGTGTCAGTGAGTGGACATGAGTTGCCTTAAACATGGATCCTTGCTTGGCCCCAGATGTGTGTTGCTAACTGTAGTAGTGTCAGTCTAATATTACATGTTGTTTTTCTGTATTCTGTTGTGACAACAAGAGGTGTAATGTGTCTTGCAGGAGCTCTGGTCCCCTCCAATATCCTCTGCAGTGTGCCTTCCCATTACATGCTAACACATTGATGATCTCTCTCAATGATTCAGCCAGTGAAAGCCCCTGCAGTTTCAAGTCTTTACAAATCTCTCTAACCTTTCAGAATACTCTGGTAAGAAGAACCCCTCACCGTTGGAGCGGTTGTGTTTTGGTGCTGTTGCGGGCCTGTGTGGGCAGACGTCTTCCTATCCTCTGGACATCGTGAGGCGGAGGATGCAAACAGCAGGTATGTATCACTTCAACACCGTTCACACATGCCAAGCCTGGTTGTCACTAACGCTGGCGTCGACTCAGCCAAGCGTCAGGACAGAGAATCCCCTCTGAGGTTTGCACTTGACTTACATACCCTTGAGTTAAGATACTGTTTACTCCATGAAGAATATTACGAATAGGAGATACGACCAGTCTCTTGGACTGGTACCATGTCCTGAAGAGAACAGAATCAAAGCGACACAAGGTCAAAATGTCCCGATTACAATTTCATGTTTTCTTTCAGGTGTATTCAACCTCGACACCAAGTACCCTACGATATTAGAGACTTGTCGCACTGTCATTCGTGAAGAAGGATTACGTCGTGGACTTTATAAAGGCCTCAGCATGAACTTCATCAAAGGCCCCATCGCGGTCGGGATTAGTTTTATGACGTTTGACTTAATCAATAGATATTTAAGACAATGGATACTGGTGACGCAGCATTGATAGGATTACTTACCTCTAAGCGGCAATGGACTCTTCTGGGCAAAGGGAAACTGTGAAGGATTGGGAAGTTCTATTTTGGATTATTGGGATGACAACCTCAGGGATTGTTTGCGATTATTTGAAGGACTGACCGTCTGGATTAATGAATCGTAAAGACTGGAAACAATAACAGTGTGGACTTAGAATGTGCCATTTTCGATGCGGAGGCTACTGTGAGAGCATCATCAGTCCTGCCTGTGATATCATATGTACTGTACGTGTCTACGTCTCTGCTGTTAAATAGTAAGTAGATCAGAGCTGCACTGCTCTTTATTACTGTAATCACAGTGAGAATCAGCCATCATCTTGGGAGCCTTATTCAGGTTTCATGTGGCCACTCGGGGCCAATCATGTTTGGCTGGCCATTCCCGCCACGGTCCATGGCGGCCGCCATTTACATCATATCATGCCTCGTATATGACGCCATAACAAATCCGTTGCGACAAGGTCCATCTTTTCGGTCGCCGGTCTGTTTTTGGCACTGAGACGTTAATTTTGTCCCTTGAACAGCCAATTTAAACACCTCATGTATTTCATGTGGCAATATTTCTGCACAGAAAGTTGGTCAGTTTTGATTTATCTTAATATTTATCTCAATATTAACAACTTGAACAATCGTAGTGCTACCTCAAGATCTACTCACTCTTTAACTTAATCAGTGAGTGTTTAGTGTTTGTCCAATCGTCTTTAACAAGTTTGGAGTTGTCTAGCTGCTAGTTCCTGGGTTATAAGCACGCTTGCCTTGATGTGACTGATGGTAGTATCCTCGGCAGAGGAACATGACTATTATGAGTGGCAGCCTCGACCAGTTTGAACATGCTTATGAGCAATAACTTGACCTACATTATGGCCATGCTGTTGTTATGTTTTAGAAAATATATCTACTTTGTTACTGGTTGTGCTTTCACGAGGTTGTATGGTATATGTATCTAGTCTTATTTTATGTGTAAAGTTTGTTTTAAAGTATTTACAAAACCATGATAGCAGGGAGGTTAAGAATGGTCCATTTCCCACAGATGAGATCAAGGTATAGTCCTGGTAACTCAAAGTTGGAAACACTTACTGCTTGAATGACCTAAAGTTGTTTTCCCGACGGTCTTGATGACCTGGAGCGGGGAAACCCCACTGAAACTGCCGACATCCTAAACAAAAGGAATCACCTCATTTTCAGAGTTGTTGTGGCCTCTCTTAACCTTCCTGTTACTTTTATGTCAAGATGTGTAGTATATTATCAGATATTGTTATCATGACAAGAACTCTTGGTTCGAAAAGTTGATTTTCACATCATAAAAAGAACAAATACCTTGCTTTTTAAAAACTGGGTTTGAATCAGTTGTTGCGGCATTCTGCTGAACTTCTTTTTACCTTTGATATGGGTACCGTGGTATACTTACTTGGGCAATTCATTGAGTCCATCTGGGAAACTCGGGGGTGTTGTGGTTAACATTCACAAATTTATCAGGTCATTTCCATGCTATTTTCAAGATGTGGTTGATATTACTGATTTGTGATTTATTGATTTGCTCAAAGTTGATGATGAAATGTATAATACTTTAGTGTACAACAGGCTAGTGAAATTCTTCCTTGAAATTATGATTGGGTCACAGTAATTTGAAGAATGATATCTAAGAAGTATGTTACTTCAGTGTGCAACAGGCTAGTGAAATTCTACCTTGAAATTTTGATTGGGTTACTTAGGTTATAAGCTGCGCTGCATTGTCATTGAATCTTAAAACATCCAAAATTTACCTGCTCTATGTCAGGATCATTTCTCTTAACTATCAAATGTTGCTTTGATGAAAGGAGAGGTCTATTTATCCTACTCCGTCTTCAAATGGCGGCCATTGTTATTGGTGCGTCATTAAATCACACTTTCCGCTACCCTGGCGGGCATTTTGGTAGCTAAAGGTAGCACTGGATCGATTTCGGCGGCTGCTGTATCTTTGGCTTCACAAGGTGATCCCTCATTATCTGGCTTGTTTTTGGCGGCTGTTGTTGCTTTGGTACGAATTGGTGGAGGAGATATCGTGACTCCCCAATCTGCTCTGCGATCCTTTATGGCTAGGGTACGAACAAGGGAACGATCGGTTGATCCGAGATCAAGGGGCATACGTCGAGTATTCCGTATCATACCTCAATGCAACTCAGCCTCATCTTGGGTCAGACGTTCAGGGAGAATCAATTTGGTGATCCAATTTCTGGTTGCGGCTAACTGGGTCTACTCTGGCGTCCGATTCCAGACCATTAGCGTACTCTTCCATATAAGGCTGCGGCTGGGAACGAACATCGCCGTACTGGGTCCTCGCATGATAAGTGGACAGTGACACCGCATCCAGATTTTGATGATGAGTTATAAAACTTCAAAAAAGATTCAAAGCAACTTCAAAATAATTGAGAAGGACAAATATCGTACGGGTTTTTGATTTGACCTAATTTTCAAGGTGGACTTTGGTTTGACTTATATACTATACATGTAGCATGTTTTTTAACGAGGATGAATTCCTAACCACCAAATATCTATACGGTGAGCACAATGGCCCCTGGCCGTTTCATTTCTCTTAACTATCAAATGTTGCTTTGATGAAAGGAGAGGTCTATTTATCCTACTCCGACTTCAAATGGCGGCCATTGTTATTGGTGCGTCATTAAATCACACTTTCCGCTACCCTGGCGGGCATTTTGGTAGCTAAAGGTAGCACTGGATCGATTTCGGCGGCTGCTGTATCTTTGGCTTCACAAGGTGATCCCTCATTATCTGGCTTGTTTTTGGCGGCTGTTGTTGCTTTGGTACGAATTGGTGGAGGAGATATCGTGACTCCCCAATCTGCTCTGCGATCCTTTATGGCTAGGGTACGAACAAGGGAACGATCGGTTGATCCGAGATCAAGGGGCATGCGTCGAGTATTCCGTATCATACCTCAATGCAACTCAGCCTCATCTTGGGTCAGACGTTCAGGGAGAATCAATTTGGTGATCCAATTTCTGGTTGCGGCTAACTGGGTCTACTCTGGCGTCCGATTCCAGACCATTAGCGTACTCTTCCATATAAGGCTGCGGCTGGGAACGAACATCGCCGTACTGGGTCCTCGCATGATAAGTGGGCAGTGACACCGCATCCAGATTTTGATGATGAGTTATAAAACTTCAAAAAAGATTCAAAGCAACTTCAAAACATTTGAGAAGTACAAATATCGACGTACGGGTTTTTGATTTGACCTAATTTTCAAGGTGGACTTTGGTTTGACTTATATACTATACATGTAGCACGTTTTTCTTGACGAGGATGAATTCCTAACCACCAAATATCTATACAGTGAGCACAATGGCCCCTGGCCGTTTCATTTCTCTTAACTATCAAATGTTGCTTTGATGCAAGGAGAGGTCTCTTTCTCCGTCTTCAAATGGCAGCCATTTCCTGGAAATATCTTGTTTACAAAGTGACCCGGTTGTAATTCTGATGTGGCAGTTCACTTACCTATTGCACAATGATGTGATGGACCTCACATACGTCTCCCAACTACCTGTACGATGTCAAAACTTAATGATCCTCCTTAAATTGTAATGAACTCATGAGTGTTCAAGCTGAGTATGTTTTGTAAATAGTGAACTTTGAACCAGTCGGCAGAAGCGTTTGAGAGCTGTAACAATAGCTCTCAGCTACTGACTGGGGAGAAGAAGCTATACAAGCCAGCAGTTGTGATAAAATCTTTGTATAAAATAAATGATACTGAATGATAATAACATTGCTGTTATCTTGGTGTTGTGCATCAGCTTTCTTATCTTCATGTTGACATCTTTCATGGAGCTGTACTGAAGTCTCAGGTTGGAGGAGATTCTACTCAATCATGGTCCATGTGTTGACTACCTATCTGGATTAGCTCTGAAAAGGAATTTGAATACAGCTGAAACTGGCAAAGAGGGGGTTAATACTGAGGACATTTCATTCTCGGATGACTGTATGGAGAGCACTTCAAAGAGATGACACTAGTCACTATCTCATGAGAAGGTGATGACAAAGTCTCATGCAAGAAGACAACAAACCTCATGAAAAAGATGTCTTTATATTTAAAGAGACAAACAGGATGAGAGGGTTAATATCATCCTTGGGGTCAAGGAGCAAAACCATAAGCTCATACAAGCATACTCTTTGCAGTGCTGCTCTCTGTTGGCCAAAATAAGAACCCACCTAAACAGTACAGTGCTGCCCTCTGTTGGCAAAAATAAGAACCAACCTTAACATTACAGTGCTGCCCTCTTTTGGCAAAATGAAGAACTAGAATCGCACTCCGTAACCGCTCGTCGGAGCGGAACGAAACCACCGCCAACGGTGTTAGTGAAGCCTAAATAGCATGTATACCAATTTTCAGCCCCATATTCCAACTCCTTCATGGTTTTCTAGACCCCCCCTAAAAAACACCAAATTTTTGAGGCCTAAATCCTTAAATCACGTTTTTACCTTGGATCCAGGTGAAAATATTTTTAGATGTACACCAATGTGTACACACTAAAATCACCTAAGGCCTAGGGTCCAGGCTGTTTTTGCTTTTTTTCGACCTTTTTCGACGTGGTCTGTTTTTGCCTTTCGGATCGCGCTATCGCCCCGAAACTTTGGGATATCGTAGATTGCCCCATAAATAGCTCACCATAGCAGCGAAATTTTGATATCATCGCTCGTTTCATGAGAATCTCAAAATATCGTCAAAAATGATATTTTGTCCATTATCATCAAACGACCAGATAAAGATGAAAATTTTTACAAGATTTCGATAGACAATATACACATGATCATATATACAAGAGATTGGATTAAAAAATGTTAACCCTTTGCTATACAAGACATTTCGAGAAATGGCCTTCTTCAGTTGTGCTATTTTGACAGTTTATGGCCAAAATTTTCTCAGAAGTGACGACACATGAAGAGAAATAAGCCAAAAGAACCGTAACTCATAAAATAACCAGGCCTGTTCTCAAACTGGGCGAATTACAGCAAATTTTCGTGAAAATATCATTAAAAAATGTCTATCACGGCCAAAAACTGTATCAAATTGATGTCGGAATGGAACGAAAATGTTCTCATTGCGTTTATTGGCGTCGGACGACAAAATGCCGTAATTTTCAGCTCAAAATGTTGAGTCGTTCAAGATTGCACATTATGACTTGGAAGCCACTAGATAACCAGCTGGCAGAGGGGAAATTCCCAGTAAGCTTTTGAGATGCTCTAAATCCAAAAGTTTTTGTGGTATCCGGCTGAAACTTACAGGATATATTCGTCTCAACATAAGATACTTGTATATTAAATTTGGGTGCGATCAGATTATTTTAAATTTTAGGGCGACGCCCACTTTCATGAAAAATTCAGTAATTAATAGATTCTGTTCTAATCAACGAATTCCAATTTTTTTTCCGGATCCTCATACGGTACACTAATATGCATTCACAAACTAAATTTGAGGTCATTCCGAGAAAGTCACCGAAAAAGTTCAAAAAAAATCCCTGGGCTATAGTTCAGGGATCCGAAAGCGCAAAAAAAACTTTTTTTCTCGGAATGACTTGAAATTTGGTTTGTGAATGCTTATTGTAGTACCCTATGAGGATCTGGAAGAAAATTCTGAAATTTTTCATCCGAACAAAAATGATGGCCCTTTTTTGTTTGAGAAAAAGGGGGCGTCGGCCAAAAAAATCAAAATGATCGGATCACTACCAAATTTGCTACACTAGTATCTGACGTCAAGACGAATGTATCCTGTAAGTTTCAGCCAAATTGAAATACAACTTTTGGATTTATGGCATCTCAAAAGTTTACTTGTATTTTTCCCTCTGCCAGCTGGTTAACAATAGTGGCTTGAGAGTTCGTTTGGAAATCGGTCAAAATATCATGAACGACCTTAAATTCTGAGCTGAAATTTGCAGGATATATTTGTGTTACTGTCAGGAAGTTGTACACCAAATTTGGTTGCGATCCGATCATTTTGAGGGGGAACATCGTTTTCATGATATTTTGAAGAATTACTGCCAAACCAGCATTGATATAAAAATTTCGCTTTAACATCTATCAGATAATGTATCTATCATCAATATCCCGCATTTTCAGCGTTATATCACGCACAGTTTGCGGATGCAGACCACTTTAAAAATACCTTGTACCCAGGTCTTATAGGCTTTTAAGTCCTATACAATCATGCTCATGGATGGTCGTATGGGCCCTGGATCCAAGGCCCCTTTTTGAGTTTGATGGCAAAATTTTGCCAAAATTTACCAAATGTTGGGAAAACCATGAAGCGGTTGGAATTTTGAGCTGATTTTTGCAGGCAGCATCTGTACGACATCAACAACTACATTGGCAGTGTTTTATTGGTTCTGACATGTCTAGATATCAATTATAACAATATATCATTTTGGGTCAATTTTGGATGGATTTTCAGGGCAAACACGAGCGACGCTAAGATGCTGAAAATTTTGGAACGTAATGATAGATACATAATCTGATTGATGCTAAAGCGAAATATCAATATCAATGCTAATTAAGCATTTATTCTTCCAAATATCACGAAATAATAAGTTGGACATGTTCTCAAAATATCAACATTTTTTGAAAATATTCTTGATGACATAGAAGACAATGTCAGTTTGAGTACTGAACCAAGATTTGGGGTGAAAACATCAAAGACTAGTTGATTGAGAGGGAATATCATTTTCGTGATATTTTGAAGAATTACTGCCAAACCAGCATTGATATAAAAATTTCGCTTTAACATCTATCAGATAATGTATCTATCATCAATATCCCGCATTTTCAGCGTTATATCACGCACAGTTTGCGGATGCAGACCACTTTAAAAATACCTTGTACCCAGGTCTTACAGGCTTTTAAGTCCTATACATTCATGCACATGGATGGTCATATGGGCCCTGGATCCAAGGCCCCTTTTTGAGTTCGATGGCAGAATTTTGCAAAAATTTACCAAATGTTTGAAAAACCATGAAGCGGTTGGAATTTTGAGCTGATTTTTGCAGGCAGCATCTGTACGACATCAACAACTACATTGGCAGTCTTTTATTGATTCTGACATGTCTAGATATCAATTATAACAATATATCATTTTGGGTCAATTTTGGATGGATTTTCAGGGCAAACATGAGCGACGCTAAGATGCTGAAAATTTTGGAACGTAATGATAGATACATAATCTGATTGATGCTAAAGCGAAATATCAATATCAATGCTAATTAAGCATTTATTCTTCCAAATATCACGAAATGATAAGTTGGACATGTTCTCAAAATATCAACATTTTTTGAAAATTTTCTTGATGACATGGAAGACAATGTCTGTCTGAGTACTGAACCAAGATTTGGGGTGAAAACATCAAAGACTAGTTGATTGAGAGGGAATATCGTTTTCGTGATATTTTGAAGAATTACTGCCAAACCAGCATTGATATAAAAATTTCGCTTTAACATCTATCAGATTATGTATCTATCATCAATATCCCGCATTTTCAGCGTTATATCACGCACAGTTTGCGGATGCAGACCACTTTAAAAATACCTTGTACCCAGGTCTTACAGGCTTTTAAGTCCTACACATTCATGCTCATGGATGGTCATATGGGCCCTGGATCCAAGGCCCCTTTTTGAGTTTGATGGCAAAATTTTGCCAAAATTTACCAAATGTTGGGAAAACCATGAAGCGGTTGGAATTTTGAGCTGATTTTTGCAGGCAGCATCTGTACGACATCAACAACTACATTGGCAGTGTTTTATTGATTCTGACATGTCTAGATATCAATTATAACAATATATCATTTTGGGTCAATTTTGGATGGATTTTCAGGGCAAACACGAGCGACGCTAAGATGCTGAAAATTTTGGAACGTAATGATAGATACATAATCTGATTGATGCTAAAGCGAAATATCAATATCAATGCTAATTAAGCATTTATTCTTCCAAATATCACGAAATGATAAGTTGGACATGTTCTCAAAATATCAACATTTTTTAAAAATTTTCTTGATGACATGGAAGACAATGTCTGTCTGAGTACTGAACCAAGATTTGGGGTGAAAACATCAAAGACTAGTTGATTGAGAGGGAATATCGTTTTCGTGATATTTTGAAGAATTACTGCCAAACCAGCATTGATATAAAAATTTCGCTTTAACATCTATCAGATAATGTATCTATCATCAATATCCCGCATTTTCAGCGTTATATCACGCACAGTTTGCGGATGCAGACCACTTTAAAAATACCTTGTACCCAGGTCTTATAGGCTTTTAAGTCCTATACAATCATGCTCATGGATGGTCATATGGGCCCTGGATCCAAGGCCCCTTTTTGAGTTTGATGGCAAAATTTTGCCAAAATTTACCAAATGTTGGGAAAACCATGAAGCGGTTGGAATTTTGAGCTGATTTTTGCAGGCAGCATCTGTACGACATCAACAACTACATTGGCAGTGTTTTATTGATTCTGACATGTCTAGATATCAATTATAACAATATATCATTTTGGGTCAATTTTGGATGGATTTTCAGGGCAAACACGAGCGACGCTAAGATGCTGAAAATTTTGGAACGTAATGATAGATACATAATCTGATTGATGCTAAAGCGAAATATCAATATCAATGCTAATTAAGCATTTATTCTTCCAAATATCACGAAATGATAAGTTGGACATGTTCTCAAAATATCAACATTTTTTGAAAATTTTCTTGATGACATGGAAGACAATGTCTGTCTGAGTACTGAACCAAGATTTGGGGTGAAAACATCAAAGACTAGTTGATTGAGAGGGAATATCGTTTTCGTGATATTTTGAAGAATTACTGCCAAACCAGCATTGATATAAAAATTTCGCTTTAACATCTATCAGATAATGTATCTATCATCAATATCCCGCATTTTCAGCCTTATATCACGCACAGTTTGCGGATGCAGACCACTTTAAAAATACCTTGTACCCAGGTCTTATAGGCTTTTAAGTCCTATACAATCATGCTCATGGATGGTCGTATGGGCCCTGGATCCAAGGCCCCTTTTTGAGTTTGATGGCAAAATTTTGCCAAAATTTACCAAATGTTGGGAAAACCATGAAGCGGTTGGAATTTTGAGCTGATTTTTGCAGGCAGCATCTGTACGACATCAACAACTACATTGGCAGTGTTTTATTGATTCTGACATGTCTAGATATCAATTATAACAATATATCATTTTGGGTCAATTTTGGATGGATTTTCAGGGCAAACATGAGCGACGCTAAGATGCTGAAAATTTTGGAACGTAATGATAGATACATAATCTGATTGATGCTAAAGCGAAATATCAATATCAATGCTAATTAAGCATTTATTCTTCCAAATATCACGAAATGATAAGTTGGACATGTTCTCAAAATATCAACATTTTTTGAAAATTTTCTTGATGACATGGAAGACAATGTCTGTCTGAGTACTGAACCAAGATTTGGGGTGAAAACATCAAAGACTAGTTGATTGAGAGGGAATATCGTTTTCGTGATATTTTGAAGAATTACTGCCAAACCAGCATTGATATAAAAATTTCGCTTTAACATCTATCAGATTATGTATCTATCATCAATGTCCCGCATTTTCAGCGTTATATCACGCACAGTTTGCGGATGCAGACCACTTTAAAAATACCTTGTACCCAGGTCTTATAGGCTTTTAAGTCCTATACAATCATGCTCATGGATGGTCGTATGGGCCCTGGATCCAAGGCCCCTTTTTGAGTTTGATGGCAAAATTTTGCCAAAATTTACCAAATGTTGGGAAAACCATGAAGCGGTTGGAATTTTGAGCTGATTTTTGCAGGCAGCATCTGTACGACATCAACAACTACATTGGCAGTCTTTTATTGATTCTGACATGTCTAGATATCAATTATAACAATATATCATTTTGGGTCAATTTTGGATGGATTTTCAGGGCAAACATGAGCGACGCTAAGATGCTGAAAATTTTGGAACGTAATGATAGATACATAATCTGATTGATGCTAAAGCGAAATATCAATATCAATGCTAATTAAGCATTTATTCTTCCAAATATCACGAAATGATAAGTTGGACATGTTCTCAAAATATCAACATTTTTTGAAAATTTTCTTGATGACATGGAAGACAATGTCTGTCTGAGTACTGAACCAAGATTTGGGGTGAAAACATCAAAGACTAGTTGATTGAGAGGGAATATCGTTTTTGTGATATTTTGAAGAATTACTGCCAAACCAGCATTGATATAAAAATTTCGCTTTAACATCTATCAGATTATGTATCTATCATCAATATCCCGCATTTTCAGCGTTATATCACGCACAGTTTGCGGATGCAGACCACTTTAAAAATACCTTGTACCCAGGTCTTACAGGCTTTTAAGTCCTATACATTCATGCTCATGGATGGTCATATGGGCCCTGGATCCAAGGCCCCTTTTTGAGTTTGATGGCAAAATTTTGCCAAAATTTACCAAATGTTGGGAAAACCATGAAGCGGTTGGAATTTTGAGCTGATTTTTGCAGGCAGCATCTGTACGACATCAATAACTACATTGGCAGTGTTTTATTGATTCTGACATGTCTAGATATCAATTATAACAATATATCATTTTGGGTCAATTTTGGATGGATTTTCAGGGCAAACACGAGCGACGCTAAGATGCTGAAAATTTTGGAACGTAATGATAGATACATAATCTGATTGATGCTAAAGCGAAATATCAATATCAATGCTAATTAAGCATTTATTCTTCCAAATATCACGAAATGATAAGTTGGACATGTTCTCAAAATATCAACATTTTTTGAAAATGTTCTTGATGACATGGAAGACAATGTCTGTCTGAGTACTGAACCAAGATTTGGGGTGAAAACACCAAAGACTAGTTGATTGAGAGGGAATATCGTTTTCGTGATATTTTGAAGAATTACTGCCAAACCAGCATTGATAGAAAAATTTCGCTTTAACATCTATCAGATTATGTATCTATCACAAATATCCCGCATTTTCAGCATTATATCACACACAGTTTGCGGATGCAGACCACTTTAAAAATACCTTGTACCCAGGTCTTACAGGATTTTTAGTCCTATACATTCATGCTCATGGATGGTCATATGGGCCCTGGATCCAAGGCCCCTTTTTGAGTTTGATGGCAAAATTTTGCAAAAATTTACCAAATGTTGGGAAAACCATGAAGCGGTTGGAATTTTGAGCTGATTTTTGCAGGCAGCATCTGTACGACATCAACAACTACATTGGCAGTGTTTTATTGATTCTGACATGTCTAGATATCAATGATAAGAATATCATTTTGGGTCAATTTTGGATGGATTTTCTGGGCAAACACGAGCGACGCTATTAAGATGCTGATATATACTATAATCTGATTGATGCTAAAGTGATATATTTTAAAAATACCTCGTACCCAGTCTTACAGGCTTTTCAGTCCTTTACATTCATAGCCACATACAACCTTTTTAATGGGACAACTTGGCATTATTACAAAAGCAAACCTTTCAGATGAAGCCACTCGAGGTGGAGATGCCAACATATCACCCAGTCCAGGGGACACATCCTCAGTCATCTGGTTAAGGTGTCCTTTGAGCCAACCTCAGGGAATAAGGACATTGAAGGGGAGCAGTGGTTGAATAACATCAGCCTAACTTATGGCGTGAACTGCTTTTCCCGGTCTGTATTCAAGCTCAAGTTTCTCCACAAGCGGTGGTTTTCTCCACGTGGTGTGATGTAGTTGACGACACCACCTGGATTCTCCATGGCCAATGGCAATGAAGGACATGTCAGCATTGTTGGCAGTATTGACTACAGGTTGTTCCATTTTATTAGCATGTCCAATTTTTCACAACAAAACTGTTTTCAAATGTGATATTCTGCTCTTCTGATTGCGGTACAACACAACTACAATAGTGGTACGTCTTCACCGGTATGCTGTTCTGAATAGTCCAGACATCAGACAGCACACATACCAGGCTTTGGAGGGAACCATGATGACATGGTCTTAGACTATTGCCAACAGCATCTTAGTGCTGGGACACTATGAAGGTTTGTTTGGCCTCGGATCACAATCAAAACAGGAGAAATATCACAGCGACAACAGATGCTTAGAGTAAACAATGGTAACTGCCGGACCTGAACCGAAAAACTGGACAAGCTAACGAATTGGAACACCCTGTAGAACTTCCAGGGATTCTGCTCAAAGTAATAGGAGCAGCATGATTATGGGGGGCCAGTCCCATAGCCACATATCAGACAAAGAATCAAATAAACAAATCTTCCTCATTTGTATTCGTGTATATTTATATATGTATATATTCAATAATACGCATTTTGTTGACATTTCATGTGACGTTTTATAGAAACTTAGCCTGTACATCGCATTGTGAAGTACTCAGTATTAAAACTCTTTCAGCTTTTACCAACTATTCAAAATGCTAACAAGTTCATAATTTTATAAATAGACATTCAATTCCTTGTTTTTGTTGTTCATGTAAAGCAACTTAAAACTTTAGTTGGATCTTATCTAAACTGTTTTTCGTATTTCATCTTACCACCACCACAAGATGGCAGACTCGTCATTGATGAACTGCCGCTGAAAACTCCAGGTTCATAGAATCAGGCAGAGTTTACAAAGATGTCGCGGTGATTGAATCATCATGTTTCAACAGTGATATGTGGCGCGAAACAACACCATCTCTCAAGTGCAGGTTATGTAGGCATTCAAATTCATCTTCAAAAATGCTTTTGCTAACACGCTATGGTGGTACGCGACTTGTGGAAACTCAGCCTTACAGTTCAATCGCTAATACAACATTATTTCCGAGGAATCTCAGGCATGGCGTTTGTAATAGTACGGTCGTCGTCACAAAAAAGGTCACGGCAGAAAAATTTACAATCAAAACATTTGCTACATTACAATATCATAATATTTACAACGGGCAATAGGGGGCTCTCATAAAGTCTGTACGCATTGGGGTGGGGAGGGATCTGAAAATGTCCCATACTATTTGTAAACCTGTACAACCCTGTGGTTAGACGAGGGAAGAAGTATCTTCAGCAATGCATACTCTGTAGATTCTCCTTATAAGGACAAAAGGAGTTTTCTCAAGGCGTTATTTAGTAACTGTTCAAAACAATGAAAGTCAACTGTACAAACCTAATGCAGCTCCCCCCCCTCTCCATGCAAAACGACCAAATATACCTAGCACAACAGAGCTAGTAACAAAATGAGAACAAATTCATGGATAACCTTTAATCTTCACCCCCCATTTTCCTCAATGGACCATTCCAGTCAATGCATAAGAACAGTCCAGATGAAAAGGTATATAATAAATGCATTTCTCGTCACATGACCAATGGTAATCATTTCTCATATAAAAATAAAATATCTGAGACGTGGGTTCTGCACAATTTATTAACGTGCAGTCCTTCCAGACCAAATCAGGCGTTTTTATGCAAAATCAAATGCAGTTATTCAACTAGCAAATTCCAGCAACACACAAGCTGTTGAAATATTTCGGCACAATTTTGACCAAAATATCGATTTCAACTGAAGTATTTTCTAATCATTTGAATTGTTTCAATTTCAAGCCTCGTGCCGAAAAGGAATATGTGATAAGACATTTCATCATTCACTGTGTAAACAAACAGGTTAACACTAACAGCCCTGGGCTGAAGAGGTGGATGACTTTTGGTCAACAAAAGTTTAAGTCTGTGATGAAAAACAGGTGCACAATGCAACTCCACGATATGGTTATTCCGAGGGTCTGCTTTATGCTGTCACCCCTGCTGTACTTACCACACAGGAGGGGGTGTCACAGCAATAAGTTCAAAGGCAACATTGCCGTGACCTAACCCAATCTGTTCAAAGGAACTGATCCAACGTATACATACTCACTAGATGGAACAAACCAAGTACAATACAGAAGGGGGAACAGCTAAAGAAGTTTGAGATTCTACGATTGTGAGTCCGTTTCCATGGGAGTCGGAGTAGGGTTTGGGGTTCCGGCAGCAGGCTCAGCTTGAGGTGGCACTGGAGCAAAGTATTCCACGACGTACTTGTTATACGGATAATACGGCGATTTCTCCAAATCGTTATCGTCTTTTCGGCGTGTGATGCTTGGCTTACGTTCCTCGTCCTCATTATTCGCCTCCAGCCAATCACTGCACTCCTTCTCCTTGTCCGGTTCAACATTCATGTCTCGCCACGCGAGGCACCAGGCGCTGAATTTATCGTGGAGTTTCATCGAGATGCGCGGGTGAGACTGAAACACAAACACAATAATCACATTTAACAACTTCATACTAAGTTTTTTAATCTTGGAAGTCTGTGACCTAATTAGACATGAAAGCCTCAGTTACAGTGAAAGCATCTCTGTTACAGGAACTGAAATATTCTACTGTCAAAGATGAATAGAGAGAAGAATGTTTTTGATATCATCATACCGGTCGGAAGAAGCCGCTGCCAGCCACAACAAACCTGAAGATAGGCAGCACAAACAAGAGAACATGTGTTGTGTGGAAGGAGAATGCAGTCTTTTGTTTGCTGCTGGTTTGTTGTGGCAAGCAGCAGCTTCCTTCGACCAGTGCAATGATAACTATTCTAAGGCAGTCAAATGAAAGTCAAATGAAACCTACCACATGTGCCTTGTTCAATGCATTCCTCTTGTACAGGAAGCTCTCACTGTTCACCACGTAGACCATCTTGAATGAGTTCACGTTGAACTTGCATTCCGTATCATCGAGGACCTGCAGCTCTTCCTTGACAGTGGGTTTAGGTCCGTCTCCGTCTGCTGTCACGGGGCCAGCGACCGGAGCGCCCTCTTTGATTTGTTTGTCAAGCTTGTTCCGTTGTCGCCATTGGCGGATGTTTCTGGAGGGTTTGAAAATAATCATTAGACATTGAGAAATCATGAGGGACGGATGAAGAGAAACCAGCACGGGCCATGCTTGGAGAAGAACACGGGCCAACTTTGGAGAAGAACTCGGGCCATGCTTGGAGAAGAACTCGGGCCAAGCTTGGAGAAGAACACGGGCCAACTTTGGAGAAGAACTCGGGCCAAGCTTGGAGAAGAACTCAGGCCATGCTTGGAGAAGAACTCAGGCCAAGCTTGGAGAAGAACACGGGCCAAGCTTGGAGAAGAACACGGGCCAAGCTTGGAGAAGAACTCAGGCCAAGCTTGGAGAAGAACACGGGCCAAGCTTGGAGAAGAACTCGGGCCAAGCTTGGAGAAGAACACGGGCCAAGCTTGGAGAAGAACACGGGCCAAGCTTGGAGAAGAACACGGGCCAAGCTTGGAGAAGAACTCAGGCCAAGCTTGGAGAAGAACTCAGGCCAAGCTTGGAGAAGAACTCGGGCCAAGCTTGGAGAAGAACTCGGGCCAACTTTGGAGAAGAACTCAGGCCAAGCTTGGAGAAGAACTCAGGCCAAGCTTGGAGAAGAACACGGGCCAAGCTTGGAGAAGAACACGGGCCAAGCTTGGAGAAGAACTCAGGCCAAGCTTGGAGAAGAACTCAGGCCAAGCTTGGAGAAGAACTCGGGCCAAGCTTGGAGAAGAACTCGGGCCAAGCTTGGAGAAGAACACGGGCCAAGCTTGGAGAAGAACACGGGCCAAGCTTGGAGAAGAACTCGGGCCAAGCTTGGAGAAGAACTCGGGCCAACTTTGGAGAAGAACTCGGGCCAAGCTTGGAGAAGAACACGGGCCAAGCTTGGAGAAGAACTCAGGCCAAGCTTGGAGAAGAACTCGGGCCAAGCTTGGAGAAGAACTCGGGCCAAGCTTGGAGAAGAACTCGGGCCAAGCTTGGAGAAGAACTCGGGCCAAGCTTGGAGAAGAATTAGGGCCAACTTTGGAGAAGAACTCGGGCCAAGCTTGGAGAAGAACACGGGCCAAGCTTGGAGAAGAACACGGGCCATGCTTGGAGAAGAACTCAGGCCAAGCTTGGAGAAGAACACAGGCCAAGCTTGGAGAATAACTCGGGCCAAGCTTGGAGAAGAACTCGGGCCAAGCTTGGAGAAGAACTCGGGCCAACTTTGGAGAAGAACTCGGGCCAAGCTTGGAGAAGAACACGGGCCAACTTTGGAGAAGAACACGGGCCAAGCTTGGAGAAGAACACGGGCCAAGCTTGGAGAAGAACTCAGGCCAAGCCTGGAGAAGAACTCGGGCCAAGCTTGGAGAAGAACACGGGCCAACTTTGGAGAAGAACACGGGCCAAGCTTGGAGAAGAACACGGGCCAAGCTTGGAGAAGAACTCGGGCCAACTTTGGAGAAGAACTCGGGCCAAGCTTGGAGAAGAACACGGGCCAAGCCTGGAGAAGAACTCAGGCCAAGCTTGGAGAAGAACTCGGGCCAACTTTGGAGAAGAACTCGGGCCAACTTTGGAGAAGAACTCGGGCCAAGCTTGGAGAAGAACACGGGCCAAGCTTGGAGAAGAACTCAGGCCAAGCTTGGAGAAGAACTCGGGCCAACTTTGGAGAAGAACTCGGGCCAAGCTTGGAGAAGAACACAGGCCAACTTTGGAGAAGAACTCGGGCCAAGCTTGGAGAAGAACACGGGCCAACTTTGGAGAAGAACTCGGGCCAAGCTTGGAGAAGAACTCGGGCCAACTTTGGAGAAGAACTCGGGCCAAGCTTGGAGAAGAACACGGGCCAAGCCTGGAGAAGAACTCAGGCCAAGCTTGGAGAAGAACTCGGGCCAACTTTGGAGAAGAACTCGGGCCAAGCTTGGAGAAGAACACGGGCCAAGCTTGGAGAAGAACTCGGGCCAAGCTTGGAGAAGAACACGGGCCAACTTTGGAGAAGAACTCGGGCCAACTTTGGAGAAGAACTCGGGCCAACTTTGGAGAAGAACTCGGGCCAAGCCTGGAGAAGAACTCAGGCCAAGCTTGGAGAAGAACTCGGGCCAAGCTTGGAGAAGAACACGGGCCAACTTTGGAGAAGAACTCGGGCCAAGCTTGGAGAAGAACTACAAGGCCCCACATATAAGTCCACCTGGAAGAAATCTTGGACCAGACACCACATCAACATAGCGAGAGTACATACCTTGGCAGGAAGACAGGTTTCCGAGAGAGCTGGTCTTTCAGCTCACCAGGTATTGTCTCGTCATTGGCGATGTATTTTTCCACATATTCTGACCATCGTTCGACCTCGACTGGTTCCTCTGAGTTCTCCGTGTCGGTGTCCAAGAGTTCGATGGTCAGACGGCAGTCATTCTTATACTGAAACCACAAATAGCTATCTCAAGTTTTCGTCTTTCATGTTAATTGATTTCTATACCAGCGAGAAACTTTGAATAACAGCACACTGCTCATTTTAACCAAATGTTCACAGAACTTCAAATCCAGAAGTTTTCCTTTCACCTGCCATGGACAACTAACGTGCGAGACCTTTTCGCTTCATCCCTTAAAGATGTTAATGAACGTGGCTCATTCTAAGGGCTGAGCAGAGTTAATTCAAGATCAGCTAGACAGCAGAGTTTGCGAGAGCTGACTAAGACACCTACCAACATCACTTTGAAACAGTTCTCATCGGACAACAACTGCTCTGCCTTCCGTTGATATGCATTCTCGACAGCAGCTCGTTGATGTTGCGTGGCCAGGCGCCCACCGGTCGCGTCCAGGACCTTCTGTTGCTGGAATAGTTCCGTCGACTGTATACAACAGTCGTCACATGCTATGTGTTGGAGCTGTCTGACCATGTTCTGGACGACCTTATCGAGGGTAAAGGCAATGTAGGCATGGATACCAAACATCTCTCGCAGCTGGTCCTCATAACCGTTAGATTCCATGTTGCCGTCCAAGAGATTCTTAACCATCTCGAGGAAGAATGGGTAGTAGTCCTCCGGCTCGACTTCAGCTGGAAAATCAATGGTGGGAGGTTTATTTGAAAAGTTCCTGGCAATCTGTGCACAAGAATATGAAACAGAATGGATGGGAGTCCATGTGCAGCTCAGATTTGATTAAAAATTATCTCGTTAAGTCCAGTAAGTTGCATCAACTGTCTCTCTAATGAATGAGGAACTGGTCAGACCTCCAACAAGCAACTTCCGGCTTTTTAACTGACAACCAATGCATCCCTTCTGTGCTAAGAGTACTTACTTGGCTGTTTTAATCGCAAGGCAATAGCCGTCGCCTCGCGCCTCTCCTTCTTGCATGCTATCTCTTCCTCGGCAATCTTTGATGCGTGAATGTAAATCTTTTGTAGACGGGCGCACAGGATCTGGTGCAACCGGAAGAACAGGTACCAGTTGTTGTTGACGAAGAAAAGTGAGTATCTGTCGTCCTGGAAGAATGAAGAATGCAGGTTTATAAAGCAGTCTCTGTTCAAATAGTAATGATCACAATATGAACAGAAAAGATTCAAGATTCAAGAACATCGGATCTCAACTACATGTGATTTGAAATGAGTAAGATTGGCATGCAACTTGATAGAATGTTTGAATCCGCAAAACCAGCTAAGTCACGCCCTATCACCTGACAGGGAACTTACTGGGTGAAGAACTCACTTCAATCTATGATGGACTAAAATCACAGTGGCCATGTCTTGGACCATGTGAGGAACGCCATCAAACTTCCTTATTCAAACTACGATATTTTAGAATACAGTAATGCCCAAACTGGTGATGTTTGAATCCGCAAAACCAGGTAAGTCACACCCTATCACCTGACAGGGAACTTACTGGGTGAAGAACTCACTTCAATCTATGATGGACTAAAATCACAGTGGCCATGTCTTGGACCGAGTGAGGAACGCCATCAACACTTTCTCTTCCAATTCTGACGTGGAGGAAAGTGCAACAACTGAATATGCAGGATATCAATCTTACGTTTTCATCGAACTCTTTCTCTGCGTCACTATTGGCATGGCCGTTGATGACGGGTGATTTCACGTCATCAGTCTTCTTCTGTTCCTCTGCCACTGGCTCTATCTTCACCGGTGTCGTCACAATGACTGGCTCCTTTGATTTCGTTGGACTCGTGCTTGTGTTCATAGGAGTCTCTTCATCATCTGGAATAGGCAACAGCAGATATGAAATATGGTACATGTACGTCTCTTTCAATTATACCTGCCTTTTTGTCAATAATGGAGATCATTTGTATCATTGGTAACAGCAGCAAGCTCATAATCAGGTTGTGGGTTTGACTAGGTGAAGTAGCACCGATGTTTCATCTCAGTTGCCTTGAGCAAGTCACCAAACCCTACATAGCTTGCCTTGAGCAAGACACCTAACCCTACATAGCTTCCCTGACCCAGGAGTACAAACAGGTACCAGTCTTGACTGGGAAGTTAACCTGGCAATGGATCAGTATCCCACACAGATGCTATTTACCATCATTAATGTCCATCTCGTCATCACTAAGATCTCCCCGCGGCGTGAAGAAGAAGTCCGGAATGAAATGCTTCAGTAGTTGTTTGATCTTTTGCTTGTCGTCTTTGTGGATACCTGAAATGAAGTGGATTATTGTCAGAGTCGGGTTTCTACCATTGGACAGCATGTTCACAATCAAGATCACCTGTTATTGATAGACGTTTCTTTTATGAAATCTTCTTTCAGCAGGGACAAGGCGAGAACTTTTCTCTCCACAGTTACACCCTCACTTGCCATGTTGACCAACCAATTGTCTTCTTTCAGCAGGGACAACTCGAGAACTCTTCTCTCCACAGTTACACCCTCACTTGCTCATGTTGACCAACCAATTATCTTCTTTCAGCAGGGACAACTCGAGAACCTTTCTCTCTCCACAGTTACACCCTCACTTGCTCATGTTGACCAACCAATTGTCTTCTTTCAGCAGGGACAACTCGAGAACCTTTCTCTCTCCACAATTACACCCTTACTTGCTCATGTTGACCAACCAATTGTCTTGAAGTTGAAACATTCTGGCCACTCCAACGAAATTTCAAGACAAGACTGATTATTACTATATCCGTCGAGCAAGTATTCATCGTTGTTACTTACTTGTCTGACGTTTCATGTGATGGATGACAAGGGCTGCTGCGTCGTCGAGAATCGACTTGTTCTTGTATGTGTAGGAGATATGAACATCACTAGTACCCTCACCGTTAGCATCCTGGCGCTGGAAGAGATTGTCAATGTCAATGTTGCTCACATAAGTGTGATAGACCCAGGTTACTCACGACAGACAAGTTCCAAGCCTAGGCGGTGACCCTTTCTGACTTGGCAAGTCGATGAGCTGCTAGCTCGTTATAGCATACAAGCTGCTGTCTACCAGGTGCCTGACATTAGAGATAGGAGTTTGAAGTAAAGAGTGTCTCATAATCCGTGGATGGGCAACCGAGAAATGAACATACCTCATCAAATATAGTCTCGATCTCATTGAGAAGAGCCTTCGAGCGTATGGACTTGACATCGTTCTGTTTGAAGTTGATGCCCTGGTGATCAAGTGACTTGAGATAGTATTTTTCATTCTGTTCCCGCCAGATCTTGTTGAAGCCACGCTGTGCTTCCCGCCATTCTTCTTCTTTTGCTTTTAATCTGCAAATGAAAATGGAAAAGACTTCATCATGGCTGTTTTGAATATAGAATACTCGGTGGTCGAATTTGGGGTTTTCTACACAGCTGCAAGAAAGGCAATGTCTGGCAGCCTGGTGCAGTGAGTTAGGAGCTCTGCAACTTGTTTTAAAGTCTTAGTATTTCTACCTGTCCACAGGGCACCTACTTCACAAAAGAACCGATAACTTGTCCCCACAAGATTCCTTTTCAACTCATCAATCATATCCTGTGTTTTATCCACGTATGTCTGCTGAATAGCTTTCCATACAACACCCATCCCACCCAGGCAGTCACATCTCCCCTATCGTTAGACTGATCTGCTAGAGTGTAGGGGACCGTACCGTCTGAGAACAAGAGGAACAGCTACAACCGGGTTCTTCTTCAAACCGTCGATGATATCCGGAGCCTTGTCGCCGTATATCCGCTGGATTGCCTTCCGATGTAACACATCTGATGTGCCACCAAGGCAGTTATCGAGTTTAAACTTGGCAGCTTCCTCACTGGACATGCGATGCATCTTTTTCTGTACGCCCTCTAAAACACGGATTGCTGACAGGTTGGTTTCTATGACGACATCAAGCTGGAAGATATAACAGGTGGACTGTGATTGAGGATGCAACTTGGGAACTATTAAACAAAGGTGGCCTATCCATAGGCTGTTCCCTTGTGTGGCCATGTTTCCAACGTCTCAAAGGCACATTCCCTCGTACAACAAAAGAGGATGCCCAATATGTTCAGCAAACGTTCAGTTTTTGTCTGTGGTGAATTACAAGGTCACAAGCGAACATGGATCAAGGAAGAATGGCACAAGTGAACAGTCTATGAATAGGCAGCCTAATCGATGAGCTCAATGTAATACGGCCAATCCTTCAAACAGTAAAAGCAACGCAAAGCCAACAAGTAAAGGACTGTCTGGTATTGCTCAACACCGCCTCCCTACGGTATCCCTCTAAAGACTTACAAGCCATTATGGAACCCCACCACATACAAGGATAGGAAGGCAATGGGGTAACTGATGAAGACAACCCCCGCTCCCGTACCAGACCAGTCCGGTGAAGGACGACCAGTCGACAAGCGTGATATATCAGCAGCAGCACCCACAGGAGCAAGAACCAGTTTATGTAAGCCTTGGTATATTAGCCCGATAGCCATGACTTAGGCATATCGGACAGTTATAAAGGCTACAGTCATTTGCAAAATACGATGATATAACTTAAAGGGAACTGAAACCGCCAAGCCAGTTCATATGACCTCGTTTTCATTTCCCGCGTATCGGGTGATCAGAACGAGGCATGAATGAAACATGGCGCCTAGCTGTTAATCATTGAGTGACGTCACTACTATGGAATTTACTACGAAAACTCATGAATGAAAGATCGCATGACTCACGTGATTCTCACATGATTCTCAATAATAACAAATTGAACTGCGCATGCTCGGGCACTGGGGGCGGAGCTACAAATCTGAACTCGAATAGGAATTTGGAAGTTTGACTTTCTCGGGCGGTGAAAGTCGAAAAGTTGAATAAATCGCTCGGCGGTTCCAGTTCCCTTTAAAGATGGTCACTCAAATCAAAACCCACAAAAATATAACAGACATTTAGCGAGGCAAACCAACTGAGTGTGTCTGATATTCATAACACAGCACCGCCCAAAGACTGGCCAGCTAACATGGCTAAGCAAACGTTCAGTTTTTGTCTGTGGTGAAGGTCACAAGCGAACATGGAT
Organism: Lineus longissimus; assembly: GCF_910592395.1. Taxonomy (NCBI): domain Eukaryota; kingdom Metazoa; phylum Nemertea; class Pilidiophora; order Heteronemertea; family Lineidae; genus Lineus; species Lineus longissimus. Next base: position 16,173,657 of record NC_088321.1, read on the forward strand.
CAAGGAAGAATGGCACAAGTGAACAGTCTATGAATAGGCAGCCTAATCGATGAGTTCAATGTAATACGGCCAATCCTTCAAACAGTAAAAGCAACGCAGAGCCAACAAGTAAAGGACTGTCTGGTATTGCTCAACACCGCCTCCCTACGGTATCCCTCTAAAGACTTACAAGCCATTATGGAACCCCACCACATACAAGGATAGGAAGGCAATGGGGTAACTAATGAAGACAACCCCCGCTCCCGTACCAGACCAGTCCGGTGAAGGACGACCAGTCGACAAGCGTGATATATCAGCAGCAGTACCCACAGGAGCAAGAACCAGTTTATGTAAGCCTTGGTATATTAGTCCAATAGCCATGACTCAGGCATATTGGACAGTTATAAAGGCTACAGTCATTTGCAAAATACGATGATATAACTTAAAGATTGTCACTCAAATCAAAACCCACACAAACATAACAGACATTTAGCGAGGCAAACCAATGTGTCTGATATTCAAAACACAACACCACCCAAAGACTGGCCAGAAGTCTCTCCTTTTAGTGAAGGGTCACTAGGTGGGGTACACTTCGGGCAAGGTGATGCTGTCAGGTCATTTGGAGATATTTCAATTGCTAGCAAACCCAGCCCCAGCTCAGAGGACAGCAGTGCGAACCCTATTGTCCGAGGCTTATGAAACCACACAGGGCACAGGGCACTGGGTGGTGGTCTGAACCACACAGGGCACAGGGCACTGGGTGGTTGTCTGACAAGCAAGTCATCACTCCAAACTCCCCGGTTAAAATATCAAGTTTATGTCAGCCCTGCTTTTCGTCCAGATGTCATTGCTAAGACAAATGGCTTTTCAGGTGCAAGGCTATATTGTATGTAATTCAATTCCATGATAATTCACCACAAAACTTCAAACTTTGTCACTACAATCTACAGGGAACAAATAAAGGGGTTGACAGAATTCATTTCTTAAAGGTTGGTTTCTATGACGACATCAAGCTTGAAGATATAACAGGTGGACTGTGATTGAGGGTGCAACTTGGGAACTATTTTAATAACAAAGGTGGCCTATCCATAGGCTGTTCCCTTGTGAACTTGTGGCACTGTTTCCAACGTCTCAAAGGCACATTCCCTCGTACAACAAATGAGGACGCCCAATATGCTAAGCAATTGTTCAGTTTTTGTCTGTGGTGAAGGTCACAAGCGAACATGGATCAAGGAAGAATGGCACAAGTGAACAGTCTATGAATAGGCAGCCTAATCGATGAGCTCAATGTAATACGGCCAATACTTCAAACAGTAAAAGCAACGCAGAGCCAACAAGTAAAGGACTGTCTGGTATTGCTCAACACCCCCTCCCTACGGTATCCCTCTAAAGACTTACAAGCCATTATGGAACCCCACCACATACAAGGATAGGAAGGCAATGGGGTAACTGATGAAAACAACCCCCGCTCCCGTACTAGACCAGTCTGGTGAAGGACGACCAGTCGACAAGCGTGATATATCAGCAGCAGTACCCACAGGAGCAAGAACCAGTTTATGTAAGCCTTGGTATATTAGTCCAATAGCCATGACTCAGGCATATCGGACAGTTATAAAGGCTACAGTCATTTGAAAATACGATGATATAACTTAAAGATGGTAACTCAAATCAAAACCCACACAAACATAACAGACATATAGCGAGGCAAACCAACTGAGTGTGTCTGATATTCATAACACAGCACCGCCCAAAGACTGGCCAGAAGTCTCTCCTTTTAGTGAAGGGTCACTAGGTGGGGTACACTTCGGGCAAGGTGATGCTGTCAGGTCATTTGGAGATATTTCAATTGCTAGCAAACCCAGCCCCAGCTCAGAGGACAGCAGTGCGAACCCTATTGTCCAAGGCTTATGAAACCACACAGGGCACAGGGCACTGGGTGGTGGTCTGAACCACACAGGGCACAGGGCTCAATGTAATACGGCCAATCCTTCAAACAGTAAAAGCAACACAAAGCCAACAAGTAAAGGACTGTCTGGTATTGCTCAACACCACCTCCCTATGGTATCACTCTATGGACTTACAGGCCTAATGGACCCCACCACGTTACGAGGATAGGAAGGTAATGGGGTAACTGATGAAGACAACCCCCGCTCCCGTACCAGACCAGTCCGGTGAAGGACGACCAGTCGACAAGCGTGATATATCAGCAGCAGCACCCACAGGAGCAAGAACCAGTTTATGTAAGCCTTGGTATATAAGTCCAATAGCCATGACTCGGGCATATTGGACAGTTATAAAGGCTACAGTCATTTGCAAAATACGATGATATAACTTAAAGATTGTCACTCAAATCAAAACCCACACAAACATAACAGACATTTAGCGAGGCAAACCAACGGAGTGTGTCTGATATTCAAAACACAACGGTAGAGCCTCATAGCCTAGTGGTTAACACTGCTGGCTACCACGCAATAGGACCCGGGTTCGATCCCGGGGAGAACCCAGGATTGTATTTCTGGATGAACCGGCGTGGCTTTCAAGGAACTAAAATTCCTGGCTCTTCACAATACGTACATTAACGTATGAAATACTCGAGGGTCTGTCGGATGAGACTAAAAGCCGTGGTCCCTTGTACCTGAGTGTCTATGCCAGGGCAAGTAAAAGATCCTACATAGGTGGACAGTAGCCTATAGTGGACTCCATACCTCCGGCAAAAATCCAATAGGGTTACGACGCCGGTAATGATATGATTAACACCACCCAAAGACTGGCCAGAAGTCTCTCCTTTTAGTGAAGGGTCACTAGGTGGGGTACACTTCGGGCAAGGTGGTGCCTACTGGATAGGACCGAGGCTATAGTTATATGAAACCCTGCGGGCAACGGGGCATTTTCTGTTATCTAAAGAACATAGGTTTCTCTATCCTGGAACTCGTTATGTTATGTAACAACAAGAAACTGAAACATTTGAAAAAGTGTGTGTGGCATCTGCCCAACATTCTGTTCCCATTGAGGACATGTGCGAGGTAGCCTGGTAGTAGGCCCGCCATCAGCAACACGGCTGTTGTCGGATACTTTCCATCAAACTTGCAAAAGGGAACACAATTGGGTAACTGTTGGATATCTTCCTCCCCTGCGTACCACTAAGTGCCTTTTGGCCTCCTTCAATTGAAGATGTTACAACTATTGAAGGAGAGGTCGCAACAGACTCAAACACCCAACAGGCCAGATGGCAGATACCAATTTATATAAGCCTTGAAGAACCCAAAGTCCAACAGCCACTTATAGGACACATTGACACTTTACGGAGGCTAGACGAATGTTAGGGGTTAGTTGCCAACAATTAAGACAAAGGTTAACACGAAAATGTCAAAGCATGGTATTGTATTTACACTGAATCTATAACTGACTTACTTATTTTGTTTCAAGAGGCCGGGCTATGGGATTGCCACAAGAGACAATGTTTCAAGAGGCCGGGCTATGGGATTGCCACAAGAGACAATGTTTCAAGAGGCCGGGCTATGGGATTGCCACAAGAGACAATGTTTCAAGAGGCCGGGCTATGGGATTGCCACAAGAGACAATGTTTCAAGAGGCCGGGCTATGGGATTGCCACAAGAGACAATGTTTCAAGAGGCCGGGCTATGGGATTGCCACAAGAGACAATGTTTCAAGAGGCCGGGCTATGGGATTGCCACAAGAGACAATGTTTCAAGAGGCCGGGCTATGGGATTGCCACAAGAGACAATGTTTCAAGAGGCCGGGCTATGGGATTGCCACAAGAGACAATGTTTCAAGAGGCCGGGCTATGGGATTGCCACAAGAGACAATGTTTCAAGAGGCCGGGCTATGGGATTGCCACAAGAGACAATGCCATGCAAAACCTGAGATTTTGATGTATGCCTTTTTGATTAATTCTTCCAGAAGCAGAGATGATGCAACTGGGAGTTAGCGAAAGGCAGTATTCCTAAGACACAGAGGATAGAACTCGAAGATATACAGGCAAGCTGACTGCAAGACTGACCCAGGAAATGTCTAAATCACAAGACAACTCACCTCAAACCGTTCGTCCTCACACCTGTAAATGTGTTCCTCAAACTGTGTCTTCCTCGACGTGACAAATGTTGAATCTTCTGACCAGGAAGGGAAGGATACCCATGTGTCGTTCAACGTCTGCAAAGTAACACGGCAATGTATTGAACTACATACTGTTTCTATTGTCATCCTTGTCTTAGCTGGCGGCAGCTCAAAGTGCACATTTTTACAAACTGATATACAAACTGGCAGGTTTATAGACAATGAACAATAATATTTTGCTATACAACTTGACTATTAGACTTCATGACCAGTATGATGTCATTTTATGAGTTGGCAGAGGTCTCTTTCCATATGTCATCAGCACGTCCATCATGAAGATGATTCACCACAAAACAACTTGACCACTTTTTCAATAGACGAGTCATATCTCGTCTGATATCAGCAAAGCATAACACCGTAGTAAATCATAAACCAAGTTACCTCCTTGCACAAAGGCGTCCGCCCCGAACACTTGGGTTGCATGTAAGTCTTGGGTAGCGCCCGATAACTGGCTCCGTAACGTTTACAGCTTGCATAGTCAATCTCCATAGCCAGGTCTCCACTGATGCGTTCCTTGCCTGTCGCACCCTGGGGCAGGGCCTCAATCATGCCACTCATCTCTTTGTAGCCAAGGAAGTCTTTGAACCATTTGAACAAGTCGGGGTATTTGCTGAAAACACAAGGTTTCTAGTAAGAAAATGATTCATCAAAATACACCACAAACAATGTTCTCTCAAGAACCTTTTGAATCAGTAGCAGTAGTTGCGACGTTGGCACAAGTCCTAACGCTACTGTTGTAAATGAATTTTACTGAAGGAGATAACACTGAGTTGAGCCAACACTGGTGTTTGTTTCCAATGCCAACTGAGCAACTGAGGGCCTGACTTGACCACATCTCATTCACCCTTCCCCGAGGACAGTACTTGAATACCAACCTGAGGAATGGCTGCACCAGTTGGACCAGCTCTGCTCTCGATACAACCTCCTGATTGAACAACACGAGGCAGCGCAGGAAATTCTCATAGACTTCTTGATTCTTTAGGGCTTTCCTCACCTGAAAGGGAAGAAAATGTTGGGTTTGAAGATGTACAACAAGTCATGACAAACATTTCTCCCCAAGTCGAAGTGTAAAGCAAACCTAATAGTAACACAGTTTCAACAGGCCCGACAATGGGTAAAACGTCCTCCAGTGTGGTAAGCAGCTCTACACCAACACTTCAGATCTTCTGTATCCTCAAGTTCGGTTTCTTCTGTTTGAAGAAGGCTGCAACAGAGCATTATCACAAAAAGAAAACTTCACGACACCTTGCTCTTCCAGGCTTTGGTAGCAATGAGAGATGAGAGAAACGAACCTTGTCAAAGAAAGCAAACTCCTTCAAACTTCCATACTTCCCGGCCTCTGTCAACGAAACATCCTTGAGAGGCCCTGTCTTTGGTTTCTTTGCCGGCGGAGCGAGGCCACTGCTCCCAGATGACGGCCGTCGCATGTGACTGCTGTTCTTTATCTGCGTCTTGGTGCCGAAGCCTAACTTCTTCACGGTCGAGGAATGGTCGTTTTTAACACCAAACGTGGAGTCCTTGAGGCTTGCTGCAGCGAATGCTGGGAGACTTTGGAAGTTGAAAGCATCCTGCAAAGAGAACGTTGACATAATTGACTGAATATTAGGAACTATTTGGTTGATGGTGTAGTCAACTTCCTTATATGGGAAACAGAGGATGACTTCTGCAGACTGTCTCACACGAACAGCACAACAGGATTGCTTCCTTGCCTGGAGAGTTGAAGGTGAGGTTGTGACACCGATAGAATCGTTTTGTATTGCAACATGAGGCATATTAACACTTACGATGCTCACAACTGATGAACCATTCGCATCAGGCAGGAATTGTCCAAATTCCGAAAGAAGATCTTCTTGATTTTGAAAGAGTTTGGCCACTTGGGAATAGACCTCCGCCTCGGTGAGAGGCTTATAACCTGTATTGACAGTTCCCTGCATAAGAGAGCACGCCTAGTATAGACAGAGAAGGTTATTAAAACAAGAAGAGCAAGAATCAAAACCAGGAAGATTGCAATGTATATTTAGTTTTCATGTACATTTGAGGAGGTCGTGTTATTTCAACCAAACTTGGCTTCCACCCAGAGAAGCAAGCTGGACAAACGTCAACACCATGATTGAGAGATTGCCTTGTTAGTACAAGCGGACATTCAATATTTGTCAGTTTTGGCCATCGTCTCCACTTAGCACACTTACATCCTTGAGACTTCTCTGTTCCTTCTGATACGTGTGGAGTATTTCAAGAAATGCTTTGTAGATCTCAGGCTGGCCTTGGAACCGATTCTGCAACAAACGGGGTTGAACTTATTCATAAAAACAAACCATCTAGAGGCTCCCTGATGTGCAAGATAGTCTTTAACCAAAAACAGTAGGGCTCAAGAAGTGAACTCTAGGTAACATCTGACAGACTTTCCCAAGCGGTGACTAACTATTTTGATGGCATGACTTAATAGGTTGAAACGCTTCTCACTCTCAGTGGTACCACCTCCTTTAACACTTCTCTGAGTTAATGGCAGCCACAAAACTGCACACACCAGTATTCTGTCTAATTCAGTGTCACCTTACCTTTATTTTGTTGACATAGTTAATGGCATGATTGAACTCAACAGGTTGGGTGGCCTGTTGTTGATTTTGGTCCCGCTGTGGCGACGGGATATCAGGCACCGGGGGCCGTTGATGATGGTAGGTGTGATGTGTCGATGATGTCACATGACTTGGGACAGTTGCTCCGACGTGACCAGGCTAAAACACAAATTGGATACAGCTTTTCATTTCAATGACGAAGGTGTCACTTTCACCAACAGTTCTCTACCATTTTTTATAAACAGGACTAATTTGGGAATAGTATTGAATTCTTACCGAGGAGTGTTGTGGTGGCTGTTGAGGTTGTGGAATCGTTGCGACTGGTTGGGCCGACGGCAGGATAGACCCCGTAGCATGGGATATCGACATCACCTGCTGACCAGGTTGGTGCACACTGATAGTCTCATTGGCTGCATTCACTTCAATCTTGTACCCAGGTGGCAGGAAGGTGTTGAAGCCGACGATGAGGTCTGGGTGGCCTTTGAAGAGGTTGGACACTCGGTTGATGACACCAGGAGTATCAATTCTGGACAACGGAAAAGAGATGTGTCAGTATTGGCTGTCAAATGTGCAAACAGCTTTTATATAAATGATTGTTATCAGGCAACACAAGCCAAGAGTACTTGCTCCCTCAATAGCACATCCTTCAATCCCACAGAGATCAAGCAATCTATACTTACGACTGCGACTTGAACTCCTTCATGATATCCAAGAAGTCATTATAGACCTGCGGCTGATTGCCAAACTGTAGCTTCACCTGGTCTAAGTAAGACAACGCATCCTCCACCTTCAGACGTTGAAACTGTTGTTGCTGTTGTCCTTGGACCTGGGCTGAATGAGCCTGTAAGAAGACAAGCTGGAATTTAGCCTAGCCCTTGATGGACTGGAGAGTAAACATGCTGATGCAAAGATTCAAACTCTGACTAACCACTAAACCAGGTTTTTAAGGTGAAGCAAGGGTGATGAAGATTTTTGATAACACATTTTCAAGAATGCTGTCTGAGCCTTCTCATACTTGACTAGCAATACTGACTCAGGGGCGAGTAGTTGATTGTTTTGAAGGTTGTCACATCAGGGCTAAAGACGGTGACACTGCTGAACAAGAGGAGTATTGGATCATGCACTAAGTGACCACCCTTAGGACTCCTCCACCAAACTTTGAGAAAATCTGTCTTTAAAATACCTTCGGAGCCCCAGCAGAAGTCTCGTCGACTAGCCAATTGTGATGTTCTTGTTGCCTATTGTAGTAACTATGTACCTGTGCATGGGCTTGCGCCTGGTGAACAGTCTGTTGTTGGTGCACTTGGCTCTGCACCGGCTGGTGCACTGGTGCATTTGGTGTCTGTACGGGTGCTGCGGCAGCCACGGCGACAGGAGTGGGTACAGGAGCTGGGACTGGTACCTGTGGCTGGGGTGCGGCCGGTTGGTGGATTGGTTGGGCCATATGATGGCTCGGTTGGCTGACCCTGAAATTACGAAATATGTCAGCAATGTTGTCCTGTAGACGACAGATTGTGACATTGTCTCCGAGCAAGAAACGACCAACTGGTTGTGCCTTTGTCTCCATTAGCATGGAGTAGGAAGTAGAATGAGTCAAGCATTATTTGTCGCAAATTCAGCAAGAAGACATCTTACTGAAAGCCTTGTACAGGAAACTGCTGCAGTCCAGAATGCATCGCTTCAGGGAGTCTACCAGGGGGCGGTATCACGCGTGCAAGTGACGCTGGATTGACGCTACTGACGGGCCGCTCAGGCTCGGTGCTCTCCTGATCATTGGGGCGCTTCTGCATGGCGTCCCAGCTGATGAATCAGGAGCAAGGCAACTACAACGAGAAAGGTAAGAAAAGCATAAATGCATTGATTATGATAAACACTACAAGCCTATCATCTGTTCACTAGATGAGAAACAAAATAGGAGACATGTCATAAAGGACCCAAGACATTTTCAGAAATAGCTCACCAAGAAAAATACTGAAATGAGAGTACGCCATGACACTGACAGTGACAACATTGATTCAAGACTGAAAACAATACTTTGAAAGCTGTTTTTTTGTCAAGATCGGAGCGCTGACAGAAAATTGAATTCCATTCCCAACCGACTTTCCTGCACATCTTGCCAGATAATACCTAGTCCCTCAGAGCACTAGTTACAAGCAAACAATCGATGTCTGTCAATTCTACTCGAGCTGGCTTGGATGCCTGCCAGTTATTGTGTTGCCATGGCGACAGGTTGCAGCGGAGACCATGTCCTACTCCCGAGATGCTGAATTGAGGTTGTTCTCATTGAGAAAGTGGGTCAGCATGACCACCTGATTAAAAATCAACTGAGCATTGGCTCAGACAGACAATCGTCACCAAACTTGGTATCACCTTCAGCAAGGCTTTGAATCAAATGGTGAGTAGGCAGTTTCAGCTATTTAACACTCATCCTTTCTCAGGCCATTGTCACTGTCACTGTCAACAATAAAACTGGGGGAAAAACAATCTTCCGCTTTTTTAATGTCTTTGGACGACTTGGTGAGGAAATTTTGTTAGTTGTTGCAATAAAGGTTTGTTTGACAAACTGAAGAGATGCTGTCCACTTCACCTGCCTTTAAAATTATGATGAGATGACTCAACCTCGGTCATGTCTGGTTTTCGAGGTAGAGAATCAGTCAACATGTCAATCGTACCTCCATGTCTGATGCCATACAATGACTGTCAGTGTGAATGCAGTATTTTGTCTTTGAGATAGAGCGGATCGGATGCATCACCATCACATCTTGGTTTCCCCTTTATCACCTTTCTCTACACAGGGAACCAAAAACATCGACCCCTGCATTTACTGTCACAACAGATGTCAACTCCTGTACAACAGATCACTTGAACTTTTTACAGTACTGCTCATCTGCATGAGCCAACATGGCCTCAACAAAATGGACTCGTCCAAGATGAGAATCCGTTTTTGAATAAACACCACATTTTCAGTCGAATTACAGCAGTTGTTATACAACTTTAGATCACCATATGAATCTTTGCATATCATAGAACATTTTGACAAGGATTTAGGCACTTCCAAAGAAGATTTTTGGGAATAATTCGGGTTTTCCATTTCCCGGGAAAGGGTCGTGATAGGGGGTGGGGACAGAATGGACTCGTCCGATATACACAACTATTTCACCAGACAGGGCTACAATAAATTTGTCAATATCTCGTAATCGGTAGAGTTAAATTCTTAGATATTTCAGGACTCAGCGCTCTTTTTATCTTTCTACAGGGTACACGGTCAAAATATAGAAAAGAAGCAAACAATTGCAAGTAAATCGGAGGGGTTGGAACAACGTGCATTTTGCGTGTTTGCGAAATTTGAATGGCAGCCAAAAATCCAAACACCCATCAAACTCTCGGCTACTTGAGAAAATCCTACGAATATTTTTTGATGAAAATAATCCCACATTGTAGAGCAGGACATACAGATTAAAATCACATACTTTAGTCAAAATGTTTCCGTGAAAAGTGGAAGAAATCGAGTCAAAATCTCAGAAAGTCTGACGCGCTGAAAAGTGGACGAGTCCATTATCTTCAGAACCTTCTCTCCCCGTCATTTTACTTTTTCAAACAGAGTCTTGACATTTGGTAACCAAATGCAGCAAATTGAACGCACAAGTTTTCTTCAAATAATTAGAATAGGGAAGAGAATTATACATAGAATACTGAGAACATAAGATTGATTGGAGAATTTTGGTGTTTAGGAGAGAAATCGGCGTATTTTCCGGGCAACGTCACGAGAGAGTTCGAGTTAGCAGACAGCTATAAGTAGCAAATATTACGATATAAAATAAGCCCGTTCGGACGCCTTTAGCAATATGAATCAATACATACACACATGAATATATACCTAAAGCAATAAAGATGGCAAATTTCGGAGTCTTACCTTCTAGATAACTGTGATGATGAAGATTTTGATGGATTTGTACGGAGAACTTTGTAACAATCCTTTCGTCGGAGCGTCCGTGCAATTCTGTGGACTCTGACGTCACGAATTTAGGGTTTTCAGCCAATCCGGATGGTCGTTACATCTTCAAACGTTTCCGCGGGATCGAAATAAGCCCCGCCCACCCCGGGTTCAAGGTCGGGATCACAGCCAGGAAACGCACGTGGCAATGTTTTCATTTTGACAAAATAAACAGACTATCTTCCAAGAGGAATTCCCTGTTTTGGGAATTCATGATTGGCAAGATCACCTTCAGTCGGTGATCTTGATCATCAAACATAACTTGTCAGTACACTCCAGATGCCATGGAGGATGGGCCTTGTTGTGTCTCCCGGAGTGTTGGATGTCCAAGTCGGGACGTCCCAGCCAACGGGGGGGGGGGGGGGGGGGAGCGGGTAATCACTGGATTGTCTCGTATAGTGCCCCAGCCAACGGGGGGGGGGGAGCGGGTAATCACTGGATTGTCTCGTATAGTGCCCCAGCCAACGGGGGGGGGAGCGGGTAATCACTGGATTGTCTCGTATAGTGCCCCAGCCAACGGGGGGGAGCGGGTAATCACTGGATTGTCTCGTATAGTCATATCTAGTCAAGGCCTCTTTCTTCATTGCATTCAACTTTAATCATCCACAGAGACAGAGACTGCAGTCTTGGAGGATGTGGCGAGGTCTGTTCTCCCTGTTCGAAGGGCATTGGGAGTGAATATTTGTAGGAAGAGTACACCATTCACCCTTTTAAATCCAGAAAGAAATTTATTGCCACTAACTTCACTTTATTGCATACAAAAATATCATTAACAGACTATTCCTCACCAACATACACTTTGTACAAATTTACAACACAATAGAATGTTTTTGTATCAGTGTTCCATGATGTCCAGGCAGTTTAATTATTGTTAGGGCGATTCTCCAAGTCCAAGAAGCACGAAAGATATTTTCCCAAACCACAGAGACTTTTGGTCACCAGCAAATACTACCAGTTACACTCCAATCATTCTTCTTCTTCTTCTCGTTCGCACTCTTATCATTGATAATCTCTATGGACAGCAGTTAAGTATTGCATAGTAACAAGTTTGTGTACATACTTGATGATGTAACTTGGCCAACAAGTTCAAAACCACGCCACCTATAGACCACCATGGTTGGCCAGCAGACTTCACTAAAACGACCTAAGCACCATGCGAGTATTACGTCACGATAAAGCAATGACAGAAATTGCTGAGAGCCACAGCGTTCCATCCTTAGGAAATCAAGAGTTAATGTTTGCTTCTCAAGCCCTGCACACAAACCCCCGGTGTAAACAAACCTTTTAGGGTCATATATTTGTTTTCTGTGGTTTTCTCGTCAGGGTCAATTCACATTGGAATGATAAAACACACACACATGATGAAAGCCACAATCAGTTTGGCCCTGGGGGAGTGGCAGAAGAAGGCAAAGATTTACATGATCTTGGGACTGTTATTTCCACAGGCTCTTAATAAATGCACCAGTAAAATAAGACATCATGGTTAATGTTTGCACTATTTTCAGTACAGGGAGTGTTCTAAGTTACAGTGGGTTGCTAAACTCTTGAGACTCCCTGCTCTTCAAGAAGCTGTCTGCCTCCTCATCCAACTCTATCAAAATGCAGTTGCTGCCATTCATATCCAACACAACCATAAACACCACATAAAATGTTAAAACATTGAAAGCAGTTAAAGTTAACTTCTGAAAATGCTCAGAGATAACATTTTGATTAACAGAATTTTAAAGGGACTAGGAATGTTTTTCTCATAATTCATCTTTTGGTTTCTGTGCCTCTTTGGCCGTTCCCTTCCCTCCGTCTTCCTCCCCATCTTTGGCTTCATCTTCTTTCTTCTTCTCAGCCTCTGCTGCCTTTTTCTTCTCCTCCTCAGCCTTTTCCTGCAACAGTGACAAAATGAACATGAATTTTTGTAAAACATTTTGGTATTTGTACATCTTCCGTCTTTAGCGTGTTTGTGGCATACAGCTTGAGGCCAACCCAAGTGGTTACGTCTTGCCAACATCAGGAGCTCCAAGAGCCACCTAAACTTCAATCTATCATCGCAGCTTGGCTACATGAAATGGCCAACACTGTGATAGGAGGAAGTCCCTGTTTGAAGGAAGCACCTCAGTGTCAGAGCTGCACCGATCAGAAAGGAACACAGTGGCTTTTGTCTTTTGGTGCTATCAGTGGTGTTGTGACTCCATCTTCACAACAGAACATCATCACAAGACTAATCTGTATTAAGTCTTGGTAGAATTGATTGAGTGTACATACCTTTTCTCCTCCTTTCCCAATATAAGCCTTCTGTTCTATTGTAACCTCCTTACAGGTCTCCTGTGTTATCAGGAAATCTTTTGCCTCCCACGCCAGCGAACCATCGTTGAAAACAAACAGGACTTTTGAAGGTTCAATAACGTACCTGAAAACAAGATTCAATCAAGTCTTAATCCAGAAAACAAGTGTTGGATAGTGATTGACAGGCCAATTAATCACCAATTAGTTGCCATAGAGACTTGTGAACAAAAGCTTGAGTGTCACATGTCAGTATACAGCTAGATGTGTCCTGGCTGTGAGAGACTAGATATGTAAGAGGAGCCAGCTCGACCTAAGATTAAGTTTAAGAAAGTCACCAATAGGAGTCTCTCTTAAGAGACAAAGAATGTATTTACGGGTGAATCAAACACGACCCAGTCCTCTAACCATGCATGTTACAAGTCTACTGAAGATGGTGCCCTCACTCCTTCCTAGAGTCCACCAGTAGGCCTGTAAGTGCATACCTTTGAACCTCTATTCCTCCATTGTGAAGACTGCTCTGCCATAACCCGGAGATACGTTCTGTTTCACGCTTACTTGGGTTACCTGAAAATATAAAGAACGCTTAAAGAATTACTTAATGCTCATAAACATTTCAATGATTTACAATTGCGAGGGGCAAATTTTGCAATGGGAGAGCGCAAGTAATATAACTGATTTCAAGACCAAATGCATGAACACATTTACAATGAAAATCAGTGTTACAGAAATAGAAGTATATCTATTGACTGATACTATCAAGTCATATTGATTTTGCACATTGTCGGCAACAATGAAACAGTAGGCCTTTATCTCGTTGCCATGGTGACAAAACAAACAACAGATGCTGGCATGTTTATCAAAGGTGTCATGCTCTATCTGTAACTTCCTATTACTTCTGTTCAAGTCAGATGCTGTACTTCTCGTGCATCTCTCTGCATCCATCCAGCATCTTCCCCTTCACCCTTACCTTCCAACATTGGAGATTTTTTATGGAATGTCGTAAATAGATAAAATGAAATGGCCAGGGCCATTGTGCTCACCTCATGTGGAGGAAAGATGGATAAAGAGCATGGTATTGTGTCATGTAGTGTTAGGTTTGATGTAGGTCTAAGCAATTACAATTTCCCCAAAATGGCCAATTTACAGTACATTCAACCTCTGTGACCTTGAAAAGTAGGTCAAATCAAAGAAGACCCGGGTGACACATTGAATGGTTGTTAGAATTAGATGTACCTATGATATAAAATTGGTGCCAATCGGGCAAGTAATTACTAGGAATAATGGCATTTTGAAGAATTTAGGATTTGGCCCCCTCCCTGGAGGCCAAACGGCAAATCAGATCGCACTAAACTTCGGTACCTGAGATCACCTGACCAAGGGGTACATGTGTACTTAATTTGTGATCAATAGTCATTGCAGTTAAGAAACGTGCCATAGTGTACGGCCTGACGGCGAATTTAAGCCATTTGACCTCTGTGACCTTGACAAGAAGGTCAAATTAAAAACCTGTGTGACATATACTGTATGGTGGTTAGATGTACCCATGATATCAAATTGGTGGCAATCGGGCAAGAAGTTAAGGAATAATCACATTTTTAAGGTTTTTGGATTTTGCCCCCTGGTGGTCAAGTGGTGAATCATATTGGACCAAACTTCGGTCCCTGAGATCACCTGACTAAGGGGTAAATGTGTACCAAATTTGGTATCAATAGTCATTGCAGTTTAGAAACGTGCCATCGTTACATCCTAACGGCCAATTTACACCATTTGACCTCTGTGACCTTGAAAAGGAGGTCAAATCAAAAACCCGGAGGATATATGATGCACCTTTGCTAGAAGTACCTACCATATTTTTTTCAAAATTTCCCGACTACTATTAAGGGAGATATTGCATATTTTCACTTTTAACGTTTGGCCCCCTGGTGGCCAAACCATGAAACGAATCGGACCGAAACTTGGTCTCCAAGGTGTCATTACATAAGGGTACATGTGTACCAAGTTTCAACTCAATAGCTCTAACAGTTACGAAACGTGCCCTGCTAACGGACGACGGACGACGACGGACGACGACGACGACGACGACGACGACGGACGACGGACGCCACGGTATGGGATAAGCTCACCTCTGCTAAGAGGTGAGCTAACTAGAAAGGGCCAACTCAAACGACCCGTGTTAAGAACTCTGCTTTTACTTACCAACCATATTTGCAAACATCATCAATGTTTTTCCCTTTTTCGTTGCTTTCATGATATTTTCAGGATTCGAAAAATCGATAGTGTTAATATCTGGTTGTGGGACCTCCTTCTTGAAGTCCGGTTGTTCGTCCTCTGGTAGTTTGACGTCGTCATTATCCTGGAAATGTAGAAGGGTAGCTGGATGTAGTTTGAAATCTTTCTGTCAACTTACCAACTTATTAGCAAACATCATTTAAGTCTTCCCCATTTTTGGATGCTTTCATGATATTTTCAAGGTTGGAAAAGTCGAAGGTGTTAAAGTCTGATTCGGTAACCTCCCTTTTGTAATCAAGCTGCCCATCTTCTCGTAACGTCTCGACATCATTCTCCTGCAAATGTCAAAATTTTTTAGCGTAGAAAAAAACTTCTTTTTTTTTCTGGACACCACTTCAAGCAGAACACCTTTTCAATCTGAACACCAATTTAGAAGAACACCCTTTCAGTCTGGGCACCACTATGGCAGAACACCTTTTTTCAGTCTCAACACCCCTTTAAATTAGAAGAACACCTTTCAATCTGGACACCACTGACACTTTGACTCTGGAGCTAGATACTTTTTTTAATTCCAACAGGCCAAGCTTTTTATTGTTAAGGCCATTGATTATTAATCCTGAGTTTGCGACAACAGGGCAGCCATACATCTACATACATTTAACATTACAACTGCTCAGCCTATCAACACTTCACAGCTCACACACACATCACATAATGCTAGTCACTCCTAGGCCTGAAATGTATAGCTAACACGGAGCCACCTGATTGGCTGAGCGGCATTTTTATTGACATACGCACCTCCCATTGATCATAAAGCCTTTCAATGTCGGCATCATCATAATCATAAACTTTTTTCTTTTTGAAACGTTCCTCCTCTAATCGTTTCTCTTCTTCTTCTTCCCGTTTCTCCTTTTCTGGATCGTATTTTTCATCCTCCTTATCGTCTTCTACCTCTGCTTCATCTTTGTCATCTTTCTCAGCCTTTTTAGGCTCGTCTTCGCAGCGCAAAATGTGGAAAATTAAGAGAAAAGTCAGAGAGAAAATTAGAAAACGTGTACTTCTGAACGCCATGCTGAAGTTGAGTTGATAATTCAGTCTTACGGTCTATTCGTATGATTTTAAAAACGAAGAAAATACAAAAAATCTATTTCATTACAAGTAAGTAATAAAATTAGATTAAAAAAGATCCTTAAAGAACAATATAGGTAACTTTTTGATTTTATTGTACAAGATAAGTTCAGAAACGTATAAAAAGTAAAAAGCGTAACGACAATTTTGAATCAACAGTTATACCAAAAAAACCAAGGTGCCCGGACGTTTCGCTCCCTGACCTTTTCGCCCTCAGTCGTTTCGCTCAAAATCGAAGTCGTTTCCCTCCCTGGTACTTTTTGTGGGGATTGAGAAAGTATCCCGGTACAATGAATCAACACTTTCAGCGCCGAACCTACGCCTAAATCCCCCGCCCCCTTTGAGCTAGTTATCGGAGTCTCATGGTCTTCATGAAAGAACTACGCCATCGCCATCTTCAGGGCAAGCTAGGAACTGAAAAGACAAAACGCAGTCTTTCTAGTTCCAACCTTGCCCTGAAGATGGCGATGGCATAGTTCTTTCATGAAGTCATTTAAAGTTCTGAACTACGCCATCGCCATCTTCAGGGCACGGTAGAAACTGAAAAGACCGTTTGGTGTTTTCAGTTCCCCTCTTACCCTGAAGATGGCGATGGCGTAGTCTATACAGTTCCTAACGTGCCCTGAAGAGGGCGATGGCGTAGTTCGTTCATGAAGTCCATGACTCTCCACACTCTCCGAAGACAGTCACAACCCTGGAGGAGACACCACAAATTGTGTTTTGCTTCATCATTACATGACCGGAGACTGACCCACAGATTACCAGCTCAAAGTCAGCAAGTAGGATCTGATATATTGAACCAGTCAACACTCAATATAAGAACATGATCGACCGAATTCTCCGTCCCATCCTAGATTCGTGCAATGTAGATCTGACACAACAGCTCGACCCTGCTACATTGAAGACAGTTATAATGCAGGTCTTCGATCTTCAGATTGAGTCTTGTGTGTTTGAAAGATTCTTGTGTTTATTGGTAACTGTCTCCCACCTTCCCGATGTTATTGTGTTATAGCCTGACTATCATTGTGACAATTAGGTTACAGCCTGGTCTACCTGAGGGTGAGACACCTCGACGTGACCACAGAGAAGACAGTTCACAGCTTTGCTGCCACAGAGACAATGTTAACACCTGGCCTGACTGAAAGTAGACATCCCGACCAGGCAACACAAACGACACAATCTAGCTGACACAGACACATTTACAACCTGCCCCAACTAAGGTAAGCGACTCCACCAAGCTATGAGGTAAGGTCAGGAGAAGCGAACAGCGAACATTAACCCCTGATTTCCTGAGCATGACTGTAGATGTAACCATCAATAATTAGACAAGACTGATTTAACAAGTCTTCACTCCATATCACCGTCCCTTGGACTGCAGTGTGAAAAAATACTGAGCCGATTTCTTCAAAGTTTTTTTTAAAAGATGCATGCTTATGACTGATGTCTTGACGCCAACGTTAGTCCCAGATCTCACACATGATATAAATGCAAGAGAGGATAGATTTGCCCAGGATCACACTCTTGGTGACCGACGAATGATAAAGAATGAAAGACAAGTGACCTGCCGAAGATCACACAGCAGATGACCTTGTAGATTTGACAATCCTAGAATGCACATCTACTTTGCCACTTGTACACAAATGTCCAAGGGAGCGAAACGACTTGGGGCGAAAAGGTAAGGGAGCGAAACAACCGCAATTAAGAAAACAAAGATGGCTTCTTGTTTCAGGAAGTGATTGAAAACGCAGAATAAAGTCATTTTCCAAGTCAAATTGAAATCTTGATTGGGTATCTTCTGTGGTAGGAAGGTGAATAAGATGATATAGAAACAACATAAGCTCGGTTCAATGTTTTTGTTATGGGAATATATTGACAGGAACTGTTTTCGTTGGAATTCTAAGGAAAAATTGTCATCCTCAAATTGAAAATGCAAAAAACCCAATATCGGTTAAAGACTTTTTTCAAATTAAGTCTGTTTACTATTCCAATTGGAGTTTTTTTGTAGGTTACGAACTGAGTTTTCCCATCCCCCCAATCCAGACAGACAGTAGTGTCACTGGCCCCGAGGCTGCGGCACTCTTGTGCCACATTGCCCCCTCCCCCTCTCACTCTGTGACTGACTGTGTCTTGTGTTGTTATGACCAAAACAACATGAGAGAGGAAATACAAACTCATTATTCAGTCCTCTCCAAGATTGATTTCTATTGCATTCTTTCCA
Source organism: Lineus longissimus (assembly GCF_910592395.1). NCBI lineage: Eukaryota > Metazoa > Nemertea > Pilidiophora > Heteronemertea > Lineidae > Lineus > Lineus longissimus. The sequence goes on from NC_088321.1 coordinate 16,192,192, forward strand.
GGCAGCCACTCATCATGCCTTCAGAAGTTGTTCCTCTGTACCTCGGCCATGCCATGGCTGATCTCAACAAATTGGCCGATATAACACATAAAGTTACAAATGCGAAAGTGTAAGTATGCTGACAGTGTCTTGTCTGTTCCTATAGGGCCTTGCAGGACAGGAGATGACACTCTTCTGACTGATGTACAGCCTCCAAACTTTCTCACCATTCAAAGATGTTGTGTTCTCAGAAAATAGCCAACTGCATGGATGGATAGCAAGGAAGAATGAAATAATTCCCTACTCAAGTATCTCATGAGAAAAAAGGTGGCCAAAAAGTTACCCAAAGAACCCTTGGCCTGTTCTATGATGTTATTTTTCTCCTGAGAAATGTCTTTACAATAAAGAGGCATGAAACATGACTGGCACTGTAATATCAGTTTTCATCCATGGACACTTCACGCTTCAGGTTCATCAAATCAGCAGACAAAGTCTACAGCACAGCCGTTGATGCTCAGAAGAAGGGAGATGAGGAAAAGGCGTATGTGATGTTCATGAAGTATTTCAACATCATCACTCTTGTAAAGAAATCACCAGATTTTAGGAAGAATGCTGTAAGTTGACTCAGTTGTCTCATTCATGGCAGTAAAATGATTTCCTCATGAAGCCCGGATCAACAGCTACGACCATGATTGGCTTATAACATGATGACTGGAAGACAGTAATGTGTATGTGCTCGCTATTTTAGACCATGAAAATAAATATCTGTAGATTTAAAGGAGAATGAAAAACTAATGGTTTTAAAACCAAAATTGGGACAGGAAACATGGAAATCATGCATTTCTATTCTTAGAATTGTTTGTGTTATTTTTTTCAGGAATTCTTCAACAAGTTGATCAGCACCAGTAACTCACTAAAGGCAATTGAAGCAGCAGAGAAGCTATCAACCAGCCTTAAAGACAGGTAATCATTTTAGAATTTCTGACCAATTGTCCATAATTAGGTCAATGAAATTAGTCTTAGATTTCTTTAGTTGAGTACGATAATGAGTATGTGTTTGGTATAGCACAGGGAACTTTCATATGTTTAGTATGCAGTTGGATTCAGTTACCAAAGTAGTAAAGTAACCGTCTGTTCGCAGAAGTGAACATTGTTAGCACCAGCAGTTAGGAAACAGCTTGTGGTACAGATAGCCTCAAAAGAAAAGGTACCTAATGGGTTGGAGTGGGGTTTTGATGTTGCCCATTAAATCGATGACATTTTTCTAAGAAATCAACTTGATGAATGTTCATTTCAGGTATGATCTCCTCAAAGCTGAAGAAGTTAGTTCCAAATTGGACAAACTGGAAATTGAAAAGAATGACAGGGCAAAGAAGACGTTAGAGACTAAGAAACTGGAGGAAGAACAAACAGAGATCGAGAAGGAGACAGTCGAGGAGAAAGGTTAAACGCCATTCTCTCTCTTTGTCATAATGGTGACCATGGTTCATACATACAGGCCTTAATGTTACTGTCCTGTATGAAAACTACTACGCCTATTGTGGTTCTTCTATCTAAGTTTGGGACAGTCATATTTACTTGTGAAGGAGATTAGTGAGCCTGAAACACTCTAAAACATACATCTTGCCACTGACAAGTTACCAAGTTATCAAACATAGCGTTACAACTCATTGAATTTATGCATGAAGAAGGTGCATTTGGTTGTTTCAGAAGTTGATGACATTCCCCCAGGAGCAATCACCGTGCCTCAGACCTACAAATACCTCATGAACAATGAGATGAACATCATTCTGATGGACGTCAGGCCCGCCAAGGAGTTTGAAAACTCCCACATCAACAGGAAGAACTGCATTAGTGTACCTGTGGAGATTATACCACCAGGGTAAGTAACAACAATGTATAGCATTTGATTTCATTACTGTAAGTGTCCCACTGGTAGGTAGAGGCCTACACCTTGACAGAGGTCAAGATTTTGCTTTATGTCCCTAGTCTTACTCTGAGTTGTTCTCAAGCTCCCAAGCAAAGTTCTTGACAAGAAATCTTTCCAAATGTTTCATTTTCAGCCGGACGGTGACCTACATTGAACCAGAGCTACCAGCAGCCTCGAAGGAACTCTGGGCCAAACGTGGTGTGATGGATTATATCATTCTGCTCGACTGGAATAGTAACATAGATCACCTGATGCCAGGCACCTCACTCAGGACTCTTAAAGATGCTATTTTCAAGGTAGCGTTTGGTGTTATGAGATTCCAAAGTTGGTGATGTTTGTCAAAGCCCGCTACAAAACTCGATGCTCCTAATCTATGGTCAGAATTTCACTTCTAATCAAAGTTACAACACACATGCGCGCTAAAAGAGTTATAAGCTTAGATCAACTTACACAATATTGGTGATTTCAGTTTGATTCGAGTACAGTCATTCGGAGCGAGCCACTTGTCTTGGAGGGAGGCTATGAGAACTGGTTGCTACACTACCCGACAGTGACGACCAACGCCAATGTCCCACTGACACCTTCGGTTAATAAGACACTGACCACTAATCTATGTAAGTGCCTTCTTACATCTATCATAATGACCTGTATGATATGCATGCTGCAATATTGGACTGAAGGAATATTTGTATATTCAGGGGCATCGACTTGTTTTAGTTGGCGCAGATATCTATCAGGTACAAGGGCAAGTTTTAGATCAGACAATAAAAGCTCATCTCAAATGCTGCAACGGAATGAAAATATGCGGACATAGTCTGCATATTGAGGGGCAGCGTCCACATGCTGGGAGAGTAAAGGTTTCAGGAAGAAAGAAAGAATCATTTCTCATGTGTTTCTAATCATCTTGATAACATTTCAGTGGATTTTGACTACCCTGACTTTGAGGAAACGTTCATGCCACCGACACCGAAACCAGACCCACCACAAGCAAAACAAAACAACACAGACATCGCTGTAAATAACGTGGCTCAGATAGATGTCAACACGCCTGAAGCTAATAAAATACCAACAGTAAACAGGGCGTTGAAACCTAAAGTTGGCCAAGGACAATCACAAATGGACGCCTTAGAGAATAATTCCTCGGCGTACATTCATAATAAAGTTGATAACGGTTTCTTCATCGATAACTTGGGGACGAAAAATACCAATGAACCTGCGCCCTCTAACGTCGATATCGCAAAATCACTGCCCAAGTCGCAAACAATGGATAATATTGACTTGGATAAGTTTATCAGTCAAGCAAGATCCCCGCCTAAAGTGGACCGGGCGGTCAAACCGAAATTGGACCGGACGGAGAAACCAACTAAACCAACCTTGTCCCAGGAAGCAGAGGTGCTGGCGCAAGATCTGAAGGATCTTCACCGGATCAAAGTGGAGCGTGAGACGGAGTTAGAGCATTATAAGAAAGAACAGGAGAGAGTGATATTGGAGCACAAGGCACGGCTGGCAAAACTGAAGGTGAGGTTGGCCTGATTATTGGTTTACGCGAAGATGTTAAGTCAATTTGAAGATCAGAAACTTGAAAGATTCAAAAACTTCTCCATATTATACTTAAAATGATCCCACTTATGACCACTGGGGTCGCAATGTTGCTGAGAAAGACTTAGATTTCAACTTAACAAAGAAAATGAATCACTCTTTCAGGATGAGGAGAAAAAGATGGAAGAACTGGAACAGATGCGACACAAGGAAGAGAAGATGGTCGCAGACTTGATGCGCGAGAAACGTCGCATCCAGGAAGAGATCTCCGCGACCAAGGAGAAATATCTAGAGGAGGAAAGGTCGAAGGTTGAGGAGGAGAAAAGGAAGTGAGTAGTTTAGTTTATGATTCTACTTGACCTGGTTGAGGGGGGGTGTTATGATTCCACTTAACCTGGTTGGGGGGGGTTATGATTCCACTTGACCTGGTTGAGGGGGGGTTATGATTCCACTTGACCTGGTTGAGGGGGGGGGGTTATGATTCCACTTGACCTGGTTGAGATACTCTGCGTGTTTTTCCTAATGGACGTAACTGGAGATAATACCGAGTTAAGTTAATGCCAGTGTTAGTGACCTCACTTGTTCTGAACAACCACACCCTGGATTTGGTTTACCATGTTCACCAATATCGACTTGGTTGTCATTATTGCAGACGTGAGGAGATCGCACGGATGGAGGAACGCGAGAAGCAGAAGTTACGTCTGCAGGAGGAGGTGACCAGGATGAGGACGGAGAAGAAGATGAAGGAAGAAGAGAAGAAAGTCACACCACCACCACCAGAGGAAGTGAAACCGTCGGTCGTTGATTCACCTAATGAACCGCTGCCGGAGAGCCCTAAAGCTGAAAAACAGGTAATTAACAAGTGACCAGTTGGACAGACAGAGAGGGGGGGTATTTTCTTGTCCCCATTTCTCTCCACAGAATGACAAGGGACAATAATGAGGTGATTTCTTCAGAACTGAATCTAATCTTTTGTTTTCAAATGGCTCCATGAAATGTAAACTTGTTATCCAGCTGTAGACTTCAGCTCCATCCGTCAGAATCACGTTTCAAGATCAAGTGAAGCTACACCTAACGAACCTGGTCTGTTTCCTTTCAGCCAACCCCTCAACCTTCCCCACAGAAACCAGAGATGCCTGAGGTCTCAACCAGTCCAACAGCAGACAAGTCACTCTTGGAGGACAACATCCCTGGTGAGACTACACACCTTTGATCAAACTCTTAGAGACTTTCTCCCAGTTAGATTGGTTGTAGAAAGTGTTGGGAATCTTCTTGTTTGATGTACAAATAATGTATGCATAAGGCCTGTAGCCATTAGTTTAGGAAGTGTCTTGTGTTTGGAGTGTCTAGTGTATTCAGTCTCGGTTACTCTCCTCACATACCAAGGTTAACCCCTTCCTTCCAACAGAAAATAAGGGAAGAAATCCTACTGATACTGATAAGGTACCAGGACAACAAGTTGAAAACAACGCGTGTCAACTTTTCTTTCGTTCTGTTTGTCCAATGGTACTTTTCCTCAGCCTTTCTATCAGAGTTTCACCATCGTACCTGTATGAATCCATCTGCACCTGCTTCTAGAAACAGCATTTACTCTCCATGCATGTTGCTTTTAGAACCCACAGTTAAACCAGCAGCCCCAGAAAAAAAATCATCCTCCGAAGGTCCTGCTATGCCTGCAGGTTGGGAGAAAAGATTTGATGCCAAGAATTCAAAATATTATTACATTAATCATAAGACAGGCACGACACAGTGGAACCCACCAGAGAAAGGTAACGAAAGAGACGCACATATGTCTAGCTTGTCTGTTGGTTTCAAGTACCCCCCTTGGTTAGCTACTAGGCTGTATCACTGTGCCACTAGGCTGTATCACCCAGGCTGAATGCCAGGGTAGATTCTTTATGCAAGATGGGAAGCTAAAAATCTCAATGAGGCCATAAAAGGGTACAGCAGAACACAGTTGGGAGGGAGGGGGGCACACAAATGAATATTTTGAGAATGATTAGAGACCAGTTTTTCCCTCGACCTATTACCTTACAAGACTGTCACATGCTACGTCTGTCTTTGGGTGCAAGAGGTCTGAGTAGGCCTTGGCTTGATTGAATTTGATTTCAAATTTCAGGTTCAGATGCCAGCATCCATACCGCAAAACTGAGGGACGAACCTCAGGAGAGGAAACTGTCAGGGTCCGGATCTGGTATGCGGAGGTCAACGTCAACACCAAACATAGCGAGTTTGGCAGACGATGCGGAGGCTATGCCAAGACAGGAACCAAAGCCAGCGGTCAGCAGGGTGGTCAAACCAAGGTATGGGTGGTCAAACCAAGGTATGGGTGGTCTGACTAGCTATAGGTGTCATGTGCCCTTGGTGCTTGGAAGATGTTTCATGGCCATTTATGTCTGGTTGCATCAGTTAGGCAGCTGTGATGGTTGGAATCTTCAAAGAGTAATAACTGGTTAAAAACCTTTTTGAGTTCAGATGCGTCCACTAATTCTTCCACTCATCTTTTTGTGCTATATCTTCCAGGGAGTCACCGAAGCCATCAATGACCAACACGTTCCTGTCCCTGGATGCTGACAAGATCATGAGCCTGAATCCAGACTACGGGAAATCGGTACGTCTCTTGTCAAAGTTGGTAGTGGTTTGGCTGGCCAAGAGTGATGGCTGATGGAACACAAGGTTCTCAAGCCAGCTTCATCCAAGCCCTATAAAGCTGAGGTCAATCAAGATGCAGTTGTGGGTCACAAGAGAAATACTTCAAGTTTGACTTAAAAGTTGGGAGTGGCCAATCATGCATTGTGGCTGGCTGACTGCATGTCCCTTAGAATGTTAACATGCCATAAGCTTCATTGACCCATAGGCCCTTTCTTTCAGGAACCAGGACTGACAGGCCTCCGTAACCAAGGCAACACATGTTACATGAACTCAATCATCCAGTGCCTGAGTAATACCGTGCCGCTCATATCCTACTTCCTCTCTAATAACTACAGACTTGACATCAACAGGTAACTATTGGAACTCTTGGTTTGAATTGCTTGTGACCTCAGGCAAGTCACTTTACTGACACGCCCACATGTACAGGTACTCAATGATCCAGTGCCTTAGTACTGGTACATAAACATCAGGTATTTGATTGTTATGTATTGTAGGTAAAAAGAAAACCTTCTTGGTCCAATAAAAGTCACCTCCTCTATCAAAAGAGAGAGACTCTGACCTGCTGTTTTAACCTGAGATGTTGAAACTGATACTAATTTCGGTCGACAATATTTTCAGAGAGAATTTCATGGGTTGTAAGGGTGAGGTGGCCGATGAGGCAGCGCTGGTGATGAACGCCCTCTGGTCGACACATTATCGTTCAGTCACGCCGAGAGATTTGAAGGTAAGATATCGGCCATTTAGTTTACAAAATCCACAGATATCTTTGGAACAAATTACAAGAACGCTGTCCGATCGATGACAGGACTACCGACCGCATCCCTATGAGAGATGCCACTTTTGCTGTCATCTCATTTTAAGTTGTCTTTCAGAAGAGTGTCAGTATGAATTATCACATCGATGTCTCTCTTTCAGCACACAATCAGTCGCCACCAGCCGATGTTTGCTGGATACATTCAGCACGACTCACAGGAATTCCTCTGTTACATCCTGGATGCCCTTCATGAGGATCTAAACATGGTAAGCATTCTCCATCATTTTAACTCATTCAGCGCAATCTGACCTAGGTCTACTTCAAATCGACGCTATTCCCAAACAATTAAACGCCTGGGAAAATGAGGCAGTTACATGTAACTGTTATTTGTCTGTGTACTTTTCAGATCAAGACTCGCCCCAAGGTTCCTGTCCAGGAGACAGATGGCGTACCCGATCATATAGCGGCAGAGGTCGCATGGAAAACATACAAGCTCCTGAACGAGTCGATCATCGTGGAACTATTTCAGGTAACATCTTCTTTCAAGTCTTGCCTCTGATTGCCGCAGTCCTGAAGACTTGTACAAAACCTTGGCAGAGAACCCAGACCTACCAGGACATGGAGGTCTTCAAGAGAAGAATTAAAAAACACACCCCGGGGATTGCCCTCTGTCAGATTGTTCTTCAACTGTCATCATCTTTCAGGGTCAGCTAAAGTCAACTTTAATGTGCCTTAAATGCCGCAAGACGTCAGTGAAGTTTGAGACGGTCATGCATTTATCACTACCCCTGCCTTCCTCCAGTCGGTGTACGATGCACGTAAGTTGACCTTCTCTGGCTGGTGACATCCGACAAGAGGCGAGACGGCCCAGGGCGTGAAAGCTCAACAGGTTACAGGTGGATGAGTCCACTTCAAGGGGCCTCAGTAGGCAGACAAGAGGTGATAGGTTATATTGTGGCACAAAATGGTGACACTAATATGCAGGTGAATGTGGAATGGTGACATCCCATGCTTTCCCTGTAAAGAGTAGCCTGTGTAGATCATTAACTTGGCAGTGACTGCTCATATCTCATTATACAGTCTCTCGTATCACAAAGTTTGCCAGGTATGGGTATTGAACATTCGCTGATTCCTCATCCCCGATGAATTAGACAAGGTGACTTTCAACACTTGGCTTGACAAACCAGGGTGTTAAGCTTCATTAATGGACGAGTCAACTTCACAGGGTAAAAAAGTGGCTGATTGATCATTATTGGATTCATACTTTCAGGATTGTCTGAACCTGTACCTGAAAGAGGAGAAGCTGAGTGGGTCCAGTAAGTGGTTCTGTCCACAGTGCAAGACGAGGAGGGAAGCGTCCAAGAAAACCGAGATCTGGAAGCTGCCGGCTATACTGTTGATACATCTAAAAAGGTACAAGACTGAACGCAGTAATTAGGTTCCACTGACTGCTTCTGATAACAGAAGCATGTTGCTACCTGGAAGGTCAGGCCAGGATGATCAGGAGATCAGGAGATCTTCCAGCCTTGTTGAAATATGATTTGACAGACTGATACTTTTGTAACTAACTTTCTCTCCAGGTTTTCAAGTGATGGTTCATGGCACCAGAAACTGAACACAGCTGTGGACTTTCCCCTTCACAGTCTCGACCTGAAGAGATATGTGAGAGGTCACCGGGTCCGGCCAGACTACAGACTCTATGCTATCTCGGTAAGTATTACAGTCCGGCCAGACTACAGACTCTATGCTATTTCGGTAAGTATTAGCCATCTATCTACTGCAAAAATGTTGTCTTTAAACTGCTTTCGTTCTGTCTATCTGGACACGATGTTGTAACTTCCCAATTACAAATCTACAGATAGCCTTTTTTCAAACACTTTTCCTCATTTTTCCAGAACCATTATGGGACCATGGAGGGTGGACACTGTAAGTTGCATTTTCTATGAAAGTTTTGGACTTGGGCAAAAAGTGCCCTTTACCCAGATCAAGTAGGCCAGAGTCTCATTCTGACTCAATCAAGCTGACCTTGTTTCTCACTGTACACACCATAGCCAGCTCTAGTGCATTACCTTACTACCCATAGGCAGCATGTCAGGCTTCATTGGACCCGATTGGACCTGATCAGAGACAATGGCCTTTACCAACAGCTTACCATCATGTAATTCACTATTAGCATTGAGCTGTTCTGTGGTTGTGTCAACTGCTAATCCCTTCATTGTGCGACACACTGCAGTGTAGAGTGCTCTCACCTGACGTCATCACTTAGGGGGACAGACAAAAGACAGCAAGTCCAATTGACCATGACACCATTTGATTCAGTTAAGTCAGGCACGACAAATCATTGTTCTGTCATCCAACATGGCTGAACCTGAACACAAACTGGTATGTTCTTGGGATCATTCAGACACTTGACAACCCACAGTGTAGACTGTCTGAAACACCAGGAATGAAAACTATTAGAAGAACCAAACGAACTTTAAAGCATCAATCGAGCTTGGATTACCAACAAGGCCTCACTCCCACTGTACTCAGCACAGCCAGCTAGTCTAGAAGAAGACTTAGATTATGTTTCATTTCAGATACGGCGTACGCATACAACTATCTGAGGCGATCGTGGTTGAAGTTTGATGATGCAGACGTGTCATCCATCTCTGAGAGGAATATCAAGGTATTGTTCATGGGGGGATTGACACAAAACATAGGACCCAGTATAGTAGTCTTACCTTGGTTTTCTGTTCAATTTTTGATGGGGGCATCTTGTGTCAGCAGCTTTTCCTCAAGTTGTCTTCCGTTGAAACTTTAGATCTCAATCCTGTTAAAAATCAATGTATTTAATTTGATATTTTCTCTCGTTTCCATGGAGTTTTTCCTAAGTAAGTTTAGTTTGTATTTTAGTCTGATCGTAAACATCTACCTTCTGCTTTTCAGACGTCTGCTGCCTACACCCTGTTCTACACATCCATCCCAGACCCAGACAGACGCATGCATGGTAATGTGTGAGGACCTGATGACATTTGAAGAGGCTCGAGCAAGCAGGAACACTCGTATTCACGGATGAGACATTTCCAATATTTGGAGTTCGTTTTTCCCCGGCCTTAAAGGACTTTATTTGACAGCAGAAATGGAAAGCTCTAAGCCTCCGCTCCCGTAGAACTTTCGGATTTTCAAAATTGATGGAATATAACCATTTTATAGGCATAGAATATTGGCTCTCCAGGCTGCCAAAGGGGAACTTGTCTAGTCAAAAGGAATGGTGTAGGTTTTACTGCACTGTGTTATAGTCTGTAACAGGCACATTGGGCATGTGGACTCTGATATTGTAACGAGGAGCGGGTCACTTTGTAAACCAAGAATTGACCTTTGATATAATTTTCTTTGCAGTTCTGACCTCTTCAATGCAAAACAAATATGAATTGTGCTATATTCTTCTGTGATCACTTCATGTATATAATTATGTAAATAACTACCAGTAGTTGTACATGTATATAGATCTAAATAGTCACTTATTGTTGTGTTCAAGGAAAAAATTTTGGTTTCAAATTGAGGGTCAAAACCTTGCATGGAGTCCTTGTAACTGTAGAGCAAACAGCACCCACGCATCCAGAATTAGATGTCACCACATCCTGAGAGATCAGGGGTCAAAGATTGAACTGACATCCTCGGCTCCAGTACTTCTTATGACTTTAATGAATAGAAATGGCACTCAGAAATCCTAGAACCAAGGTTGCCTCTGATGATTGGTACTCACATGATCTATATAGTTGGTATTTTCACAGAATATCACCTGATTTTCACATTCTTGTTTGTACATAACGTTATTTCTGTTAAATCATCTAGGTGTAGAGATTGTCGACAAATAAACTTAACCTACAAAATTAACCAATTTTTGCTTGTTATGTGTTAAAAGTCTTGTATGCCTGTACGAGCATTTCATGTTCAAAAGTGACTTAATAATAATAATAAAGTTAAATTTATAAAGCGCTGTTTCCATTTGAAAATGTTCAAAAGCGCTCCCCACTTCTGTTTCGATTGGTGTAGAATTGTCTTAGTTGCGACAGTGCAATGCAGTCTTCAATAGTTGTGACTAATGCAGTGTTGTCTTGGAGGATTGTGACTAATGCAGTGTTGTCTTGGAGGATTGTGACTAATGCAGTGTTGTCTTGGAGGATTGTGACTAATGCAGTGTTGTCTTGGAGGATTGTGACTAATGCAGTGTTGTCTTGGAGGATTGTGACTAATGCATTGTTGTCTTGGAGGATTGTGACTAATGCAGTGTTTTCTTGGAGGATTGTGACTAATGCATTGTTGTCTTGGAGGAATGTGACTAATGCAGTGTTGTCTTGGAGGATTGTGACAACTTCAAAGCTGTCTTGCATGGTTGTGACCAGTGCAAAGCCATCTGGGACATTATTGACCAATGCAAAGACGGCTGTGACCAGTGCATAACTGCATTGGGTGCTTCGAATAACCTAGGTTTTACTCACCGAGAGACAAGAGGAGCACCCGGAGGAACTAATGTGGTGTAGACTCGTGGCTCGGCCCTGGTTTGATTCCAACAGTCTGGGTGAGGCAGGTCCCTTGCCTCACCCGACCCTGGTGTTAATGGTCAGAATGCTCGGGTTGTAGCGCTGATTGAGCAGCTCATCCGTGGTCTTCTGAAAGGTTTCAGAATAGACCAGGGTGAGAATGTGAAGTTGGAGGACACCTCCGCCACAGTTGATATCAGACTATAAATCCAAACCTTAGTTTTTGATGAGGTCTTTGGGCGGTGATTATCACAAGTCACTGATGCACTTTTGAAGATGAAAGAAAAGCAACAAAAGTCAAAATCTGATGTAAAAATGTCACATTTATTTTTTCTAAATAAATGCTGCTATGTACAAGAAGAAGGAGACCAACCTGACCACCCTGAATACAAAGAATGGAATTGTCCAATAACTGCAACTGGACAAGTCCAGTCTGAAAATAGGAGTGCAAGTTTTAAACCTGACCACCCTACAGTTTCGGAATCGACTTGCCAAATGAATACAATGGACCAGTCTATTCAGAAAACAAGGGGTACAAGTTATGGTAAGTGGCAGTATCATGGACCATGGCTCAGAGGTGGAAACAAAGCAGACCATTTTTGCAGGGGTGTGAGGTTGTCAAACGCATATGTTAACCCTTTGAGGACCGGCTGCAAATTCCAAAATTGATAGAAAACCACTTAGTTGGGATTCACTTCAAAGCTTTCAAGACTGGATCAACTTCGAGATTTTCTTTTCAATTTAAAAAGAAATTCCACCGACTTCAAAGGGGTTGATTTCTTGATTCCCGGCAAATACCGTATGACGTCATAAAGTTAATGATACAAGTGTATAAAATCTAGTGAAAATGGCTACAAACCGCAGGCGCCTCAGTCCCTAACAAACATGGTCGCTCTGTCCAACGCCCCGAACCGCGAGTAGAGACAAGTTCTTGAGAGATTTCTGCAGAAAAAAAGAACGCTAACTAAAAATACCTACGCTACTATTTGATCAAAGAAGCCAGACTAACCGTTTTTTATTTAAATTTATTCCGCTACGCTACTTTGTAAATAACCGTACCTTACACCATCCAATCAGCGTGAAGAGTCGATTCTCCATATTGCTGAGGGTCCTATAGGTTGTTTGGGCCAATCACAATGGGTGCATCACCCATTGCGATTGGCACTCACATAGACATTAGCTCGACCGCCCGTAACAACAAAATGTCACTGTTATTTATAAGCCACCAATACAATGTTCACCCTCTTCCAAATATCCAAACGCAAACCTTGACACGGCAGGTTGGACAATCACAGCAATATGGAGAACCAACCCCTCCCACTGAAAGATGCAAAGTTAATAGTACCGCAGTAAAAGATATGTGTAACTTTATACAACTTCTGCCATCAATGTCGATATGATTCTCATTAGTTCACATGGTGGCCACTAGGGGTGCTCTGATATGGAAGATCCAGATATGTCATTATACATGCAAATTATGCATGTGAAAGTTGATGTTTTCCAAGGTTGGCGCTAAATCAAGAAATGTCTGAATGGGACTATTCCTGATCCTTTTCAAGTTAATTGGTTTGACAATTGATTTACACAAGATTTTTCAAGTCCCTTCTCCGACTGTAATCAGGTTTTTTCAAATTTGAAGATCGTAAGATTTACAAAATCGCGCCAACCTACGGAAACATGATATGTAGCACTGACACTATCGCCCAATATGGGGATTTCATAATACACAACCTATCACCCCTCAAATATCAAAAAGAGACCAACCATTCATTACAAATCCTTTTTGATGGGAGAGTTCATTCCATGATAAAAGGGGGTGAAGGTTTAAATGAGATTCCTACAAAGACAGATCTATACAACTGGGAAAATAAAGTTTGTGAAGACAAAACAAAATGTTCAAAGAATTGAACCGTTTTTGTTTTGAGGGTGAAAACTCCACAGAATCAAATATTTTGAGCAAAATTTAAAAGAAAAATTTGCCAACAAAAAAAACCTATCCCAGTGTTTCAGCAAACCAATAATAATCATTATTACAAATAATATAATATCAACATAACAATGCAACGCATGCCCCCTGTGGGCCACCATGTGTACTACCTGTGTGGACTTGTCACCTAATCGGTTAATTAATATTTACAGAACAGTGAAGAGTTTGTAGCACACCCTAGTGGTGGAGTCGTCAATTACTACTGTCACATATAATGAAGTTGCAATCTTTTTGGCAAATTCTCCATGGTTTTCGCAAATTTTGAATATTTGGGAATTTTCTGAAAATTGGAGGGCCAATCTCAAAATCTCCACGCTGGGTTTTTGTGTGAAATTTGACACCAGTATGGATATTGAACGACAGTAGAAAGTGAAGATTCCACACCAGGGTGGCCCCCTATTAATGACTTTTGGAACAAGGCAATGGCAACAGACAAACGTTTTCAAAAACAAAAATATCCGACAAGCACAAAATTTTAAAACACAAAATTACACATTGAATAAAATCAGTTTATTTCTCGATTTATCTGTGCTGAAATGCAAAATGATGATTAAAAGAATAAAATGATAATTCAGTTAATTAAAACATCGATAAAAATTTTGCAATCTTTATTCATTCAAGTTTAAAAGTAGCAAACTTTTACTTCTAAACAATCAATCCAACATTTTACGAGATATCTCAAAATCTCTGCACCAAGTTTACATTTGTAAAATGATCGTGCCTTATTTGTTTGAACTTGAAACTTCTCCAATTTAACACATCAATATGATGAAAATATTTTCTAGCAATTAAATATTGAATTAAGTATTAAGTATGAATCTCCTTAAACCAAAGAGTTTATTTAACAGGATGATTACTTTCAATGCAACATTTCAATGTCTTACCTTTGGCAATAGCTGAAAAGTTAAAATCATAGTTCTCACCTGTAAACAAAAAAAATTAATATATTTCGAGTTACTGTTGCTATTGCTAAATCATGTTGCTAAGCAACCCAGGCAGACCAAGACTGTTTTTGATTACTAAAAAATGCTTTCCATAGTAACCGAACATACCATCATGTTAATACCATAATATTAGTAACCATGTCAGTTGCCATTGCCTACCATGGTAAAGCCGAGTAATCAATCAATTAATTACTTATTACTACTTAATTTAACAATAAACCATCATCGCAATTAAAAATGGCAGGGCCTCATAAATACAAAACATACATTTGATAAAATAACGCGGAATACTGGAAAATATGGAAGAATATTTCTTGTCAGATTCTGTACACCTTTCACCCATATTTCTATACAATGGACCCTTCCATACAAAGGTTGGGCTGTACCATTAGAGAATTTAAGGGTATAGAGAAGATTCTGTTTTAAACTGAAGTTGAACCCCCTTCTTCCTGAAATGACTTGCCTTTTTTATTAGTATTTACTTATTGATGTGGAGCAAACCATTATTGATTTTAAGGGGTGCAAGGTTCAATTTGCACCATGTAAACTTGTGAGAATTCTGCAACTGAGAATTATATTGTGAGATAAAAATAGCTTTGATTCATCTGATAGCGGGTGAAATGAAATCGAATTGGCCAAAATCACGGAAGACATCGAACCGTGACCCGAGTCAGCAATTAAAGGTGGCGCCGGTGCCTTTCTCTTGATTATTTCTTCCAATTTGTCCCAAAAATCGAAATTACAAATTTCCTCTGCAAGGTTACTTTTGGCTACGAGAGGTTTAACCTGCATTTTCTTCTTCAAACATCTGATGTGCTTTTCCCCAACCAGGCTGCACTGACCCCACCTAACATCTGACCCCTCAACTAAAACACCAAGAAATTTCTGATTTTATATCTTTTTTCACACTTAAATCCTGACTTGTACAAGTCAAGAAAAATACTCAACTTTTCACCGATGAAAATATATATGTTATTTTGAGCACATTTTGAATGAACTGGCCTCAAACATGGCCGCAAGATGTGCCAGAATGTTGGATAAATCTGATATTTTCAACCCCGAAACAAAATCTAAACTCAAACCAGTTCATAGATCGCGGTCCTATAGGCAGTTGTTGTTGCTAAGCAATATTCCTGGTCGCTATGGCTGTTACTAGGCAACCCTTAGCAACCATTTTCATGTTCCGATGGTAACAAATTTATCAATGCTTCTGGTGCACAAATCAAGCAAACCTTAGACAACTGAACGACAAAAATGTTCAAAAATAGAATGACAATAGATTTTACCATCGGATTTGTTTTGGGGCTAAAAACACAGAATTGCCAAAATCCAGTGAGAATTCAGATCCATTGAAATTTGGACGATTAAGTCCAAATCATAATCTACACAATAAGAAATGCACTATGATAGCCAGGCACCCCTAATTCGCAACAATGGTTGATCCCACATTATTTGCTAACTATCAGGGACCAGCCCATTGTTGCATCATTAGGGGTGTCGGACACTGATATGAAACCGCCCCCAAAACTCACTACGAAAAATCACCAAGGTGATAACACGCGACGCTATATGAACTTTGACCTTTGACCTATAACCTTTATATATGCAAATGTACACAGCCAAGAAAGGCTAGACTTGTAAAATGAGAAAATTACCATTTGGCAGAAGTTTTCTGCTTCTGATATTCATGACGTGAACATTATTTTATTGCCAGGTCACATGACCAACAGGCGAGGAATTACCAAGTACTTCTTTCAAAACGCTCGCCTTTCCAAAAGGACTTGCAGAGCTGGCTTGGAAAAAGACTTATAAAAGTATTTAGCGATCGTGACCACATCATGATGGTTTATATTCAGATCAAGCTAGGCATGCTTTTACGGATTACGCAAATTCCCCAACAACTCATTCTCTTCCAAATTGTTCTCTCATGCAATCACACCACTTCTTAGGTGTCAGAATATATCATTTATTTTCATTACAAAATATGCAAATACTCTCCTTATTATAAAAAGTTTGCACCAGTTTTGAACAAATTTCAGCACCCTCTTCATAGCCTTTCGTTCCAAAATCTGGATTTATTTCTTCCTTTTTCTGGCAAAACCCTCAG
The DNA here is from genome assembly GCF_910592395.1 of Lineus longissimus. NCBI lineage: Eukaryota > Metazoa > Nemertea > Pilidiophora > Heteronemertea > Lineidae > Lineus > Lineus longissimus. The sequence goes on from NC_088321.1 coordinate 16,208,610, forward strand.
ATCTATTCCTCTGCACCACATTTTAACCAACTATTTCAAATACTGATTATTCTGACCAATCATAGTACAGCTTTTGAGTCACATGATCAGTCTAGGCCAATCAGGAAGCTCAATTATAGATATGCCATTTAGATGATGCATCCTGACAAATCATCAACCTAATATGGTGATTAATTTAACTCTAGATTGATCCTGACCAATTAGAAACCAGTCTGCAAACCACATGATCTCACCGACCAATCAGAAACCTGCTATAAAATCACATGATCTAGCGCAATCAATCAAAACCAGCTATGACCCCATGTGATCATAATTTAACCATATAGCATAAAACTGTACCAAGTTCACGAGAATTGAAATAATTATAATATTCGAATATAAATTATATAAAAATGTACTCTACATATCTTTGGAAGCATGTGATTGGTCAACTTATACGGAGCAAATAACCAATGAGAAATGGCCTAACAACAACCAATCACAAACGATGTCTCTTGAAAGTAAGAAAAAATGATACAAACACATCATAATGAGCACGTGTCATTTCACGCGGAAAAGTCTCCGTGAATTTGTGATCTCAACCAAACAGGTCCCAGAACTACCTGCAACCCCTCCGAATTACAATCAACTAGTCTGTAATATCAGATCATAATGGTGTAGAGTTGAGTCCATTCTGAAAACAGGGGTGGCAGTAACAATAATCTCTCAATATCACTGGTCCGACTGTGAATGACTCGCTATCGATTCTCCGATCCGCTGCATATTTTGCGAGTGCGAATGTGCGATATTCTCGTCCATTTCCGTATAATTCATGCCACTAGACGTCACCACTGACTGTGAATGTGGCGGCGGAGGTCCCAAGTCCTGGCCCATCATTTCATGACCGAGTCCCTGCGATAACATCATCTGGTGATGCATCTCTGCACTCATCCCCGGTTGCATTCCATCCGCCATCCCGTCCATATGATGCACCATCGGCGCGCCACTCATATCTAATGGCGCGCCATGCATATACGGCGCACCACCCCGCTGTGCTGCCATAATTGGTGTTCCCCTCCTCTGCCGCCGATCGACTGAAATTAAAAGCCTGAACTTTTGAAGTGATGATCTGTTGAATGCCAGGATCGGCCATGTTCAAAGTATCGCGATAAGCCTAACTCAGTTTTCGTAATTAGCAGAGCAGTTTTATTTTCTTTCACAATAACTTCAACAGGAATAAGATAGCTTTTCATTTCAGTGTTATTGCCACGGATCATTGTTTTGTTCAAGAGCCACTGGGCTGTCTGCCTCTGTACATGATCATGAGTAGCTCAGAGAACTTGAAAACCAAGTTTAGACCTCAAGAAATGGATAGATGACCTTCCCGTTTTTGAGACAAGTTCTTGAACACCAAAGTTCAGCATTGTTCAATTTGACAATGTAAGTCCGTTCTTTTTCACATCAGTTGCAATCGAGAACACAGAGGGTTAATTGAATCATTCTAACATGCAATGATGTCAAATGTTAGGGACACACTACTACTAAATGTATCAAACTTGATGATGCATGATTAGTTAAACTGCTCGCTGCTTGCTTCATGAAAATTGGCCAAAAGTATTGTTGCCACGGTAACCAGTGATAGTAGTTACCAAGGCAACGATTTTGGAAATTAGCTAGGCCTAAAGGAAAAGATCCAATGACCACCACCAGCAGTTTGTAGTAGAAACCATAATCACCAGTAACCTATGAAATTGCTATGGTAACCAAGAAGTTGCTAGGCAATAGAGTGGTTGCCATGTGAGTGATACGGTTGCCAAGATACACCTGAACACCATGATGATGACAGCTTTGCTATGATGTGGTTTTAAAGACAGAATAATTTTTTGAAGAAAATATAATATGATTTGAAGAAAATTTCCTCCCTATCACCCCATGCTACAAAACATGGACTAAACCTCTTTGTATGGAAATGCATAGCCTGGGTTGATTCCATCTGTGCAAATGAGGGGTGATGGGTTGTAAATACCAAAGCAAATTTTAAGCACCAAATCCATTCATTACTGCGACCCTAGCCTCATTATGAAGAAGCATACCATCCATAAAGACAAACTTAAACATTCAAGATGGCTGACATCGCGTACATCCACGCTTGCAGAAGCAACTTGCCAACACAGCAAGCTGGCAAACAGAGTCATTGTGAATCATTCCAAACCATCTTCTTAAACCATGTCTTTGAATATCTAATCAAGTTAATAACTATCATACTTTTCAAAACTGGATGCAGAAACATGCACATTCAGATGGAGGGGGGGGGGGGGCTGGGGACACTTTCAACCATGGGTCAGATGGCTGCACAGATACAATACAAGGACTCAAGACAATGGTGCAGAATTGTCACAATTTTGGGGTGAAAAGTGCTCAAGAAAGACAATAACAATATTTTCCTTCTTCCTTCGTTTATTTGAGACAACTGCATGCACGGTGAAGAACCACAACAACCACTTCTCATTTCTCCCTTTTATTTTCATTTCTTTCCACCTCAGCCTCTCAAAGGTCTTTTTGAGCTCTCATCTATGATTACTTTCTTAGTTCATGTTGTGATCATACCTGGCATCTCATTCTAGACATGATTTATGTCTGCCTAAACAGCCGCCAGGCATATGATGGCACGTTGTCAGGCAATGAATGCAAATGTACAACATTATATATTGTATGACGTCAAGGCCAAAACTTGTTATCATTGGTTTGGCCTCGCTACACAGACTGTTTCATCCAATCAGAAGATTTTCATCTAAAATGTTTTCATGTCAACAAATGTAACAGTTGTTAGTTGAGCATGCCATGCAGTTCTTTTAGTCAGTTCACAAACATTCAATTAAACTAAATTCTGTCTTCTCCAAAAGTCTCAAAATGCTCGGCAACAAGTCCCAACACATTTCGACAAATATCACAGAGCTTGGAAGGGGACGGGGTTGGGCGACAAAACGCAGGAACGAGGTTCAGTGCAGTAACGAATGGAATATAGAAAATTCAGATTTTGAGAAAAACAAGCGTGTCAATGTAACGAAACGGAAAACTTTCAACCACAAAGCAAAACAGGCAACCCCGCATCATTCCTGGTTGCTATGGTAACCACTGGTATGGTTGCTATGGTAACCACTGCTGGGGTCAAAGGTTAAGGTGAAGATGGCTACTTACCTGCCATGGGATGTTGTCCTAGATCGTCTGGCTGGAGTTGGCGCCCCGGTAGCTCCTCAGATTTCTCCTCCTCTCGTCGTTTTAGACACGCTGCCTTCGGGTTCAGATTACGCTCTAGAAGGTGGCCAGAAATATACAATGTATGAAGTGAAATTCAGGCTCAAAGAACAGAACAGGTTGGAATAATTTCCTGAAGTTACAAGGCTATACGCTGTCAACCTATCATCATAAGTTCCTGACTGAGATGTTTCTACTCAATGATTTTACGAATGAACGAAGCTAAGAGCATGATTCTCCACATTGCTCAATCCAATTAAAAGATGGATGGGAATTAAACGTTTGCGCTGAAATTTGGAGATATCACAACTGTCACCACCACCGAAAGGTTAGTACGTACTTACCGGCAAAGGGTTTCTACAGGCGGTGCAGTAACGTCATTAGGACGGCCATTTTGGAAGTCAAACCGTGCCGATGTCACCAGTCTGCCATGCATGAATCATGTCATGGCAGACACACTTGATCCGGCAAAGTGACAACACATGGCACAGTCATGTTCATTTGACATCCAAAATGGCTTCTTCTGCTCCGACGACGTCATCCACACAGCCTCTATTCACGTATTACTTTACGACCGAGGACATGGGTTTTGTTATTTTGCAGTTATGTTGAGGTTTCTGGCTGCCAATTTTGATTTTGTTGCCCAAATATCATTTGAGGTCGACTTTTGACCAGGAAAGATGTCACTAAACTGAATGACAATCCTGGTACTGCATTTAAACCCAGCTGTACGCATCTCAGTAGACAAGACCCCAAGTCCTCAGTCGATGACAAGAGTTTACACCATACACCACACATGAATTAGTGATCACAGCTACAGATTGAGGGCGATTTCCCTTCCCATGAGCTTCTTTACAGATCAGCGCCCCTTAACATCCAATAGCAAGTTTGGCCAAGAGAGGTGGCAATGCCACTCCGATGATATACAGTTTGATATGAGACCAGCAGGATCACAAGGGTTAAGTGGCATTAGGAAGCAAGGGATACTGATTTTGTACAGATTGACCACGACAGCTTCTCCGTTCTGGGTATGATTGTAATCTAAATGACCTTGTTGTCTGAACAGGGTTAGGTCGCAATTCAAAGCAGAGGTTATTTTCAATTTAGTGCAACTGCCAGGCGACCCGATGCTTTCTTCAAGCGTGACGGTCGATTCGTGATGTTAGTTTGTGATAAAGCGCCATCTATACGTTAGTTAGGTTACTTCAGTGCATTTTCTCACATACCTCTCACTTGTTGTTCAAGGCTCGTAATAACTGAAACTGCTTGTTGTAAAATCGTCAGTTTTGTTTGAGGCTTTTCATTGGCGTTTAAGTGCAACGTGACCATGCGGCCGAGTTCTTTGAAAGCTCCGTTTATGTCTCGGACGCGCACTCTGGTGAAGAAATGTCAGAACAAAAGCCATCAAAAACAAGCAACGAACGTAATCTGGAAGCCACCTTATTTGCTCGGCTGTTTGCTGATTAGAAACCTTGGAGTTGTGTTCTGTTTACAATGATGATCTAGCAGAGGAGCCCACAACTGGACCTCACCGCCATTTGCATTAAAAGAATCTACAAACATTCATACCGGTTACTCATTCGTCAATTTTTAACATCTCCAAGAGAAGTCCTGAACTGGTTTGAATTTGACTCTTTAGAAGTCCAAACAGATTTGTCTCCAAAGTCTTTAAAACTCAAACAGCCTGCAAAACATGCAAAGTAAACACAAAACCACCAATATATCATGCAACTGTGATCACTAATCCATGCACACCGAGACCATCTCGGCCTTAAGGTCTCCCTGTATCAAGTGAGACGTTAAGGTAGATCGAGACCTTGTCTTTTTACCTCTGACTTGCTGCTCAAGCTGCGTTATCACGTTGACAGCATGTTGTAAAATCATGAGTTTTGTCAACGGTTGCGTGTTGCTTGTGTGCATGGAGATCATATGACCAAGTTCCTTGAAAGCTTCGTTGATATCTCGTACACGGATTCTGGCAGAGAAAATTTGAAAGTTATAGTTTGAAGATGATAACTCGATCTCTTTTACTCGTCATGGTTTCTATCGCTGAAGAAACTTGAGATAACCTCATGATTATCTTGAGCAGACGACATTCTGAACAGAACAGACGACATTCTGAATAACATCTTCTGTCTTTTTAAAACTGGAAGATTTAGATTTATGTTGGAAAATATTTGAAGAAATTTTGTGCAATTCCTTCCTTTAAAGAACACTTCTCCAATCCTGCTTGAAACTGTTCATAGTTCAAGTTCAGTCAAGCCCACAATGTGGACGCCCCCTATCTTCCAAATCAAACTCACCTTTCCCTGGCATTATTCGCTTGTCTGCGTAATCTCTCTCTTTCCTGCTTCGTTTCCGGAGATTCATTTGGGTCGATCTCTTCGTCCGTTCTAAAAAGACAAAGTCAAGGTCAGATAAGTATATTGGTCAAGGTCATTACAACATATAAGGTCAAGGTTATTTCAACAAAGTTCAAACTAAAGATGTTGATAAATCCGTGTGATCTCACTTTGGATGTGATGGAAAGCACCCATCTGCTCTCTCTCCACTAGAACACAACCATATCTACTCCTCCAGGCTCAATTAGAAGGCCCAGGCTGACCTCTGTACAGTTGCAGGTCATGAGCACGGACTGAATGTCGGCTGAAATGCCATTTACATTGCTTCAACGAGTTCTGCCAAGGGAGCTTTCTCCCAACTACTTCCCAGGTTAGAATATTAGACTAACAGTATCAATACGTCTTATTGCTAGGAATCATTCAGCAGGCCCTTAAAAACCTGACCCACAGCGATAAAACGTTTTGATACTGTTTGTTACTAGGACTACAGGTGATTAGTGATTATCTCGGCAGAAAAGCCAAGTCCCTACAACCAAGACAGAAAAGACTGTTACAGAGTTCTTCATGGTCCCATTACTTTGGAAAGGGGAGGACGGTACATGGTAGGGAAGATATCCACGTCACAAACTTTCAATCATGAGATTTGACTGAACCTCAGTGTGACCCAGCTGAATGCCATGTGTGTCAAACACTGTTCTCAACCATGTTGATGATGTCACATCGGAATCTTAGGCACTACACTATTTACTGCAATATTTACACCAGAAGAGGAGGAGGTCTTTGATGGGATGAAGGACTAACTCCCTGACTGAATACCCAGGTTTCGAGGGAGTTAGGAGGATAACAGACCATGTGGCGGTGGGGGATATTAGTGTTTTCCCTGACTATTTTGAACATGTTGCCCAGCGACTAGGAGTTGCCATGTTCCAAAAGAAGTCGAAAAAAAAAATTTCTCAAATTTTTTTTCCCCCAATTTCTTTTACATTTTTGTGTGAAAAAAATGTAAAAATTTTGAGAGAAAAAAATGTAAAAATTTTGAAAAATTATTAAGCAAGCCATACGGCTGTTGGGAAACTGTCTGGAGGAAACTCTAAGCAAGCCATACGGCTGTTGGGATACTGTCTGGAGGAAACTCTAAGCAAGCCATACGGCTGTTGGGATACTGTCTGGAGGAAACTCTAAGCAAGCCATACGGCTGTTGGGATACTGTCTGGAGGAAACTCTAAGCAAGCCATACGGCTGTTGGGATACTGTCTGGAGGAAACTCTAAGCAAACCATACGGCTGTTGGGAAACTGTCTGGAGGAAACTCTAAGCAAGCCATACGGCTGTTGGGATACTGTCTGGAGGAAACTCTAAGCGAGCCATACGGCTGTTGGGATACTGTCTGGAGGAAACTCTAAGCAAGCCATACGGCTGTTGGGATACTGTCTGGAGGAAACTCTAAGCAAGCCATACGGCTGTTGGGATACTGTCTGGAGGAAACTCTAAGCAAGCCATACGGCTGTTGGGATACTGTCTGGAGGAAACTCTAAGCAAGCCATACGGCTGTTGGGATACTGTCTCGAGGAAACTCTAAGCAAGCCATACGGCTGTTGGGATACTGTCTGGAGGAAACTCTAAGCAAGCCATACGGCTGTTGGGAAACTGTCTGGAGGAAACTCTAAGCAAGCCATACGGCTGTTGGGATACTGTCTGGAGGAAACACGGCACACTTATATACTTACTCATCGTTCCTGTAGGAGCAAAGGAAGAAAGAAGGGGAAGATGTATTCGCATGCATAAGGACAAGTTGGGGTCATTTCTAGCTTTGAAGTATTTTCATGCAAGAACGGAACAATCAGCTCTGTGCCACAATCGGCAACTCAAAACCCAGGTAAGAACTTAATTGCAGCTAAAGACAGATTCATCGGCGGTGAGGGCCAGAGTGCTGGATCATACGTAAAGTAACCGGGTCTGTGATGCCCTCTATCCATGATCAGATGAAACACTATTGCAAATTTAATTTTCAAATAATCCTTAGTTGTATCAACATGCCACTGCACAACGTCAGCATTTTTCACTTGAGTCGCAAGATGGTGTAACAGCACAAGCATAACCAGCGTCATATCACCCTCTTGTAAGACCATTCCAATGATAATATCACAATTGGTTCACTTTTCAGTGAACCAGTCAACTATAACCCAACATATTTGGAGATAGAGGGCACCACTGGAGTATCCACAATTCCTCATGCACCAAAGCCACTAAGACATAGAGGACCTTCACACACTTGGGGTGTTTACTTTTTATGGAAGATTTCCAAAGTCATTCGACTTCAAGTTGATAAACTGTTTCACTGATGGTATGAAAACATTTAGGCTTTGCTTGGCCAGCAAGCCTACAAACCATGGACCTACTGGACCCCATACAGGAGTGGCTCAGCCAGGTTGGGTGGCTTCTCAAGCATGTTAGGCCAGGTGGCATGATAGTGAAGGGCTGATTGCAGCTACGGGCTGTCTCCGACTACAGCAACTGCAGGACACAGTTGCCACTCAAACGTACACACACAGTGTTCGTCCAAATTGTTTGAGTCACAAATCACGTCATAAACCCCCCAAGTGTGAAAGGCTGTCATGATTCCAAACCGAGCCACGGCGTCACTTACTTATTAGAGTCGTCGTCACCACCATCGAATACGAAGCTTGCCACTGAGACCAGATCCTTCAACCTGTCGCTAATCATCCTGAATTGAAAGGGAAACATGTCTCAAAACGAGGTTAAGAGGGCGCCATCTATCGATGACAAATGGAAACATTTATGGTGATGAAATATTTAGATTTTCTTATCATTTTAAGACAATGCTAATTCAATATGCTACACGATGGACAAAGCTAACAAATTCAGAGTCCCGTCTTGTGACAAATATGCTTTTCTCAGACAAGCTTGACGAAAAGCCATTTTCAACTTTCATCAATCGATGCCACATTTCTTCAATGGAGCAAGTATAGAGGAAGACTTTTGTCATGAGCAATAACTCAACACACTCTACACAGAACTTTTCAAGGAAATGAAATGTTAGGCAAGAAAATCTTGTTTTGAGACATGTGATTCAGGTAAAAACGAAAAATGTGAAATAACACTGATAAATGGATAAAATCCAGCATGCATTATCCAGAGTGAGATTATTTACCCTGCGCTATTAGACGCTGTCTCACAGTCAAATATTTGCCAATACTTTCCGACATGCATATCGCATGGCCAAATGCAACCCCCCTTCCAACCAGGAAAGTGTTGTTCCCAAGAAACTACTTGACAGACTATTTTACTGAGCATCACAAAATGGAGATCTCGTGAACAAGTATCGTATTCAAAATACCAATTTTTACCATTTTGGTATAAGATACTTCAAAATGTGAATGGAAATAATCGAGTTCAAGCCAAAAGTAAAAACCAAAAACCAAAATTGCATTTCTTAGTATTTTTTTACCAAAAAACAGACTTTTCAAAAATACACACTTGTGATTCAGAAAAGAACATTTCTACTGAATAGGATTAAGATTACCCAAAATTTGCATTTTTCACTTGTTTTTGAAAAAAAGTCTTTTCCAAAGTACACACTCGTATTTCATAAAACAGAATTTCTACTACATTGGATTAAAATGACCAATTTTTACCATTTTGGTTCAAAAACATGGAAATAGTATCATTACCTTGCCATGTCCGCACCGGCCTGGCTGCCATCCGGCGCATTTTGAGTTTGTCTAAAAAGTAAAATTTCAACACAAAAATAGTATTCCTTCATTTTCATACAACCTTTCAACGCAACCTATGTACAACATCTACATGTATAGCAAGCGATATAATTAGCATATTCATGAGGCATGCAAATGACCTAATTATTATTCATCATATGCAAATGCACTCATCATGGAATATCTCTCAAACACATTTTTAAAATTTTTTACCCATGGGTGCCCAATTCCTCCCAAAAAAAACATAATTGATATTTTTTATTCTTAATAACGAAATTTGGTTCGGGGTAAAATGTCATCACTCTGGATAATGCAACACCATACCAGATTCAAACAGATTAAACCTTCGCCTCAATTTAACCCGCTACCCAAAACTTCCTCCCAATAAAATTCTAAGAACTATTGCCCAGCTTAGAATGACAGGTGATGCAGGTTGCAGAAGCAATATGGCAAGGCCTCCCCAGGACTATCAAGATGATCTCGGAGTCTTCAAGCACTTGTTGAAGGAGATTGTGCTCGAGGCCCGATACTCTGATCAGCCGCTAGGTGGCACACCGTTTTACGCTGTGTATTGCTTCCGCAGACGCATGGACACCAAACAAGGCGACGTCGACGTGCCACTGAATATTCTCAGCTGAGAAATGGGCAAATAAAACCAGTGGTCCCACCAATTAAACAAAAGTTTACTTTCCCAAAAGAAAATGATAAGACCCACAGCATAAACCAAGCGTAGAAGCATAAACTCATACCTTGGTCGTTTAGAAGGTGGTCCGGATGAGTCGCCCGCTGATGCCTTCGTGTCCGACTTTAAATCAGGCTTGATTTTAACATCATCGTGATCGCGTTCCCGCGTCCGCGATGACTTTTCTATTTTTATGCCACCATCGGTTGTTTGTTCATCTGGCCTTTCCGGTACTGGTGGGAAACCGTCGACGGTATCGGTGCCTTGGTTTGATGGCGCCCGGTCGTCTGACAACGACGGGTGGGATCCAGGCTGGAGAGAGAAGATGACAAGTTGGAAATGGCCAGGGTAAACTGTGGGGGGGGGGGGGCAACCATCCTCGGGATCTGTGTGTGTCATGTTTGTGTACGTCCTTGTGAACCACCCAACCAAAAGCACCACTGTTGAGAACCCACTGCATCCCTACTGCTTGTTTACTCAAGCAAAGTCCTCCCCCTCCACCAACCCCACCGTAAGTTTGCCCAGAGAGAGGATGCTCCCTCTCCCCTCCACCAACCCCACCGTAAGTTTGCCCAGAGAGAGGATGCCATTATTGTTTACACGAAAGCCTCGGGCAAAGTATGACTCCAAATTGTATACTGACAACCCAAGGTGATTCACGCAAACAGGAATTTCAGAATGCTAAATAGACTCGAGTGAAATAAGCAGTGTAGTTGTTAGCGGTATAGTTGTTAAAGTTCTGGTTGTAGTAGCATGGCTATGATAGCACTTGTTTCCTTGGCCCGTTATCAGTATAGTTCCAACGAGTGTTGTAATCATGTTATAAGGTGTGATGTACTCATATCTTATCTACTCATTCAATTGAACACAGTATTACTGTAAACTCTCTGATTTACGTGGCCCTATATTTCTCAAAAACCTCAATTTTGCGTGTTCTTGATGCTCTTTGTATGATCACACTGGTGCTTCTCAAAGGTGAGATCTTATGATAAGTTATCATTTCACCCAATTAAACCTGTGATTATACTCTCCAAGAAGATCTAACGCTTCACCACAGGGGGGTTATCTGCGATGCTAATTTCTTTCTCAGCCTTGAAAGCCAAGAGATTGCTTATAAATTTCTTTGGTAACAATGTTTTGGAGAGCATTTAGCTCTTGTTGCTACAGAAGGCCATGAACAGTGCATCACAGAGTAGCCTACATCACTGGGCATGCTTTTCACCAGAAATTCTTTAAGACGAGGATATCCGGTACATTAGTGTAACTTCCAGAACATTAGTTAATGGGTCAAGTTTCATTTGTTATTTCTTTGCAATGCAGACCACAGTCTGTTTCCTGAACATTTCAGAAACCTTAATAACAACCCAAAAGTGACACTGATCAGTGATTATGACACAAATGGTACCATTAGAAACTGCTCAGTGAGAGCTTTCCAAAGAATGGTCATGTCTACAGGCTTTTAAATGGTACCATGAGAAAGTGTTTAACAAGAGCTTTCTAAAGAATAGTCATGTCAACCAGCTTATCATGGTACCAGTGTTCAATGAAAGCTTTCCAATGAATGGTCAGGTCATTAGGTTACGATAAATCTGCCATTATAGACAATTTTAACCCCTTTCCTTTCAATATTTCAATACACCTACCAAGGTATACCAAGGTGTAGAATGCAACCCGTGATTCCCGTATAACCGACTGTACATATGATTGGGACTACTCTGGGTATGAGCCACATGATGTGAGGACGTCGTCGCTGCTGGACTTGAACAGTTCGCCTGCGAGTGTGACACATTATGATTCGACACATGATTCCCGTAGCCAGAATAGGGGGCGTAACTGGTATAGGTAGAGTTCATCCCCGGGGTGTAACCTGGTAAGTTTTGCATTGATGTCCCCTGGCCGACGGCGTGATTGACGTCCCATTGTGAACATCCTCCTTGTAATGTTTGTAATGGTGCCCCCTGTTGGAGACCATTCATACTCCACTGCGGTGAACACCACATCTTTACGACGCTAACTTTCAAACGATGAGGTAGAAATGTTGTGATTCAGACATGAATCAGTGCATCAAGTCTGGAGGACTTCCTTCAAGTCACAAGCTGTATTCTCAAGTCAGCACCTCTAAATCCCATATAATGATCAATACTTGTAGTTGTCAGCTAAAACAGCCACCTCATATGAATCGAGAAGAACATTGTGATAAAATTCAAAGCCAAAAGTATCGACAGAATAACAATAGCTTGTCGAAGTGTCATTTGGATCGAGTCAGATTTGCCACAGACAGACGGAACGATATTGATTTGAGAGAAAGGTTTTCAGTATTACATTCACGAATGTAATTAGATTCCTTCTGAAAATTCCTGAAGTTGAACCAATCCGGGTTGTTGAAATGAAAACAGCTCACAAGGAAATTTCAAGAAATCAAATGGGAACTTAATCCAAATACGTGTTCACTTTCCACAAATTGTCTAACTTTTCACTTTGAAACACAATGAGATGTAATCCCTGCAACAGAAGGAACTAGCGACAAGAGTTGACCAACAAGTTTCCTCAAAAGTTGAAATCAAATGGCATCAAGTCAAACTCTTTCTTGAAAGAATCCAATTATCCAAAATGTCCAACAAACAAAGTATTCCTTTAAAATAATCCTAAGAAATCGACAAGAAATAAGTAATTTCAAGATTTCTGCATGCGTGTGAAGTCTGAGATGGCAAAGGTAGACAACTGCCTTGCAGCTCCTCTGACAACACAATGTGCTTGAAGCATGGCAGCATCTTTCTCCACCGATGATCGAGAGGTAACTCACATCTGGTTTAGATTTCCATGCATAATGTGCATCTTCCAACCAAAGACCTGAACCCAAGCCAAGCTAGTGCGTTAATCACTGCCAGATGTGGAGAGCAGGCAGCGGCCAGCGTGATGTCAGAATTACCATTAACCCCCTTCGAAAAATATTTTGATTTTTTTTCCCCTCAGATTTCAAAACCAATGGTACCATTAGAAAGTACTCTTGAAGATCTTTCTAATGAATGGTCATGTTATTGAGTCCAGATTAAAGTTTTTTCCTTCGCATTTTTGATAATCAGAGGTTTTATGATAGCTTCGCTTGGGTTGTATGTATTGGAAATTCTCAATAGATCTATTCAATGAGTTTTCCAGTTCACAGTCAATTCAAATTCACTGCTTGCTTTTTGGTGCCTGTGTAGGGTCAGTTAAGGCCCAGTCTTTCAAATGTTAGCTCGGGCCTCTGGGCACATATTCAAACTTCCCTAGTTATTTCTCAGCCCTCCCAGTTAGTAGGCCTACTCCCATAGATCACCCAACCTGTCCCCCAGGTAATTTCCCACAAGAAAGATGTTTAGACAGGGATTATAACCTGTATAATCTTACAGGATAATCCCCATTAGATAATCCCGCTTAGGGCATCAAGAGCTCCAGGGAGGCTGGGAATGGCCCATTAACCCCTTGGCCCCTGCTAGCAACATACAGTTAACCCCTCAATCCTTGGGTCAATCTCTCAGACCTCTACTAATACCACCCCCTAAATCCTCAGATCAACCCTAGGTAGCACACTTCAGGTTAGATTGGGATCATTAACGCGTAGACCCATGCTGATATTACAGCATCACAGTTAAATCTTCGAGAATCATTATTTCGTGTGGAGGCATCAAAGTCCACCACAGTTGCAATGCTATGAACCCTTTGATTCCAAGAGGGATCGAACAGTTATCATCCTCTCACTAATCAGATAAAGCAGACGCCCCCCAGGAGGAGAAAGGTCCATGGGTCGTCAACAAAGGAGTCTTTTGGGCCTAACTGGGTTAACTTTAGTACCCAGTGTCACATTCCTGATGGAGAGGAACACATGTTGTTAATAAATCTCCACTGACAACGGTAAATAAAGTGTCTCAGCATCCTGTCCCCTCTGATCTCTCCACAATCAGAACCACATGTTCAGGGTCGGTATGTTGCTCAAGTATCTTTTGGAGAAATATACTGTAAGCCAAATGATTTTGGACTAAATACATTTTGCAGGGGTAGTTTCTCATCAAAATACCAGATGTGTTCCAAAGTTCAATGGTCAATTATCAAAAGTTACGATTATGGAGCTCTTTTGTGACCCTGGGTGATGAGATGGAGATTTCTTGGCCTGTTCAAGTCCTCAAATCAGTGACTGATGAGCCAACATATCTGATCAAGTTTACCATCACCAATAGAACTTCACAATTTTCACAGCTGGTGTCTATGATGAGGCAGAACGAAGTGTGCCTATGTGCAGAAACATCACAGAACACTTTTTGATTAGCCCTCGTTAAGGATGTGATCCTTTGTCTCCGAAATGATGATTAACAGACCTATGAAGGACAGTCACACTTTTGCATACCACCATCACCAGACATGCTCCTCCCCTTGCATTCTACTGATGACCTCTCTTTTGACCAAAGATTCCAGCGTGTCTATTGTGGCTGGTAACAGATGTATCAATTTGACTCACAATCGTGATCAATCTTTCACACCAAATAGAACCTACTGTTAGAAACAAGCAACGATGAAAAAGCAGCGTTGAAGGGCGTCTTTTTCTCGATCAACGGTATCAGTCTCTCTCAGGACAGTATGCTCGCCTAAACAAACCTGCCACAGACTACATGAGATGTTTTCACTGCAAACAAAACTGCTGTATACCACCGAGATCTATGGCTGAACGTCTGCGAGTCGTTAGCCCGTAAAAGCTTGTTGGAAAAGGCGGAATCAAGGTAGCTTATTGACGATTTCCATTTCGGAAACAAAGTGGTGAGTTTTTTTGAGTAATTGCTGAAAGTTGGATGAAATGAGGATTGTGATGTTGCATTTTCAGCCAAAAGTATTCAAAGTCGTCTGCTCAAAAGTTATAAATACCGTCTGCTCCAGAGGAGGACCAACCTTTTGCATTTTGGGAAAAAAATTGAAGAAATTCTCTTTATGATATAACACTTCACAACTTTCCTTCAAAAATTTCACCAAAAATGCCCCCAATTTGAAGAAATTTTAAAATGAATTACAAGATTTTCCAACTTACCATATGTGACTCCATGGATTGTGGGGGCATTCCCATGCCACTGTAACCAGGCCCCATGTTTACCATCATACCGTTGGAATGTGAGCCCGGCGGACCGTGTAACATTTGCATGCCGGGCATGATCTGAATGAAAATTTCAATTTGAAATCATTTTGGCTCTTATTCATTTCAATTTTCACTTGGTTAACAGTTCCTCAGCAACAATCAGGTCTTCATTTTAAAAGCGTTTGCACTTTTACGATGCTGCAGTTCACTGGTGTCATCTTGTCTCGGTTCAAAGTTTACATCGCCAGCGTCCGGTCAAACATTGGGACATTTTCTGATCCATCCACAGACCTGATGGTTACTCAAGACACTACAAGTTGGTGACATACCTGTCCTAGTAATCCAGGCATCTGTCCCTCCGCGTGGCTCCGTAACACGTGTATGGCATCGTCCAGACGCTCCTCCATCCGACTTTGCTGTGGCGCGGCATGAAAAGACGAAACAGTCATATTGAGAACATCGTGCACTTGGAAGGATGCAACATATACAGGATGTCACGATAAAGTTCTTCAGAGCATTAGTCTGATAATTATGGTGATCATGTCTTCATTGAGCAAAGCTGAAACCAATTCGTTGGTGGCTATGGACATTCTAATGCCTCCAATTTATCTTTTATCATCTCAATTTCATTTTTTTATCATATTTGTGAGTCTCAGCCATGGCCAGGTTTGCCTTACTCCTGCATTCATGTCATTGGATGTAAAATTGTATGTCAACAGGCAAGCTGAAGATGCACAATGGTTCAACGCATGGGGCAATACCAGCTAACACAAGTTCATGGAAAGGACAGTGACACACATCAAACTTCAAAAGCTACAAGGAAGGGTGGGTGGGATTTTTCTTGGCGAGGACACATGGGTTCTGGGATGGGTTGTGTCAGCACGGGATGTAACATGTATTGGCACAGGCTCATTTGGATTTGTAGGAATATTGGGTAGACAATGGACATTCTCACTGATTGGTCAAGAAAGTACATTAAATGAACCAATCAGAAGGCTCTCTGGTTGGTCAACCGATGGGAGGAGGCACTCTAAATGGACCAGTGATCTCTGGCTGCAGGGGTGAGGGATTTGATTGGTCAAGCATCAACAAATGGATGAGGAGAATCATATTTGAGTTTTGAATTGGGATGGAGGAATTTGATTGGTCTAGCACTGACCAATAGGAGAGGAGCACTCGAAATGAACCAATCATCTTCAAGTACATTACCTCGTCATCGCACATTAGGTGAATGGGGTTATTGTGAAGCTCATCCAATCTAGACTGCTATTGGTCGAAATGTTAAAGGTCAAAGGTCAATGAAATGCTATTGGTTGAGAAAGTAAGGTCAAATGTTACTGGAGGAAAGAGAAAAGCATGCTGGTTGGCTATGGTCATGCAATCATATTCTAACAATTGGAAGGGAATGACTTCAGGCGAACTTATTGAAAATTTTGAAATCAAAAACAAAAATTTAGTTCATAAGAAAAGTTTTTATAGGGAACAAGATGTGTTTCTTATTGGATGAAGCTGAACTGAGAATATAAGTTTTGAAAATGAAAAAACAAATATTTTTACACCAAAAAAACAAAATGGGAAATGCAACTACGGCGTTTATTGTAATCAAGTAAACGTCCCAGGTTGAACCAACCTCGTACCCAAACATCGAATGCGTTGGTTTTTATGATGCTTAGAGCAACGTGTACATTTGCAATGTACAGTAGATGCATTATTGGAGCAAGTGTTTGAGCATAGGGCCGAGGTTGGTTGATTCTATAAGATGTTCATTGTCTTACCAGTGAATGAAGATGGGTCTCAAACTGGGACGAGGTAGAACTTTGTGTGGCTGGTCGCGACCATTGACTAGTTGGGCCTGGAAAAGAGAGAGATGGGTTGGTTATGCCTGCACGACAAGTTTTGACTGAATACTAAAAGCACTGATGGGTTTGCAACACAAACATACACCTACTTAGTGGTAAACGGCGGCCACCGCCATGTTGTGTAACTCACCTGACATAGGAGGGGGAGAAGATACAGGAGTTGACGGGTTCGATCCATAACTGCTACTAGTATGGTCTGTTGAGTATATCTGAAAACACAAAAGAGAGAAATGTTAGGTTTTTCTCCTTGTTTTTCATGTAGTTGTCAATTCTTGCAGTATTTCTTGTCTCCAAACTTTCCTCCTGCATGTCCACTCTTGAAGACATTTCTCGTCTATCACAACAGCAGTGTGTGCACAGGATCCATCACAATTTACTTGCTCCACTAATGTGGATAGGGTCTCTAACATACCCTGGTTGAGGCACAGGGAACTAAGAATCTCACGACATAGCAATCTAACTCGAGTGACTCATCCAATAGTGTCGGTTTCCTCCCACATAAATCACTCAATTCTGCTCAGCTACAGCAAACAGCTTCATTATATTTTCCCAATTCTGGACCGAAATGAGTTAATTTTCTTTCCTAACACTGTGACGGAGAGTACACTAACTAGCCAGACCACCTACCAATAGTTTACACCCACTATCTCACATGTCAAACAACGGAGACTTTTTCCGTTCAAATCACAAATAGTTTTGATAACAGAGCAAATTTCAAGCCATTCATTTTTTTTCAAGAGCATTTGACGGGAAACAGGAGTAAAGGAACTACGTAATGACCAAGATGTTGATTCATTTCTAAGCTTATTATTGGTGGAAATTTCTCCGCGAAGTTTTTAATCGTGTGGCAAATTAGGATATGATGGGAGGTTAACTGGGTTGGTGACAGACAGGATCAATATTTAAGGCTCCGCTCTATACTCTTCCGTCATCGGAAAATCAGTTCCCAATATTCAAACTCGGAAGATACATATTTCATGCGAAGAATCCAGTTTAAATGCAGACCTTTCTTGGAAACCAACAAAAGAAATGTCCGCATTGCGAATCCTGAATTTCAAATTCACAATGTCACAGATGTTTAACTTGAAATCAGTTGGTGGTCTGCTGAGAAGGGAAAATTTCTTCAAGTTGAACTTTTGTTGCTTAGCAAAATTGATATCAATACTTTAAACAGTTTAACCCTCGAAATATGGACATTCAATCTGTAAATTTAATGTCTTGAATTCAAATTTGGTCCAAAATCTTGAAGGAAGTTTGAGGTGTTCATTTTGAACAACCTTTCTTCTTATTTTTGATCAAAACGACTGCCTGCGATACCCAGAACTCCTTCTTTGCTCACTATTAAACATGGCCCTGCACTAAGTCCATCTTCAGTCAATTTTGTCATAATCTGGAATGAAATTACCCCCAGTGCCACCTTGTGTCTAAACATGAAACCAAGTGCAACACTCACTGAAGCTAGCGCCTTCCCTAAAGCATCGCCTGTTTGCTGTGACGCCGATCCCTGGTTACTACGCGACGCCATGATATCCGATCCGTTGACTGTTGGGGACGAGGTTGAATACGTAGTTGTGTTGGGCATCGTAGAGCGCTGGAAGGAGCTCATTGGTGGAAGACCTGAGGGTGACATCATATTGTGTGCGGGATCATGGTTTGGGGACATGGTGTGGTAGGATGGCTACAAGTAGAAAATTGGCACCATATTTACAAATTTTGTGGAATTTTTCCGAAAAATTTGAAGAAAGTTGGACACTATTTTGTTCTTTTTGTAATTTTTGTGTGGCGTTTGACAAAAGATGCTGCTTATCTCCAAATATTCTGTGATATTTCGAAGAATTCATGGAAAATCTTCAGCAGATGGTGGCGTCTGCTCAATGAAATGGCAACTTTTGCCTCGTCACTGAGACTGACTGGTCACCTTTTAGAAATGTCCTCAGAAAAATCTTTGGAAAAATGTGTTATCAATTCAGTTTCCTCTGGCATTTTCAGAAGAGGATGGAAACAAAGCAAAAGGGGAAAAGGGGAAAAGGGTATTTTGATATAAGGAAAATAAACAAGGGGAAATTCATTCATTTGAAATAAGGAGAGGAAATAAAGAACAGTTTTTAGTATGAACCACCACCAAGACATGAAATGTTTCAAGGCTTTCACTTAGTTGGAGAAGAAACATCAAGCTGCCGTGTTCAAATCACTCAGCCATTTTGGGCCAATTGTGACATTGACCCAATGTCAGCGGGTGACCTTGACACTATGTCAGCAGGTGACCTTGAAATCAACCATTCTGTAGACAAAGTAACCTTCACCATGTTACAATGACCTCAAGTCAAGTAGGTGACCTTCACATCAACAGTGACCTTGACATTAGATCTGGGGTCAGAAGATGACCTTGGACTTATTTACTCTTCACCACATTGCACACATGTTCACAGGGGTAATGTTTAAATGTCACTGGGGTAACGTGAGAGTTCCACAAGCGGCCATCTAATGCATGTTTTTGGGGGGAAAACCTTGCAACCTCGTTCCTCAGCAGCCAAAGGTCGAACACCGCTAACTAAACAAGCAGAATACGAAGAACATTTCTACGTCACTGTCGACATGCTTTTTTTTAGGTGTCTGTTTTCTCTTCAAAACAACCAAAAAGGACGGCGAGTTTTAGGAGAAGATCGACCAACCTGACGTTGAAATGTTTCTCGACCAAGCAGTGTTAGTGAGTGCTATGATCATGTGTTAGTGATGAAACATGACACAAGGACAATGTCCCCCCCCCCCCGGCCTGTCAATCTATGGGTTGTACACTACTCATTCAACCTCCACAGTGGGTATGCATGCAATTTATTTGGGACAACACAGTCAAGTGAACATAAACAGGAAGACACCAAACTAGGGGCACCCCTTCCCTACCCTCACAACTTCTGGAGCCTCATGCACACTGTCCCATCACTGCAGCATGCAAACAGTTGTACCTGGCCATCAACTACCAACTCACACCAGGTGGCCGCATGGCAGTTCAGTCATTAGCAATGTTAACCCTTTATGGAAGGCTGTAAATGCTCTTCTCTCAACAATCACTTTGATTACACAAATTGGTTTTGAGAACTGATTAAATGGCTTCAGCTAAATCGTGAACCCTGTCGCCGCAAGGCTTGTAACCTCCACTTTGTTGGTGTTGATGCTTGTCATGAGGGCGCCACCTCTTGGTACTTACAGTGTTCTCGTGCGGCGGCATATTGTGGTGATGCATACTGTTGTAGGACGACGGCGTATGCCCACCACCGCTGTGGATCATATTTGATGAATAGGATGTTGGCGGCATGCCGTTATTCGACACCCAGGGATCCGCGCTGTGCTGACCTTCTGAAACGAGAACGAGAATAGAGGTCAAGGTCACATGGTAAGGAAGAATGCATCAGAAACGCAATCCGGTGGCAGTGACAGAATAGAGGTCAAGGTCACATGGTAAGGAAGAATGCATCAGAAACGCAATCCTGTGGCAGTGACAGAACTTTCTAATGCCGGTAGAAACAGTTGCCTTTTTTCCATTTTTTGAGAATAGGCCTACATTTTAAAAAGTGACATTTCTTTCAACAAACTGTGACACTGGAAGTGAGGTCAGATACCTCCTTCCATCTGGGTTTGATTAGCACAGGAAACCACAACACGTTTCTTTCACCATTTTTGACATCTGAAATGAGTGATCATCAACGAGGTCAGAGATCAACACAACGAACATTCATTTTTCAAGCGTTAAACTTTAGAAACCCAGGTAACCACACCATCAATGAATTGAGAGATTATACAGAGCTTCCCAGAAAGAAGGTAATGTTGCTCTAAATATTTAACCCATTCAACCGAATTTTCAATTTCTCTCAAATCAAGAGCAGTAAGTACCCAAGGACACACGTAATCTAAAGAGAAGTGTACTCACCGACATAATATGAGTCTCCATAAATATTTGGTTTTGGCGAGGTATAGCGGGGCGAGTCTTGGCCAAAGTCATCAGGGCTCGGCGAGTAAACCTGGAACCAGGACGAGAATATTACATTTCAAGTTCAAACGTGTTTCAAAAATACATCAAATTTTCTCTTTAAAACAAAATCCTGAAAAGAATCAAATTATGATTAATTTAAACTGTGAAATCAGCTGAAACATCGTAAAGCTTCAGGCAACTCTCCCTCATACCTGAAAATGAAAATAACGTAAAAAGATTAAATTAAATTTTGTATATTTTTCCAGAAGTGACACCCACCTCATCAAACGCACTCCCAAAGTCGAAGAATTCCTCCAAATATCGTGACTGAACTGAGCTCAGCGACACCATTTTGATGAACTAAGATTTCCGAGTGGGACTGTCGTTTGAGAATCAACTGGTAAATTGTGAAAACTGAAGTCAACGTTCATCGATCAGGAAAACAATTCTTGACGGGTACTGAAACGTTTGAGTGACTGCTCGGTCAAAAATCTTTGGGAAGATATTGGTGAAGACAAACTTCCGATTCGAGAATGTGTACGCCCAGAAAATGATCATACGACTCTCACACCAATATGTATCATTATCACATCTCTGATGTAATTTTGCAGGTGACAATTTTGTCAACCACCTTATAAAACATCACGGTTTCTTCCTTATCCAACTGAACTTTGAACTCTATCCCTCCCACACATTCCACAGAGTAAAGAGTCACCCCTTAGGAAGTACATCCACAATCAAGCAAACTTCAAGAATATATAACGCAAACAGAATTGCGAAAATACCCAACGTAGGCAGGACCATCAAATCCCACAGAATCCTTACGATACACCACAACACTTTTTCGATGACTGCACAGTTTTCAGTGATATGATTCTTTCTTGTTTGTGTCTCGTCACCCAGATCAGCGTAAAACAGTTCTCAATGTCGACTCTCCATGCACCACACCTGTACATCGATGTAATCAGGATTCAAAACTTGGACCTACAAGTCCACCTGATATTCCTTTAGACTAAATATTGGTACGTTTGATCCAAATCCAGTTCCTCAGTCTCACTGTTCCAGATCCACAAGAAGTCACCAACTCATATCCTCGACACAGTCACCCTGATGGACCCCTCAACCCAACTGAATATCAGGAGCCACTTCAGCCACACTTATTTCCAAATCCCTAGAATATGAATAACAATTGGTCTTCCCCCTCTAATGACGGTGATTTCATGGTCCAGTAATAAATCCTATGCACACTTTATACCCACTGAGCTGCAGCCATCATAATCACAATGCGATGCATTTATGTACACACTTGTCAGTCCACTCCAAGCTGGGTTGACATGAAATCTTAATGCATTTCCAGAGGAAACAGTGCAAGTTCTGCTGTCGTAGGATGAGACAGACTCAAGTTAGCCTCCCAGACCTACACAAATTATAATGTGGCTAATTACAGTGCATTGATGTACACACTTGTGGGTCTGTTCAACCCTTCCTCATAGCCATGCAATCAGTACCTTTTTTTCACAAGAATCACCAGTACATCATGCACATGGATTATACTGTGTGTTACGTGAAACATTTAACAAGTTTCACCCTAAACAACTCAAATTTGCCAAATCTCTTTTTTCTAGAATGACCAGTGTCTTTTCTGTCTGTCAGGCACATAGATTATACTGTGTGTTACTTGAAATTTTAACCAACAAACTATGTTTCCAATATGATTCTTCACACAATGCACTAGAATGCATTGATTTAGTACAGGGAGGGGAGTCCACAAAGTTTCACCCTAAAACTACCAAAACTGCCAATGTAACTTTATGTCACAGCTTGTGTCAGCATGGGTGGACTCTTCCCACACGACTCCCTCACTGGCTTAGCCCATCATGGCTGACGCCTCCCCTTAAGCCTCACACTAAGTGCCGCGACACCCCCTCCTCGCCTCTGACAATGCCACCAACAGCTGATTCTGATAGGTCGTTATTGCCTGTGAATCTGTTACGATTAGACAATGAATTATTACATGATTGGCAGATAAATTGATGGGGTCAGTGACTGTGACCAAGCGTCCACATCATCAGGGGATGTTGAACCCAGCCAGCTCACAAGTTTACGGCCATGGTCTCAGCGCAGTTTTTCTATTTTCTTCTTTTTCTTCCTTCTTTGCGTTTGACTAGTCAAACTTTCACTGCGTAGGTCCTCAAAAACGTGGAAGTGTGAGGCAAACCTGCCTCTCTTCCCCATAGCTTTTCTTGAAGAGATGTGGACTCTGGCCAGGTCGATGAGCTTTGAACCCACAACCTTCCAATCACAAGTCCAATGCTCTTCCCCGAGGCACCCCCCTTCCCTTACACTGTCTAAAGACTGGAAACGACAAACAAGAGGCGAAGTCAGATATTTCGATCAGTGTTTCTCCTCCCCCCAAGAAGTTCAACTCCACGTACTTCAGGCCTCCCATATTTCCTGAACACTCCTCATTATCACTCCTCACACAATAACCCCCCAGTAACTCCTAGACATAAACACAAAGCAACCAACCAATTAACACCTAACTAAGGAAACCTACTGACAAAACAAACTTCAAACATCAAGGTATCAACTGTCCTGACAAGCCTTTGAATCAAAGCCTATTACCCCAAAACTGACCCCAATGAAAACAGAGCAATTAAAGAAAGTTTCTCCTACAAATAGATTAGTCTCTTTTCATTGCTAGGTCTTAATCTGCCAAAGCTTATTTAGTCCAAACACTGCTTCTAAAACTAAACAATTGAAGAGTTTCGTCCACAAATGAATTACACTGTTACCATTGATTGATCATACCTGCTGTTCCTTATTCTTCTGTGTACATGTTGGAGAAAAAAGTTGTTGAAGACAGAGAGCAAAGAAATCTATAAACCGAATTAATCCCTGAGAAATGCTTCAAAGTGAGGTTTTGGTAAGGGTCAGCCATGGAACCTTTTGGTCGAGGTGACCTTCAACATCACTCGACCAGTTCATCTTTGAGTGAGCTAACTTTTTCTCGCAAGAAGAATCGGACGTCAACGGGTTAATCCCGCTACCTGTATCATCTCTATCTCCAAAGTAGCCGCTTCAGGCGATTAGCGCTGTCAAGAACTCAAATGGCCAACGGGATAAATACACCGGCCAGAAAAACACAGGAACATTTAAACAACCACGCCAAACGTCTAAACGACTGGCGAAAAAAATACGCAAATATTCTCAAATTTCAAAACTTACTTTTTGCTTGGGGAGCTTGTCCCGCGTGAAATACATCCATGGATGATGATAGTATGATGTGGGATACGCACAATACATTACAAAGTTCACAGTATTCCGTGATCTAAAGTTGTATGTCAACGTTTCAAGTTTTGGAAGTTTTCTATCCCAACTGAAATTTGTGAAATCCTAATCAACTCTTTTTGAAAGTTCTACACGACTTTCTGGCAAACGGAGTTTCTATTTTCGATTATCCTCAATTTTCCACGTTGTTCTACTGAGAGACCTTCAAGTCCTAGTTGGAAACATCAGAATGATCTGTCAAATGTCACAATCACAACACAATGCAGGCCATCAGGACAATGTCACATCCATAGACGCAATGTCACATCCATAGAGACAAAGTCACGACCATAGAAACAATCCCAATGCAAGGAGCGACAATACCACAGCAAACTCTGGTAACACAATGTAGATATCAGAAACAGGACCTAGGGGTAAAACAGCCTCACAGAGTTCATTCAATGGATCAAAACAATTTACTCATCAAAATTCTGGAGCAGGCAAGCAAACCCCTAGTCCAAGAAGTCCTTTTTGATGAGATTTTTCACAAATGATGCTCTCCACCAAGTCCTGACTTAAGATGGGTCAGCAAAGTTGCAGCACCCTGGACGAATTTGAGGAAGTTGTCAACTCCCAAGTTTGATATCGTGAATCATTGGTGAGCCAGATGTGCTCCTCGCCAATCCAAGGGGTTCAATCCATTTTATATAGGAGAGAAGGTAGCGTCGAACTCCACGTGTGCCCATCATGATATTCGCATAAAATACTCAGGCCCTTCAAATGATCTGAGGTCAGAGAAGGATCATGCAGAGTTTTCCTCAACAGTTTGAGGAGAAATAACCACTCTTTTCTCATACCACTGTACTTCTATAGACTATGAACTTGCAGCAAGCCATAATTCACTGTAGGTGTAGAAGGATCTGACAAATGCTGTCCTGGAAAGAGAGGTGTCCGGACTACAGAGGTATCTGCTGCTATGGGTGGTTCTATCCAGTTTGTATACTAACATAGTTTTCGGTGAACCGTCCAGAAAACCTGGATAACCATGAAGATCACAAGAGGTACTGTCGCATTTTGTAAAATATTCAAAGTTGACAAAGTTTGCGGGGAAACATCCAGGTGCTTTCCTCATAAATAATCGCATAAAATATTATTGATTCCACAGTTGAATAGTTTTGTACATGATTTGGATGATATAAATATATGATTTACATGAATGCCCGGTGAACTTATGCATATTTGTACGCAGGCTATTTGAAAGTCTAATTTGACTTGGTTTGTCAGAGTCGGAATGGATGTTTGGACATCAATGCTGGTCATCCCTGTCAGAGGGGAATCAATTCATTTCAAACCAACGTCTCTGCTCCAGATTTTGATGAGTCCAAAGTTGACATCATCCCTTTATAATTAGCATTAGCATGATCATGAAGATCGACTCTTACACTGAACACATTGGGTGATATGAATAAAGACTAGCAAATGCTTTTATCTAAATCTCCATGTACATTTACACTAGGCCTTCCTGTACAAAACCGGAGTAAAAGCATTTGCTAGTATTTATTCATATCACCCAATAACTATATAGAATATACTTTTAATCAAATTGCAAGCTGTGTCAAAATACCAGATTATTCAACTGTGACTTCATCCTCCATAGATTTAAGAATTCTATACTTAAATCAAAGCTAAGCTGTCACCCTAACTATGTATAATCAGGCTGCCTAATTAGTAAATGGTTTGTTGGTCAAAACTTGCTCATTGAACCACAACCACTTACTTTATATAACAAAATATACAATACTCTCCACTGCTTTCATTTTGTGTCTTCTAAGTGAAAAAGTGCCATTCTTTCTGTTGAAAGCAATTCAAAATTGATTTAAAACTGCATGTTTTTCAAAATTCTTGCACCTAATAGCATTTTTCCAATTACTTTGTTACACTCAATTGTTGCATTTTTTGAACCGCGCACTGATTTTTTTGTATTTTGCAATCTATTTCTAAAACAACTAGATTTAAATTCCCCATTTCCTTTACTGAACCAAGCAATGATAATCAAATATCTCTTTTGCCTAGCAATAGCCAATAAGCTCAGTTATTCCTCTTTACATAAATCCAGTTAATTTTCCTCCAAGTATTACATCAGGAGGGATTTTCAAAATCTCGTTGGATCCCTCGCCCTGAGGCCACTGTTTGGGTTTGGATTAAGGGATCCAGCAATCAGGTCGGAGGGTGCAAGGTTGTTTATGGTTACCGGAGGTAGTAAAGCCTGGTTCCCAGCAGGTAACCTGGCAACCAGGGGGGCAGGAGACGAGTTTATCCCCGTTGATATTCTTCCCTTTTAAACTGCACTCGATTACTGTTCACATGACATTTTCATGAAAACATTGTTTTCACAATTTTCGTGAACGTGCTGTCAAACACAAACTGCGCTCGGAAATATCAACTGTAACACGTTAACCATCAAATTTCACAAAACAACGCAATATTCAAACTATCTCCAATTCACCAACTTTTGTGTTTTTCATAAAGTTTAGCGCATCTCAATTAGCACGATTTCCCGCTCGTGTTTCAAAGTGCCAGAGAAAGAAAACAGTGTCCTTCACATGAACTCATTTACATGTCAAAGTGTAAGTAAGTTGATTGCATCCAATTTTTTAGAAAGGAAACAAATGTCATCAACGTTATAAGTTTGACTTTGTAAGAGAGCGAACTCCCTTGTCACAAGGACGCGGCCAACAGCGTTCATGAGAAGATCGCCAGCCCAACAGCCGCCAGACACCTGGCCAATCTAAATGTTTTTATTCCCGATACTCACAAGTCGAGAGCAAGATACAAAACTCGCAACAAAATCAATATCATCGGCAAAATTTGGAACTTTCTCACTTGAGGGTAATTGGCTCTGGACGACCTTGGGTCGATTCTCATCGTGATAAATTAAGGTGTCATTAGATCTCGTTTCTCGCGTAATTGATTACAATTAGTGGAAGGTTTTTTTCAAAGTTTGATTTTGATGGCTTTGTGAGTTTTAGGCGGTGGTGCTTGCCATGAAAGATGACTTTGCCGATGTGAAAAGGTTAACATAAGTATCGTATGACCCGACACATATTTTGTACGATTTCAGCAGAAGACTCAACAAGAATTCAACAAGTGCTTGATCGAATGATACTCCAACCTCCCTCATCGATAGCCACCATCTTAATCCTTCTTAAAGGCCTACAAGATATTAAATACAAACTACTGCAGCTAATTCTTAATAATTCGGCCCCTCCAGCTCGGGAAGCTATCGTATAAACAAACCCCCAAAGGGCCGCGATATTTACACATATGAACATTAGAAACAGTTACGTTTGAACATTTGTATGAAACATGTTCGCACTCTCTGACCACGATACAAACTTTGGCGAGTATCGTAAGCTTCCGAGAAGATTATCATCACAGACTGACGGCTATTTTGGTTTTTACATGCTGCCTTTGAAATCTCATTGCAGACTTCTTCAAAGATTTTTGTCAGATCGGCGCAGATCTGAATGTAGACATGACTATGTGAATCACCCTGACCATGAATCAAAAGCAAGGACTACCACTCGCAAACTGTACATCACATCTCTCTACATCCCACCATCAGTACAAAAGCATGACATGTTCTCAATTATGGAAACTTTTAAAAGTAATCAAAACCATTCAAAACTCAGGTAAAAAGTTTATAAATTTAGATGTTTGGAAACGTTTATTTACTTGTGAACTATGATCTATTTGTTGAACCTTTTAAAATGTTTACTTTGAGTATTTAGAGGGATGTTCACGAAAAATATTCAAATTGTTGGAGTTTATCTCGGCCTGTGGTAACATGGTGATTTTGGCAGAGGCAGTTTCAGTAAAGACACTGCAGCCTTGAAAACTAAACATTTTCCCCAAAATTATTTGGCAGAACTGGAGATGCAGACCACACGGTGACCTGATTGGAATTCGCTCCCTGGCTCTGTCAAGATATAAGATTTCTGCGAGGTATTTTCAGTGGCCTTCTCTGCCAAAGCGCTCTCAAAAATAAACAAAGTTTGAAAGATACAAATAAACAAGATGAATCGTTGTGAGATCAACTTTCTTGGAAGAGTTGGAGGTAAGGTTCAAATCATCTTTTGGAAGGTACGACCTTGCTGAGTCTTGCACCACAATTCAGTGACTCAGTCGAAGGGGGTGGTGCACTAGGTCCTCCGACGGTGGTGGGTTTGACTCAAGTCTCACTGGTTATTTCTTGGCCCTACACAGATGAAACTCAGCTTCCTGAAACCCAAAATATCAATTCATGGTGCTTTCAGAGAGACCCAGATTATCAATAGATTTAGAGTCAATAGACCACTTTCCCAAGAAAGCCTGGCTCAGAGGATCCACCTCAAGTTCAGTTCCATTGATCTGTCCCAGATGGCAGCACCAGCCTGCAGCAGGGCACAGCTTGGAGAAGCTGGAATCTGCTTCAAGATCAACAACATCTTGATGGCTTTGTCAATGAATTATTAAAACACTATCAATGAAATGATTATACATCGCTCTAATTAACCCTTTGCAGATATAGTTTGGTTCCAGTTATTTAGGCCACCGGACAAGGGTCAGCTCCTCCCCAAATTTCGCAAGTGGAGGGGAGCACTATTCACCCCTCTTCCGCTCATACCGTATGACGTTCTAATATTTGTTTGGACACCTAAACATAAGACCACACTGCATACTATATCCGTTATCAAAACCTCAATTATTTCAATGCAAAATATCGAAATATAAAACCCAACCTTGATGCAGTTTTAAAGCTCCTCCACCAAGTATATATTCGTGGCATCATCGGCGACAGCTGCCGTCGTCGTTACCACCATGAATAACAGCCTAGTCCTATAACCATACATAGAATATAATAGATTTTAACCCTTCCCCACCAACAATGCGATCTGAGTTGATATCGACATTGTGAAATGACTTTTTGATGTTTATCTCAATGTCTGAACTAATGGGTGTGTTATCGGGAAAAAATCTGAGAGTGGATTCCGGTAAACAACTGCACTGATGTAGGTCCTAGTCCTATATTTCTGCATTCAAGTATCTTTAATGCACACTTCTGATATTAGATAGATTTTAGACCATGATGAGCCTACCCTGCAACAAGAGTTTATGCCATCATTGTGAAATGATTTCCCTGAAGGTTATCAATGGTAGATCTCAAACTTATCTCTTTTCAAATCTTTGAGATTACGCAGATTACGTTAACCTCGCCAGCGGGTGCATTCCAGTAAATAAATATGTTGGATGAGGTTGAAATAAGTTTGTGAGTAAGCAATGTTCTCTCGGCCAAAATAAAGCAAGGTCTTTAGCAAAATCATTTCGAATTAGATTTAAGATTCAAAAGTGTCCAACATCTTCAAATTAGATTTAAGACTCAGAATTTACTTCCTCCTTGACCCCCTTCTGCCTCGGGAGATCACTGGTGATTTAATTCTAACAAGAACGCCAGGAATTCAGGAAACAAAATCCTCAAATTTAACGTCCGCATAACTCGAGGCAGCATCAGCAACAGGTATGTCTGAGTGACGAAAATGAAAACAGACAAACGTTTCGAACCAAATTAAACCACCGAGCGCAAAATTAAAGCGCATATCATCTTAACAGAATAAATTCAAACACGCTCCCAAATCAACTCGTTATAAACAAATAGAAAACATAAATTGCTTCGAACGCAGCGTGATTCTTCCACTTCTGCGGATACCCATAGTGAGGCTGATGCAGCCTTTTGAAGTATTTATAAATCTGCAATTAACAGCCTTCAGCTGCGACTTATGCTTGTTTTGAGTCGACCTTTCCACTCAAGGATTTTGCTCCAGGGTGTGCTTCCCCCAACCAACTCTACATATCATTGATTCCCCGACTATTCTTTACAGCAAATGTAGTCATCTTGGGTACTGACACTTTCCCGACTAGGGCGATAGTTCAAATTCCCGCCACCAGGTTGTCAACATCAGTGTACCAGAGAGACTATTTGGTATATCGTTTTGTCTTTTTTGTGAAGAAGATCGATGTTCAATGATTTGCATCACTGATCTATGGACAGCCACCAGGTGACCAACATGGTCTCAAACTTCGAAGAGTTCCAAGTAGCTGTTAATACAAGGATGACACTGTTATTCCAAAATGGCCGCCAACCACCTCACAACTGTGCTTACATTCCATTCCTGCCAGTGGACTAGACATTTTTGTCACGATACATGTTGTACAGTGTTTGTAAACAAACGTTTGGCTTCAGATGCAATCATCGCCCAGCTGATCAGTACACTCAGAAGGCTAATGTTATTATTTCAAGAGAGCACAAAATGGCCGCCTGTTGGCAGAAGACAGCTGGTAAAAGATAGTAAAACTATGACACCTGCTTCCTGATTATCCAAGGAAACCAAGCACCAAGGTGCAGAATTTGCACACAAGATGTACAGAAAGCATTGGCTTTTTGCACCTGGGTGGAGATTGAAACTACAGATGTCCAATCTTGTCCCATTTTTTACAACTAATACATCTTTGTTTGATTAAGATATGATATGGGCACCTGCATAAAGGTTAAAAGGAAAGAATTTTGCCATTTGTTTTTCAACCTGCTCCTATTGTTCTTATGCACTACTTGAAGCATTTTTGAGCATGCAGCATGGTAGCCTGGTTATGAGGTTTAACGTCTGCTACAAGAAGCCATATGTTTTCTGGTTACATTCAGAAATTCTGTCAGATGTTCACAAGATGGTACAAATGTTACAACTGCAACCTGTTCCAAGGTGTCTAACACACTATATGAATGCACCACTTGAACACAGCCACAAGGGCCCTGGATACAAGGTTTGTCCATCTGCTCATTCATAAATTTCATCAGATGTCACTGTTTACCAACAAATGTTTCAACTTCCTCTTTACAACCTGTTCCTGTGGTTCTAAAGCACCATCCGAATGCACTACAGGAGAATGGCAATAGTCACCCTTGGTACAAGGTTTGAACGTCTGCTTCATTCAAGAGTTGAATCAGCTGTGTTTACAAATTCGTAACAAATGTTACAATTTACTATAATGTTTACAAACAGTTGTGAACCATGAGCTGACAACAAGGTTCATAGCAACCAACCAGCTCCAATCAAAACCTTGCAAGACCAAGCACCAAACACTGGTTAACCCCCTCATTCAAACACAGCGCACACGTTTCGACCAACTACACCACAGGTAGAAATGGTATTCACCTCCCGTCAACGATTCAAACCGTGTGTTCCTGAACACTCCAAACTTGGATGACTTCAGACTAGCAAAGGCTGTTCTGAGGTCTTCACCAAGAACAATCCAAAGTCAACCACGCCAGAGATAGGTCAATCTTCTTCTTTGGTGTTCGGCACTTTGAGATGTAATGTCAGAGTTACATGCGAGGGTGGCACTGAACCTGTCCTAAGAGTTTCAAGCAACGCAGCGCCTATTCCCAGGAGAACATCAAGTCAAAAGAGCAGACCCTGAGCCTGGATGATGCAGCGCCCAAAGGCCCCGGACCCTGAGCCTGGATGATGCAGTGCCCAAAGGCCCAGACCCTGAGCCTGGATGATGCAGTGGCCAAAGGCCCCGGACCCTGAGCCTGGATGATGCAGTGCCCAAAGGCCCAGACCCTGAGCCTGGATGATGCAGCGCCCAAAGGCCCCGGACCCTGAGCCTGGATGATGCAGTGGCCAAAGGCCCCGGACCCTGAGCCTGGATGATGCAGTGCCCAAAGGCCCCAGACCCTGAGCCTGGATGATGCAGTGTCCAAAGGCCCAGACCCTGAGCCTGGATGATGCAGTGTCCAAAGGCCCCGGACCCTGAGCCTGGATGATGCAGTGCCCAAAGGCCCCAGACCCTGAGCCTGGATGATGCAGTGGCCAAAGGCCCCAGACCCTGAGCCTGGATGATGCAGTGCCCAAAGGCCCCGGACCCTGAGCCTGGATGACGCAGTGCCCAAAGGCCCCAGACCCTGAGCCTGGATGACGCAGTGCCCAAAGGCCCCGGACCCTGAGCCTGGATGACGCAGTGCCCAAAGGCCCCGGACCCTGAGCCTGGATGATGCAGTGCCCAAAGGCCCCAGTCCCTGAGCCTGGATGATGCAGTGCCCAAAGGCCCCAGACCCTGAAACTTTTACAACATGAATCCAATGGGTGCAACAGCACAACACGAGTCTGCAATGTGAACTTTTCAACATGAAGAATGCAACAATAGAATGTTCTATATTGAGATTCAAGCAAGTCTGCAGAAACCTGCGAACTTTCAAGAAGGAATGAATCGACAGTTTGAAAGATTTAAAACAATTCAATACCGCACCTCAAGTTTCGGAAGTCGGGGAAGCTGCGAGAAATAAAACATATCCAGTGCCATCGGAACGTTTTTGTCGTCTCGTCAAAACACACGCTGAGCACACTTCCTGTATGTAGCATCCCACAATGCATAGGGTACCCTATTCACGAGCGGGCCAGTCCGTCACCCTTGGGTGGGTCCATTAAGATTAATGAGGGGTGACTGGGGACGACAATGGACCGACCCAATGGCCACGTGTTTTGCACAAGACCTGCACACTCCTGTTTTGGCCAATACAAAAGAAGTCTACAATAAACCAGGTCATAGCACCATCGCATTTAAAGCACCCCATTCCTCAAAGATTTTTACAATTTTTCATTCTCGACATTTTTTAAATTTCAAAAGTTGTGTGGAAGTTGACACTTGATATGCTTCCGTCGATGCTCGGTACAAAACCCCACTGCAAAAAACAGCCAAACTCGAAAAGAAAATTCCTGCCTTCAAAACGTCACCATATCCTTACGTCAAAGAATAGCTTCACGCATAATTACACTAACAACATTTTAAAATTCATAAACTTCCTCGATTCTTTTGAAATCGTTTCAATGAAATTTGAATTCTGGAAAATGCCGGAGGTTATGAGAGTTACGACCTCATTCTGATTGCAGTTTGCGCACTGAATTTATTCAGGGTTACGAACTTGGTTTCTGTGTTTACGGATGCTGGATTGTAATCATGTCGTTCTAGTGGGCGAGGATTTGGATGAAAAGGACAGAGTTTGGGTTGTTTACCGAAGATTCTAGCCAACTTTCAGACAAGCTCAATGCATGCCTAGTTCTTGATCCGTACCCCACTATTGCCGGTACACATGCGCATATACTGGTATTTGAGAAACTCCCACAACTCGAGTTTGGGGAAATATGAATGCATTTTGGTATCAGAGAAATAGAGAGTTCCCCCCCCCCACCCGCCCCAAAGTTGGACAAGTTAACAACACATGTCAAACTCATCTCACTTTAAAAACTCGGCGAAAATCAAGTCAGTAATTGAAACCGAGACGAATTGAAATTGAGTCGTCAAACTCGTGAATTCAGCGATCAGAATACGAGGCCATCTGTCACCATCGCGACTTTCTCCCATGGTCCTCTCAGAGTCGTTGAAAGTACACGCATTTGTGTTAATTCTCACGGAGAATTGATTGGCCGTGATCATTGATCTTCAACAATAAATACACAATTATTGATCCGTTAACCTACTATGGGCCAAATTTGAAAGTTTCGTGAAAACTTTTCCCGGACCCTAAAAGTTGAAAATGACCGCTCGGACAGTGTGTCAATGATGACCTAAGAAAGAAAATCGGACACAATCTGAGAATCTGAAAGATAAATTCATCATCAGTAAACAACCTGACAATATATACAAACACAATTTGCTGACAAAATACGGTTTCTGCTCGGAAAATTTTCAGATTATTAAAAAACTTTTTTTTTCAAAATCAAAAGGACCATCACCACCAAGGGGAAACCCAACACCACGTCTCTAGCCCCAGCCACCGCTACAAACCATCCACCTCATAAGGAACACTAGCGCCGCCTACCTGTAATGGTTTGAGTTCGGTATAATCCATGTTGGCGCTTTCCGTTTCGGTCAATCTCATAGCGAGAGCTTGAACGCAGCGAATCGTCTCGCACATTTAATGATAGGTGGCACTGCTTGTAGTAGCAGCAAAAAGTCTCGAGTAATGTAAACTAAACAGTCAACCGGGTAAACTTTTCGAAAAGGTCGGAGGGGCTGAGACGACTTGGCAAGGTCGGAAGGGCTGAGACGACTTGGCCTTTAAAACTCTTGTCACAAGGTAAACTTTTTAACTTTCCGAGGCGAGCCAACTTCCTAGGCAAATGTCAACTCAAGTGAAACATTTGAGATATTCTCACAGTTCGTGACATACCACTTCTAAAAGGTTCATGAACAAACTCGTAAGTAATCAATGTGTCATCATTACAAGATTCCTCCTCTGTTGAAATTACAACACCTGAAATCAACATAAATTAGTTACCATTTACCGAAAAACTAATGATCTCATTTCCACTGATCTAAAATATCCGGGAATTCAGCTAAATTTTCGTACCTCCTTATTTTTTGATTTGCAAAAATTTCAATTCTTTTGTGGATTTCATTCAGTTTTTTCTACGACATGTCAAGATTTTCGGGAGCTGTTTTACAGACCATTGATCGTTTGATTGTTGTATGCTTGATTCGTTTATTAGACATATTTGATTAATCGCGAGTAAATACTGTGATGAATTAGAAAGTAAACAGTAACCCAAGAACTTCATTTCAGACTTGTTGATTTGAGAGCAAACATGGGCGACATGACTTGCTTTGTTTTAGGGATCGGATTTCCGCCTTGATCTCTGATATCGATTTGGAACTTTTCTTTATTTGAATTTGATTTCATTCATATACTGATGGGGTTATTTGTCATTTATAACAGTCCAGGTCAGAACTGACATCCCCTCTGCTGCGCATAAGCTGTCCACACCCAACGCTATCAGTAAGCTACCTGCAACCTAGACATTTGTTGCGTGCCGAAAGGTTTCTGTTTGATACGTGCGACATACAGTGATCCTAATGTCTGAATGGTGTGCGTAAGTTGTGTGCAGCTCAGGCGAAGATTGTGCAGCTTATGGTCGAAGCATGCTCACCAAGTTGAGGCAATAGCCCCCCCCCCCCCCCCCCCCCCAGTACGGCTGGTGTGAGAACAAGTCCCTGTGTTTAAAACATGCATCACGATGTGTTAGAATGTATTGTGGGGTAGATGAACAGGGAGCAGATGAGAACTGGGGTATGATACATCTGACCATCACTGTAGCCAACTACACCTGTTGCACTTGATCAGCGCAGCGAAGGATATTATAGGCCTACTAGGAGTCGAAGATGTTGTATCGCGGCAGCATTGGACCAAACTGATGATGTTTCAGCAGTATTGGCCAGATCCACAGACAGTAGGCCTAAAGATAAACACTACACAACAGTTCAATCACACTGAAACACAAACTGGATTAAATTCAAGATAAAATATTCTCCAAATTAACTCAAAATTGTGAAAATGAAACCTCACCTAAAGCACTTTGTCGCCAGTAATGCACTTCCACGAGAAAAACCTCCAGCACATCCGTGGAGCATGAAAATTATACGCGGGTATAGAAGGCCTATAGAATACACGGTGAAAATTCAATATTTGGTATAGTTCATGTAGCGGGACGGGAAGAATAATCAATAACTTCCCAGGATGATTGATGAATATTGCAATGCATGCTGGGAATATATTACTAGGTATATGAGGGTGGAGGACCGGAGAGTAGATTTACAGTACGTCCCGGAAAAATACAAATGCAAATCTATACCTGTGTATTACACACTTAAAAAAAATTTCTATCATTTTCATGAAATATATGAATATATCGTTTTCTGACTGCAGGAATGATTTTGTTTTGCAGCAGTTAGGATGATATGAGTGGGCGACTAAATGGCTGTGTCCTTGAGCAATACGCTTACACGAGCACGATGATAAAATCTTTTGTTGTGATTTGCAACATTTGCACAAGACAGCTGGGGTCAAGACCCCTCTACCAGCCAGGCCTACAGCTGGTCACACATTCAACTTCTAGGATTTGAAGGAATTCCCTTTCGATGAGCCAGCCGTCATTTTTACATCATCTGTTAGGTATAATGTCAATTGCACTCTTGGTCCAGGTGGGGTAAAGATAACTTGTCTGCTAGGCCTACAGGTGGCCACACATTTGACTTCCAGGATTTGAAGGAATTCCCAATTGAAGGGCCAGCCGTCACATTCTGATCATCTGCTAATAGGCCTACTTGTCTGGTATGAATCAACGTGCAGGTGGGTAAGATCAGGCTCCATCTGGTAAGCCGTTCACCAAACATGTGCTGTACCATTTGTGTTTTGATTTCTAGGATTTGCTCGGCAGATGCATCAATATGGTATCAACAATGAATTAGTTCTTCATTTCTTCTGATGTAATCATTAGCAGTTTTCATGTTTTGTCCTTAGTACGGCCACTCTTGCTAGCGCCACCTATAGGGACTAACCTTGCGCTGAAGATGGCCTGTCCGCTGGTTATGACTTTTACTCATTCACCTGTCAATCATTGGACATGTGCACAGTTTCCCAGGCCAAAATGTAAAATTTCTAGGATTCACCAAACAAACTTTGATAAATTTGTAGATAAGTTTCTTCAGTGTTATCAGGTATAACAATATACCATAAACAGTTAAATTTTTGTGAGAGTTTTATTATTGTGGATGCACGAGTGCAAACAACCCAAAATTTAGTATATCACCGAATGAAAATGAGAAAATTCGCCTACTTATAGCTTGGCAATTTTTTTTTTATAGAAGCTGCACCACACATACACAAGATGCACATGTGGTTTTCACGGCCGATTCTGAAGTCGATATTTCACTTATTCTCTACAGTGTGACCAGTGAAAATGAAAAGCGATATTGAGAATTGATTACAATGTTATATAGGCGTATACATGTATGCAAAAGAGCAGTGCAAACTTTATCACAAATAGCACGAGTTGGATAAGTTCTCACGAATTTAAACTTGAACACAGTCTGGACTAAAATCTGCCATACCAGGTTTGGATCATCATTAGAGCATGTATAGTTAATTAGTCACTAATTGTGGTTTGTAATTAGCTAGGTAATAATCGCTGATTATGTAACTGATGACAGGTACCCTCTTAGTGTCCAGTTCACTTAACAAGATAGACTGACCAAAAATCAATCGAAAGAGAAATTTGATAAAATTGGGAAATCGACTGAAAATTTTCAAAATCGAAACACATTTATTTGTCATACCTGCATCAGAATCATGTCCTCGTGTGTATGAAGGTTTCCAGTGTATCATTAGACCTCATACTTTTATGTATGGACCTCCATTTCATACAGGAAAAGCCAATGTGTGGGCATATTGAAATCAGAGGGGTGACAGCTTACCACAGACCAACAAAGTCAACTTTTTCAAAAAAATTTCATTTTGCTTTTTATTTTTTCTAATGTATGAATATATTCCTCTTGAAATATTTTTTATGAAAAAACGGTTTTTAGAAAATTATTGCAGAATTTAAGTTTTTATATGCACCTGTTGCTCCTATTTCCTGAATGGACTCACCCATATTGTCTGCTGGCAACAGCTGTTTACATGCGAGAAGTTATGTAAACAAGCAAAAGCCCAGAACAATGGAAGAACTCAAAATCAACTTAAATGTAAAGAGGGCAGGAGGTAATCGATATCTTTTATAAGCCGTCCCTGTCAACCAATAATGGGTTAATTCACAGAAAAAAACATTTCTTTTTTTGAAAGTCAACATCAGTTGTTTTCAGCAGACAACTCGGCCAGTTTTCAGAAACTGGTTGGATATGATCCCTATTTCGCTGACTGTTACCACAAATTTTCACTGGCGTTTTATTTTTTGCGAACTTTCAAATAACCTTGATTCGTCAAAATAAAAATCACGATAGAACATTGGACATTGAATCCAGGACATCAGAATTTGCCGCATTGAAGTCAGAGCCAACATGTAACGATGTCGATTTTAACTCTTCCAGGAGCGCAAATTAATCATTCATCATAAAATTGAGATGTTCATTTTCATACTCATCACGTCATCGAAGACAAAGTCCACAAAATAAATAGGCCATGTTAGCATGATCACCATGGTAACCATTGGCATAACAATGAATAGATATGGGCTGATTAAGCGTTATTCATGGGCCTGCGTAGAAGTTAATATGAATGTATCGAAAATACAGCATCCATCTGCATCGTATTAACTCGGGATGTCAGCAATATATTTATACTTCGTAGGAGAAGTCCCAGTCATAACACGTCATTGTTTTGTAGGTGAAGTCCGAGTCATAACACATCATTGCTTTGTAGGAGAAGTCCCGAGTCATAACACGTCATTGTTTTGTAGGTGAAGTCCGAGTCTTAACACATCATTGCTTTGTAGGAGAAGTCCCGAGTCATAACACGTCATTGTTTTGTAGGTGAAGTCCGAGTCATAACACATCATTGCTTTGTAGGAGAAGTCCCGAGTCATAACATGTCATTGTTTTGTTGGTGAAGTCCGAGTCATAACACATCATTGCTTTGTAGGAGAAGTCCCGAGTCATAACACGTCATTGTTTTGTAGGTGAAGTCCGAGTCTTAACACATCATTGTTTTGTAGGTGAAGTCCGAGTCATAACACATCATTGCTTTGTAGGAGAAGTCCCGAGTCATAACACGTCATTGTTTTGTAGGAGAAGTCCCAGTCATAACACGTCATTGTTTTGTAGGAGAAGTCCCGAGTCATAACACGTCATTGTTTTGTAGGTGAAGTCCGAGTCATAACACATCATTGCTTTGTAGGAGAAGTCCCGAGTCATAACACGTCATTGTTTTGTTGGTGAAGTCCGAGTCATAACACATCATTGCTTTGTAGGAGAAGTCCCGAGTCATAACACGTCATTGTTTTGTAGGTGAAGTCCGAGTCTTAACACATCATTGTTTTGTAGGTGAAGTCCGAGTCATAACACATCATTGCTTTGTAGGAGAAGTCCCGAGTCATAACACGTCATTGTTTTGTAGGTGAAGTCCGAGTCGTAACACATCATTGTTTTGTAGGTGAAGTCCAAGTCATAACACGTGATTGTTTTGTAGGAGAAGTCCCGAGTCATAACACGTCATTGTTTTGTAGGAGAAGTCCCGAGTCATAACACGTCATTGTTTTGTAGGAGAAGTCCGAGTCATAACACATCATTGTTTTGTAGGAGAAGTCCCGAGTCATAACACATCATTGTTTTGTAGGAGAAGTCCCGAGTCATAACACATCATTGTTTTGTAGGAGAAGTCCCGAGTCATAACACGTCATTGTTTTGTAGGTGAAGTCTGAGTCATAACACGTCATTGTTTTGTAGGAGAAGTCTGAGTCATAACATGTTATTGTTTTGTAGGAGAAGTCCCGAGTCATAACACGTCATTGTTTTGTAGGAGAAGTCCGAGTCATAACGCATCATTGTTTTGTAGGAGAAGTCCGAGTCATAACACGTCATTGTTTTGTAGGAGAAGTCCCGAGTCATAACACGTCATTGTTTTGTAGGAGAAGTCCCGAGTCATAACACGTCATTGTTTTGTAGGTGAAGTCCGAGTCATAACACATCATTGTTTTGTAGGAGAAGTCCCGAGTCATAACACGTCATTGTTTTGTAGGAGAAGTCCCGAGTCATAACACGTCATTGTTTTGTA
This sequence comes from Lineus longissimus, assembly GCF_910592395.1. Taxonomy (NCBI): domain Eukaryota; kingdom Metazoa; phylum Nemertea; class Pilidiophora; order Heteronemertea; family Lineidae; genus Lineus; species Lineus longissimus. The sequence continues at coordinate 16,248,432 of NC_088321.1, forward strand.
GGAGAAGTCCAAGTCGCAACTCGTTTTTTATCTCGAAATTGACAAATATGATTCATCTTGTTTTCTGCCATGCCTCAGCCCCACTGCTCCCAGCATCCACCTTAGACCCATACATACACAGGCCTATACCGCCATCAAAATCTATATCTAGAACTACGATCAATAAAACCCATCAATAATATGCCGTATGAATACGCTGTCGACGTTTGGCAAAATGCCAATTTCCTCTCTGCCGCCAAGTCCATCGGAGCTAGGCCTCTTTTATTAAATGGTCATGTGACTCGGCAAATATTAACCCTTCAAGAACTGGTATGGCAAAAATGTTGAATTATCCAAAGGTTACTGAACTGTTGGTAATAATGCATGCACGCCTCATCACCCGTCGTACAATTCTTATTGTTACGATGGAGCCTAATCACCACAATCTGTGCCCATCATAATCATCTATTGTGCAATGATAGGCTTTTCAAGTCGCGCCAACTGTCACCATCGTTGCCATGACAATGTCACCTAAACAGTGGCGAAAACAACGTTTTATGACTTTGTGACCCATGGAGCCTGAAAGCTTTGGGATCAGCCACTGATAATGTGATCAGATGAGTTCGAAAGTGCTTGTGCTTTCTGGATTTTTGATGGATCCATTTTCTCAGCAGAGAAGGGAGCTAGCATCAGACAACATCAAGTGTCAATCATCATTGCCATATCTTCCTGGCTACATCAAGCGGCCCCTCCCCCCAATGCTGACACCCAACCCGCAAACCCTAACTTCTCCCTCTCTCGTCTCCTGATCAAACTCAACAACACAGGTTGTGTCGCACCTTCATCGATTCATTTCTTTTTCGTGAAATTTTATTTGTAGAGACATTCAAATGGAAACCTTTCACCGATAAAACTGGCCAATAGCTGAAAATACACCTCATCTTTATCAATAAAACTTCATCAAACTTTATCATTGAAATATTCTGCTCATCAATGAGAATATAACCCTGCACCTCTATTGTTTATGCCGGCTCACCTCCACAGAGGTACACGAAGCCAAAAGCTACCTCATGAACAAAAGACACAGAATAGTTATGCAAATGAGGTGCAACAGCTGTGAGAGAGAGGTTGAGGGCTTGGAACACGCCGGAGCATCGAACTTCATTCATGATTGAGTCATGAGTTATGAGGACAGGCATCTTCATTTTTCGGATTCACGGGCCTCCGGGCCAGAACAGGTATTTTAACCACTTTTTCAAGTCCTGTTTCTGTGCCGACCACCATGAGAGATGTCTCATGATTGGCCCATAGGACTCGCAACAAAGAACACACTCTCGCAGCCTCAGTTTGAGAATCCATGTGAATAGATGGGTCGCATTCACTACGGCGGTGAAGCGTAAACAATCGCACACAATGGAGGCGACCTGTTGACTATTGGCGGACACGTTCCTACCTCATATTGAGTCATTCAATCCCGGGGAAATAGCGGCCACATACACGACATAGGTGAGATGGGACAGGAGGGTAACCCTTTTGTTCATCCACAAGATAATAGTATCACCAGGAAGTTGTTGACGAGAGCTTTCTAACAAATGGTCACATTAACAGCTTCTGACAATCTATAACATGGAGTATTTTGAATAAAATCCTCCATTTCTAAATGTTGAGGTCTCGAAATCAACCCTGACTCAAGAATGTGGAAAAGTGCTCACTAAAGAGCGTGATAAAACAATCTTGAATTTTCAAGATTTCTGGTCGTTTTTACCAATACATTAATTTTTATCAATTTGTTATGTTAACCCTTGAAGTGCTGAGATGAATATATGTCGAGTGTGTGCAATCAAAATCTTTGTTCTCACAATGGACAAGCAGCTATGGACTGATTTATAACAATAAGGGACTTCATCACCAAACAGTGACAGTGCTAGCAATAGTTAGAGGATCAGTACAATACACAACCTTTTGTGAATGACATTGACATGGGCTGGAAATCTATTGTGTGTGGGACCACTAATTAAGGGTCCAACCAATGAGGGACTTTGATACCAAACAATGGAATGTATTGTTAGCATAGTTAGTGGTCCAATACTGCATGGAACATTTGACATGGGGTGTCTACTGAGTATTGGGCTGCTAACTATGTACTGCCCCCTACTGTAATAAGGTTACTTAGTTAGGTTCCTACTCGAGACTGAAATTAGAACATGGAACTGAAGACCACACCACCCAGCACCCAGCAAAGGACATTCATAGCATTGTTTCCTTGAAATAAGAAAACTATCAACCATTTGGAGACAGTGCTGCCAGCTGGTGAGAAAACACTGAACCAAAAGTTCAATGATTTTCTGCTAGATGGCAGCAAAGTCTGTTTGAGCAGAAACCATGTTTTTGTCAGCAAAACCACTGAAAACACAAATTATCAGTAATAAAAGACCATGGCTAAAATTCAGTGCCAACAGGGAGGTACCCTGTTATAGTGGTTGCTTGCTTGTGTAACTACAATTTGCCACATTCAAGCAAGAATTTGAGACATCTGCTCAGGAAACAACCAATCAGAATCCATGTAAGATCCATTTACCAAGCTGTATAAGCTGAACAAGCATGATAGCTGACTTTGGATTGGTCAATGATTGATCAGTATTCCCCTTAGAGGGAAAGTAAACTATCAAGACTTTCAAGGCAAGGTCTCTCATATTGATCATCTCCCCCTGGCAATGACTCTGAGCCATGTTTCAACACAAAACGTTGACTTACCGAGCCACTTTTTCTTCTTTTTGGACCAGCATTTGTAGGAAATTTTGCACCACGACCTAAAAAGATGAAATGACAACTTAATGTTATGAAACAACATGATAACTACAGGTTCTTGTTACAAACGCCTTGGCCACCCCTGCCACTACAGGCTCCCCAAGACATCCCAGCCCCAGATGCTCCAACATGGTCATTGACAATCCAAAAGGTTTCCTGCGATACCTGATATTATCTTAGGATCGCAAGATTCAAACCCCTTGCTGCAGCCCCTCCAAATCCTCACAGTCACGGGCCAGTAATCATAACATTGTCAGCAACCCTCGCAGGACAGCGCTTACATCCCTTGCCCATCTGACAAGGGTTCTCCCAGGCAACTCACAATGACAATGGACCAAGACGGATGACAAATAAAGAAGATTGGACCATTAATGTATGGCTTTTTGATATGAAGTTGTGTGGAGGGTTCTGTGAAGCTACAGGTCAGTGGAGGCGAGCCCAGGTCGGCAAGTAAGCAGATAACTTCCCCAGTTTACTAGACCATGGACAATATTCAAACCCTTCTGCTAACACGTTCCTTTCAGGTAGTTGCTGGTGATGTATATGGTTCACACCTCAGCAACTTGCTGCTCCTACCCTCGATTACCCCCATTGTCTGTTGGACAATACCCCAATGTAGCATTTAGGATGACCTCTGCCCTCCCACATCCTGGTCAGTAACCCCTAACACCTCCGTAGCTGCATGACTCATCCAGGAATGGGCACTTGAAGTTTACAATAAATCTTGGGAGAGACTTTGTATTCAGGCCGTATTTAACCCTTTCTTTGCATTTGAAGCTCTCTGGTGAATGCCTTGCAACTGATTTACCAGGTATATCGAGACATCAGGCAGTACCTTCTGAATAACCCTTCTCATCAAACTTAGACTAGCTTCATGTGAATGACAATACAATTGAGCAGATCCATCTCTGAGCCATCAAACATACACAACCTATGTACAGTCGCCAGTTGTGGTACTTTGATAAGGAACTGATAGACAGGTATGCCCACACATCACCAGGTATCCTGATACACCGCACCATCCCTTAATGACCTCCACCTCAACTAAGACACGCTTCATCTAAATGACACCGCAGTCTGTATCGCCAAGGCAACACCGCAGGAAGTTTGGCTAATTTCCGAAACAGAAATATTTATTGCCGACAGATTAACTCGGACAATTAAGTGCGATCGGTTTGTAACGAGAGGCGGCCATTGTCGATGAACCCTCGGATGATTGTTGGCAAAATCTCATATTATCGAGAACAATGATAGTTGTGTTTCATGTGAGATTAAGGAGAGAACAGGACGTTGTCCAGTGACAGGGAGCAAATAAATGGCCAATGGTCATTTCATGAATCTCTTGGTGAACTGGACAGACCATTGACCCTTCTCTACAATGAGGTTATCATATGAAGTCTGACTATTGAGCTCAATAACTCTATCTGGTTATTGTTTGTTATCAATATTTCACCCATCAAAACAATGACGGTTTTAATACATGGAGGATATTGGGACGAGGTTTTGGGTGTGGTGTGTGGTGGTGGTGGTGGTGGTGGTGGTGGTGGTGGTGGTGGTGGTGGTGTGTGGTTGTGGTGGTGGTGGTTGTGGTGGTGTGTGGTGGTGGTGGTGGTGTGTGGTGGTGGTGGTGGTGGTGGTGGTGGTGGTGGTGTGTGGTGGGGGGACGGACCTACCTCTTATTGTTTCGTCTATAGGTCGTTTCTGATTCCCACTATACGGATAATACGGAGAGCCCGGTTTTCCCGCCGGAGATAACGATTCCGGTGACATTGGCACATTGTTCATCATACCCTAAAATGAAACGAGAAAGAAATATTTAGCGACAAGGAAAGTGCCTCCGTGAAAAAATAAAAATTCTGTGTCTCAACTCTGAAAGTGAAATCTGCTTAAAAAACATAATTTGGTAGGCAGGCCTTTCAATTACATGGAGACCTCTCTACACCCTGTATTTTTTAGCCTATTTGGGGACATGTTTTTTTGCTTTTTAGCTTAATTTGGGGACATTTGGTCGTGCCAATTTGCCTGAACATCGACGTCCTTATTGACTGACATTGTCACATGCACCTGAAAACTCATAATTTTAGGATGAAAAGTATCAAATTAGGCCATTTAGGATGAGATTTGGTCATTTAAGGTGTCAAAAAACGCTTCAGGGGGTCAAATTACCCCTTAAAAAAAAAAAAAAAATTTTTTTTTTTTTTTTCCTATTTTGGGGACATTTTTTCAGGGCCTAATTTGGGGACATGCCAAATTTCCTACACCGTATAGCGGTGTGAAAATGATGTAATCGAAAGGCCTGGTAGGTGCTGCCACCATGCAGTAAATTCAATAACTGCTGTGTTTCTTTCTGGTCAGAGTTGGACTGCTGCATGGCCCAAGTTAACAATGCAAAAATACAAACAATTAACTCACCGATGACAAATAAAGTCTCGGGCAGCAATAAATCCAATTATATTGCATATGTTGTACGGGTTGCATCCTGACGAGCAAGACTAATTAAGTAATGAGCCTCACTCATATTTTCAATGAAATCAACTTAAAACTCAAATAATTCTTTCAGTGTCTTTGTTCAATGGTTAAAGTATAAATTATTCGATGAATTACCGGAGCCTGATATAATATTGCTGGTCAATTTAACTATGATAGTTTGGATGGTCAATTTATCTAATGATTCGAACATCTTATTAATTGAAAAATATGGAATCGCTGATTAAATAATTATCAAGACGAACTTCCACCATAATAGTCTCGATGATAAAACAATTACACGTTTGATCACTTTTTAATTGAAAACGATCATTAGTTTGAAAAGATTGGCTTAATGAATTAGAGTGCCGCCAATCAATCAAAGAGTTCTGTCATCAATCATGTCACATGATGCCAATTAGATTAGTGACAATTGATCCTTCTGACCCCCATTTAGCTAAATGGTTTGACAAAATGATCTATTTTGCAATCGAATGGTTAGTCCATTATATCACACTGGGGGCGTTATTGGTGTGATGAGACTTCTCTTGCTTTGTGGAGGTAATTAATGCTATAGAGTATCGTTTAGAAATCCCGGAATTGTCGCATTAGTCTGTGTTGATATCCCATGATCCTCTTGCACAATTAACATCAGTGTATCTGAATTATGAACCGAAGGTATGTAAAAAACATCAATCAAATCTCATTATCCCATATCTTTTGGCAAAATAGATTTCCTTCTCGAAAAATATGATCACAAGCACAATGACGAAATTTCGTTCAGATGTAACAAAATGCAGTGCAAAGTCAAGTTTATCCAATTCAGTTGTTTGTAGAGATAAATCGATGAAATAGGTCACTTAGAGAAAAGTTTCAAGACAAATTTAATCCAATCACTCATCAAGAAAGAAGCCATTTGCAAACTTTGAAACCATGTGGCGCGGCATTAGAACCCTTTGTAAAGTGAACCTGTGACATGACTTTTCATTCCTCTGAAAGGGCCGCGCACATCAATCAAAGATCGATCGAAAGGTGTCGAGGGATTTCTTGACCAATCAGAAGACAGTTCAGTCTGGATCCACCCACCCAACATGTCAATGCTTACGAGACCTAAGAAACATCCAGGGGGACTTGAAAAACATGTGACTCGAGAGAAAAGTCGATCGCAAACTGAACAGGTAACTTATGATTTCTTGGGCAAAAGGGCCACCTGTCCCCCACCATTTTCAACAATCGCATTTGAACCACCGTTGATTTCAGGCGTTCTCACCTGTGTCAATTTCAAACACCAGGACCCGGAACCGCCCACTTATGAATTCACAGTTGAAGCTTGCCCATCTCTGTCAACCACCGCCAACTCTGTCGTTAATTCAATTAGTAACCTATCGCCGCGGGCAACTCCTCAGCGACACGACACACAATCGGCAACAAGACCTGCCACCTTTTCCCGCCACCTGAGCCCAGCGACAACACATAATATCCCAACACTTTTGACGTTGACGGCTGCTCCTCGCCGCTGACTTGACTAATTAGCCTTCGATAGCTCATTAATGACATCGCTACGGTAACGATGACCTTTTCTTTTTGGGGCAATTAGCGGATTTTGTTTTCTTGCCTTGAGGTGTTGAGATGCCGTTCCCACAAAGTCGTGTCCCGCGGAAAGTTTTTCTGCCATTCTTTTAACCCCTAAAAGATTTATGAACCATTCTTACCATTTCAAAGTTTACGGGTGGAAACCTTAAATGTAACAGCCAGACTCAGAAGCTTCTGATCAAGAAAACTAGGATGTTAAAACAAAGAGTGCCATTAAACGGTGGGCTTTAACTTTCAAATCTTAATGACTGCGATGCACCTGAGACCGAGGAAGATGGCCGATCTTGGATGTTAAATCACGTATTTCTCACACAACTATCGTTGAAATGATGGTGAAACGAATTAAAGCGAAGTGAATTTGTTGATTTTTATGGATCGGTGCGAAGGTAAAACCTTCCAGCTTCAACTGAAGAGTCAACTTGGTATTTAGAGTCTGTGTGTATCTGTCTATAAAAACGGCCTTGTTGAAATATATATTTAATGCGTATTAACACAATTAGAAATATTCAAATTCAAGTTCAATTTTCAAATTCCTGAAGGAATGCAGAAGGCTTTTAAGGAATACTCGATAAATTATTCATTGCCTTCTAATGAACTTGACATATCAATTCATAATCGTATGGATGCAGTCAGATGGGTCACATCATGCCCTATGCTTCATTAGTTCACTCACAGCTTCCTAGGTGTCACTACCAGACCACGCCTAGTGAAGTCATCCCAGTTACGTTCAATCTCTTGAATCACTTAGTCACAGTTGCATGTCAAAAGTCACCAAACAATTGTCTTACAACGCGACTACTTCTGAACAATAGGGTTTTCCACCACCTGATGTGGGAAGCCAAATCCCAGCAGGATTATGAGCCAAATGACTTCACATCTGGCAGTGTGAAGAAAAGATAGACCAATTGGCAAGGCTATGCTGATTTTAGTGTAAGCAAGACGATTTCAAACAATTCACATTAAGTGGTTAATGCACCAGGCTTATGATAGGTCATTGGCTCGATTTTTGGCAATGACTGGGCTTAACATCCTCGAACAAGACACTTTGCTTTCCCCGGCCAGGACGAGTACTGTTGTTTGATCAGAGTAGCAAACAGACAAAACACAAGTTGGCTGATTCAGCCACGATCGGTGCTCATATTCGCAGGGAGTCTTTTACGGACAAAGCCACTCGCTTAATTGTCATCAAGCGGCTTTGATATGTCATGTTGTAACGTAATCATCTGCGGGCCTGGAACCAAGGCTGAGTTGGCAAGGATAGCACTGAGCCCATGATGTGTGCCCACAACATGCCAACCTGGGTTTCACCTAAAGACTGTACCCACTACGAGACAAGCTTTTGGAAGGAACAGTTTATCCAAGATACAGCAAACAGGGCCTATCCCCCCCCTCGAGTCCTGAGGGTTAACTATCGGCCAGGTATTTACCTCTGTTAATTGAACGCTTTCCCGTGGAGCACATGCGTCTCCGGGCAGAGACTGATCCCCATTGTCATCGTGGAGATCCTCCCAGAGTCAACCAGATCATTAACAAAGTGTCGCGTTACGTGCCGAGAGAATCATCGCACGAATTATCCAACATGCGAGAACGTCTCGTGCACAACTATTAACGAGTCGTCAAACGTATTTCGCCGGGAAACTTGTTAAGAAGGCTAGTTTACGCCCACAAAGGTTTCAGAGGTATCGCTAGCGAGATGATTAATAATATTTCCTTAATGTTGCAGATAATCACGCTAATTTGTAAATATTTTGCTGCAGATTAGTTTGTTACAATCCTTTGGTGGTATTTAAGGAGGCTAGTCAAGGCAGAAGTGTTATGAGAACCTGTTTTTGAGTCAGTTATTAGTAAGTTTAGCAAGTGTCTTTGGATTGGGTTATTTGGATTCCTGCATTTTCCTTCATCGCTTCAATGATACAATTTTCCATCCTAGTTTTTGTTGCATTTCACAGTACACGGCCTAACTCCCGCACTGGAAACAAACAAGAGGTCACTAGGCCTGTTGCTCAGCTTATCATCTGATCATTCTTTCCAACCTCTGCAAACATTCCAGGCCTTTCAATTACATGGAGACCTCTACACCCTGTATTTTTTTAGCCTATTTTGGGGACATGTTTTGCTTTTTAGCTTAATTTGGGGACATTTCGTCGTGCCAATTTGCCTGAACATCGACGTCCTTATTGAATGACATTGTCACATGCACCTGAAAACTCATAATTTTAGGATGAAAAGTATCAAATTAGGCCATTTAGGATGAGATTTGGTCATTTAAGGGGGTCAAGTTACCCCTTAAAAAAAAAAAATTTTTTTTTTTTTTTTTTGGGGACATTTTTTCAGGGCCTAATTTGGGGACATGCCAAATTTCCTAAACCGTATAGCGGCGTGAAAATGATGTAATCGAAAGGCCTGCTCATTTGAAAATCTCACCTGTGAATTATCTCGGGATGATTGAAACGTCCTAGAAAACGGATCGGAATTTTTATCTGAAAAGGAAAGGACGAAAGTTAGGATGATGACACAAAACATAGCAGTCAGTGACACCCAGATGAGTTCCAGTAGTAACCATTAATGATCCAGTGGTAACCAGTGATGATCCAGTGGTAACCAGTGATGATCCAGTGGTAACCAGGTGAGTTCCAGTGGTAACCAGTGATGATCCAGTGGTAACCAGTGATGATCCAGTGGTAACCAGTGATGATCCAGTGGTAACCAGTGATGATCCAGTGGTAACCAGTGATGATCCAGTGCAGTAACCTGAAGAGTTCCAGCGATGTCACTGGTAGAGTTCTCTGGTGATACCCAGTGGAGATCAAACATTAACCAGTGGAGTTCTGGTAGACTTCCGGTGCGACCACCAGTAGATCTTGTCCAGTAACCAATCAAGTTCCAGTGGTAACCTGTTGATTTCTGTAGTGATACCCAGTGGATCAGAGTTCCAGTGAGAGCCAGAGAGTTCTGGAGGCCAAATTCAGTTTCAGTTGGCATGGATGAAGACCTTTTCTTTCCTCACTATTCACCATCTGAACAACCAGGTCAGAATGGATATTTGCCATTGTACTTACTCATTAATGACGGAGGTATATCGTTATTTGTTACAAATGGATGCATATTTTCGTTAATAAAACTCTGGTTGTCATAAACCTGAAAAGACAAAAAGGAAACAAAATAGAAAATTTTGAAAACATTCCTCGTGCGAAATTCCCTTTAAAGGAGGATTTCTATTTTAGAGAAACTACAGACAGATAAGAAGTCCACCCCTACACTACCAGACCCTAACAATCCACATTTTTAATTACCCCAACTATGTTTCGACCAGGGTGGTCCTGACAATAAGAAGAATTTGCCCGATCTGAAGAACACACGTCTTTTCTTCCCGCCCATTCATGATGAACTCTCGACCCGGTGTCTTCAATGACGTGTGTCGGACAGTCATCATTCAGAAATTCAAGAAATCTGTCCCTTAAAAGATCAATGACAAAATCTCTTTGATTTTTATATTTTGCGTTGAATTTTGCAAGGCCAAGGGCGTTGACCTTGAAATGGTCCGACAAGAATCTGCTGAACGTCTTTGTCATGAAAATAAATCAGTCCTTTTATAATCAGATAAAATTTGATTTTCAAAGAGTAATGTCGACAAATCTTGGAAGTTTGAACAACTTCACTGGTACCTTCCCGATAACATGTGTATACATTACTGACGAGTTAAAACAAATATTTTTTAATACCCTGTTGACAATGCAGAAACATTGGGAACAGAAGAGATATCCTCAGCTGGTTGTGACATATACACACACAAAAATCTATAATGATGGCAATCTATTATCATCATCCTACCACAGACAAACAATGATTCTCTGACGGCGAACATTGGCCTGGTTAGACATTAACTCCAAAGTCACTTCATTTCTATCCGAGATCTGATTCAGAGAGCGGATTTGGAGACAAGATAAGTTCTGCTCAAGGTTCAAACAAAACATCTGAAAATACCTTGTTGAAAATGTGATGACGTGGTTTAGTCGTAGAGCCTCTCATATCAGCTGGTTGTGACATCTAGACAGAAACTCATCTCTAAGTCATTTTCTTTCCTCCCGCTTTTAGATTTCAAATCGTGTAGTGATTTAGAGGCAAGAAAACAAACTACTCGCGGGGTTAAAACTTAAACTGAGGGTCAGACTTTACTGACGTAAGAACTGTTGTGGTCTCAATCACATGGCCATTTAGGGACCGGAAAGCTTGCCAGGGGGTGGCCTATCACTATCTCCCCGAGACATGTTTGTCCAATCAGATGGTCATCACATTGCCACGGCAACCAGTTTGGCCATTCCCAAACATTGTTCGTGATCACGGAACTGGCGCCGCTTCTTATGGCGGCTGTATCATCGCAAACGTTACCACGGTTACGAAAATATAAATCTTGACTGGACGAAGTGGAAGGAAATTGGCGAGAGATTACTATATGTCTAGATGTCAAAACCAGCTGCAGAATACCGCTGAGAGGCTGTGTCGTCAACTAGGTGTTTAAAAGCTCGCAGTTTAACCCTTGGAATTGTGGGATATGTGAATATACGAGGAGAAAGCTCGACTCCAGCATACCTTTTGCTTAGTTCAACTTCAGAATGAACGCAGCTGGAAATATACTCACCCTATTATCGTAATTTGAATTAGTGTCGTTATTTGAATTCCATGAGTTATTTTCTACTGAAACGAGAGAAGAGGAGAAATTCATCAAAAATCAAGTTATTGGTTAAACAGCCTTTCCATCCATCAGAGACAAATGGAATTTCAAGAACTGAACAGAAATTTAAAATCGTTTGAATGAGTCAAAACTAAGAGTAATACCATCTTTAATTGGATAGTTCAACAACTCTTGGAAAAGACACAGCAATCCTACACCAAATCTACATTTCATTTTTTTCAAATTCAATCCGTACACTTTACAGGAAAAAACAAAATTCCTTTATGACTTTATATTAACACGGTATCCATGGCAACCAATTGGCTCATCGTTGTCGGAGGTTTAAAGGTTAACCACTAATACAGCATCCTTGTTTCGAGCTCAGAGCAAGTCTATCAACTCCCAACAATGGGCGTCGAGATAACCCCCGTTTTCAATCACGCCCGCGTAATAGGTTTGCCACATTGCAGTGTTGCGGACATCGCTCCAGTGTTGCGTATCTCGCCGCGGTATACGCTGTCTCGAGCAGGATAATGCAGCTTAAAGCACACATGTAATACCATGTGGATGTGTGAGACTTTTCGGTAAATGTTTTGCCTGAAGTCCTGGACAAAACACGCTTTCAGAGATATGATCATGAGTGTAGAAGTTGAACAAATTTTGAACAGTGTATAACTGACTGCCACCTGGTGGCAATCCAAAGAAGGTCAAATAGTACTCCGGATACACGACTTTTTTCAGGAGATTGATCAAATTGCTTTAACGATCACATCCGATCAAATTATTTCAAAAATGTAATAAGTAAAGATTGCTTGCCAAAATGAATCATAGTATAGGTGTGCTTTGATTCCGTATCAAGCTATGTTCGACTTGACACCATGTGCAATGTGCACATGAAACTGTACATGAATGTACACCGGTCTCGCTACATGCAACCTGAAGTGAACTTTAAAACGACGCCAGCACAAGCCTGTGCACGAAGTCTCGTCAAGAAACTAATCCTCCTAATTACGCTGAGGGTTAATTAAAACAATGAAATGCGATGCTAATCAAAATAAAATCGTAACCCAGTCCGGGTTTACCGATTCTGAATCAGGCCATGCTATTATTTTTGAAACAATTATAGCGAGGATCTACGCAAACGTCAACATTGACGGCGTAGCGAAAGTTAGAGCTGAGGAGGTGTTCAAGTTTGAGGAGAAATCGGTCAATGAGCGGAAGATATTTCAATACCGCACAGAATCAATACCGGGATCTGCAACAACACAAACATTCATGGTCTAGGACAACGAATGATGATTTATACGGTTGCCAACTTTCCGAAGTTCTGAAGACCTTTTTACCAGGGACAAAACAGCCATGAAAGTCTTGATGCAAGTTTTATAACTTTTCGGGCCACTTCGCAGCAGATACAACAATGATACGCCATTTTGTGACACGGCACTTCAATGATATTACTCATGGTTGAGGACATGCAGTAGCTTGTCCCTTGTAGGAGAGCCTCAGGTTACCCACTCACAGCATTCTACATTGACCCTTCCTGGCCAACATGAATCAGCCCAAAACTCTCAGGAATTTCCATTTTTGGGCCAAGTTTCTCACAGCCACTTGGACACGCAGCAAAGTATGAAGTGCCATCAACTGCTTCCCTCTTGAATATGATGTATATGATGAATATGACAGTTACTTGAAGTCAAATGACGATTTCTCTCGATATTCTTCATAAGTTCTTCCTGCTACTTCGACATGAACCCTGTCTGCAATTCCCTTTTTTCTGTATTGCACCATCCCCGTTACCGTCAGTCAAGATCACCATCACTATCGTCATCCATCGGTCGTCGTCATCATCATCATCACCATCATCATGTTCGATACACTGCGGCCATGGGTAAAGATAGCCAAACCAAACTGTCTATATTCGGCCAAGAATATCGCCTCTGAAAACTTGTCAAACCAATATTTTGTGACAGTCGGCCTAGATTTTTTACTGCTACTTTGGAACAAAATGAACATGTGAGGCGACCCACTTGCGATGAATTGAAGGATGCTTCAGCATTTCCCGTTGTTAAGGCACAAAAACATACACTTTCACGACTGAAAATGAGCAAAACAGACCAATTGGACGGTCGAATTTGAATGGGGGGACGTGTTTTGGGGCGCGATGAGTTTAATGGCAGAAAATGAGCAACTCTGGTATATTTCAAGACAACGATGACAGATACAGTAAATCCGCATGTTTCACTGATGTTCTTCAGAACAATTGAAATTCCTTCCCTATGAAGGCAACTTTTTTCATTAATTTCTATTTGGAATATTCCCTTTTTCTCAAAACTGGCAAAAGTGCACTTTTTCGGCTGATCGTGGAACTCTGAGAGGGAGAAACCTACAGCGTCAAGCTAACACCATCTCAGAAAGCACCACTTTTTGCTCTGCATCGTGGGTAATTTGAGGTCAATTGATCCTTAAATCACATCATAAGAGGAACTGGGTTAATTTGGCAAATTTGATATAAATATGATCGCGTAACTCGATGTTTGTCCAACGACGAATCGAATATCTCTGGAGTTGTATGTCTGAAGAGAATGGAATTCATCCAGCACTTGGATGAGTTGAAAATTGCTGGCGGGACTTGGGACATCGATCCTTGTTTGAGCAGAGTTTGGGACAAGCAGTGTACTGCTTTGAGATTCAGCCAAAATTAGTTGTGGCAGTTGAAGTCAAGTGACTGCTTCCAGGGCACAAGTGATTAGCCTGCGTACACGAAGTTCTAATCAAGGGTCACAGAACTGCCACCACACCACTGCTATGAAAACATCTGTCCTAATTTCCCCACCCCATCCCGAAGTCAGTTATAGATTTCCCATTCCTGAACTGATGGACTAGCGTCCATCAACATGCACTCCTAAAGGTATCCTGGTCACTAAATCAATTCTCGTCTTATCTCCCGTCTGAACGCCATTTTCACGTTAGGTGCCGGCCCATTAGCATTCTGGGATAGGTAATTACTCTTCTATGATGTTCACGATCGGTGGCGGAGGTCAAGTTAGATTTAGACCATCGGTATATGTTGCTATGGTAACCAATGAAGAAAGTATCAGAGTGATAGGTACGGGGCGATTATAGTCAGGTATATGATTCACAAGTTCGTTGTTGGTATAAACGGCAGGACAGGAAACGTAATTGTTCATTTACGCACTTCCTTGCTACAAATCAACTGCAAACAGAGAAGATGAAGGGCGGCATAGTTCTATCAACATCAGCCTGCACTCGTTCAAGAATCACAAGATCTGCTTGATGTTGTTTGCTAGTAAGGTTGGGCGGTTACCAAGGTTGATGGTCACGTCATTTCAAAGTGAACCTGGCTGCACCCAACTGTCCCAAGTTGCCTGATACGAACTGTCACCAATGAAGATGAAATGGCAGGGCCATCCTGCATACCCAAGTTCTCCGATCATCTTCGCCTCTTGGTCCACTCCCTGCGGGAAGATACAGACCCGAATAGGTTGGAAAAAATGCAGCCGTGTCATTGACCAAGGAGGGCTTTATTGCTGAAGGAAGGAGACAAGTTTGAACACAAAACGAAATTCGTGAACCAGTTAGAAGGACATGGGCACACACACCGTGCCTGAGTACCCGACATGCTCTTCGGAAATACGTGATTACCCTACTCAAGTTTTTCCAGACAAGACTTATGAAAACACCGTCCATAAACAATAGGCAAAATCAGGTTCGTAGATATTGAATTGAAATGTGAGTAGCTATTAAATGTTTTTATACAGGGAAAACTCATGAACTTGGATGCAAGGTGAACTCGTGTACTGCTGGGAAACGCTGCGTATCCATAGACCGTTCCCTTGTGGTGTTGTTTCCATTGCCACCATAGACTGTTCCATGGTACAACTAATGGGAACATCCAGCTAGAAAGGCAAGCAAAGGTTTTCGTTTGTGTGCGGTGCGTCACAAGGTCACAAAGAACATGGAACAAGGGGAAACGTCACAAGGTCACAAAGAACCTGGAACAAGGGGAAACGCCACAAGGTCACAAAGAACATGGAACAAGGGGAAACGTCACAAGGTCACAAAGAACATGGAACAAGGGGAAACGCCACAAGGTCACAAAGAACCTGGAACAAGGGGAAACGTCACAAGGTCACAAAGAACATGGAACAAGGGGAAACGTCACAAGGTCACAAAGAACATGGAACAAGGGGAAACGCCACAAGGTCACAAAGAACATGGAACAAGGGGAAACGCCACAAGGTCACAAAGAACCTGGAACAAGGGGAAACGCCACAAGGTCACAAAGAACCTGGAACAAGGGGAAACGCCACAAGGTCACAAAGAACATGGAACAAGGGGAAACGCCACAAGGTCACAAAGAACCTGGAACAAGGGGAAACGCCACAAGGTCACAAAGAACATGGAACAAGGGGAAACGCCACAAGGAACAGCAAATGAGTACGGTGCCAAATAGTCCATCGGAAGAACACACTATATCATCTGAGCTAGGTACGAGTTGATAAAAATAATGGTTCACTTTTCCTGCAATATTTATACAATATTAAATATGCAACTAAAAATAAAGTTTCGCCTTCCTATTCTTATTTGATTTCATCTATTGTTGATAGAAGTTGTTTGGATTGGAGCAATCAGAACAAAATAACATAACCATAGACTTATGGTTGGGAGAGAGGCCTATTCTAGGTGGAATGGGGTAGCCTATGCCTATTCTAGGTTGAATCGGGTAGCCTACGCCTGTACACCAAGTCGGTCGATGGTCAAATATGTTCCATGATTTCAGACCGTGCGATGAATTCTGGAAACTAACTGACCAGGAATTATGAAAGCAGTAACAATGCACAGCAGAAGAATCTGTTTATAATTGTTTTGTCCTCCTTACTTTAAAGCAAAAGGAGATCAAGGATTATACACCGAGAGCCTTTTTTATTCACAGAATGCTCCAAGAGATACCAATTACAATGTTCTATCTAAAACCGCCTGCAATTTACTACTATTTATTCAAAATACGATAACGTTAGCTGATCAGTTAATCGCTAAACCTCCGTTATGCTTAGAATGATTACTTAGCCTCTTGAAGATCCTGCAATGTTTTCAAGAATTGCAACCTTCCATCACCTACACCAACCTTGCAATGTTCAATATTGCAACATTATTATACCTTGAATAAATCGCGTGCCTGCACTGCATAGTGAAAGCTCTCCACATAGCCCGTTTGTTTTATAGGTCTAACCTGAGTGGGATCTGATCCGCACGATAAAGTATCATCGGTGATGTACACCTCCGTCACAAAAACATCCAAAGGCGCCCACAATTTTTAAAGCTATTTATTAAAAAAATCTTCTTCAACTGGTGCAAGTTATCCTGCATGAAAGTTACTGGAGATAATTCTATGGAGGAAATCTTGCATCGCATCATCCTGCGATGCAAGATACTACTATCACCTTTTCCCCAACACTCACACTACTTGCAAAAAGTTTCAGCCTATCGGGAGTTTGGAGGTATAACCTGTCTCGTGTGAGAGATCTGATCGGCCAGATAAAGTATCATCACCATGTTGATTTAGAAATCAGAATGTCCCTAAAAATACCGACATTCGGAATCAGATAAGGTAATTTGATTCAAAGAGAACTCAAAGTAGTCAAGACCAACATGCAGTTAGCTGGGATTACACACATGAACGAAAAGGATCAACTGACCACAAAGTTTATTTGAGGGCAGACGGACTGATGGCCATGCGGTCTGGATTCATCCCACAGGTTCCAATCCAAGCGGACAATAAACCTGGTTGGTAGACTCCATCTTGCAATGCCACAGATCTGGTGACAGATTATGCATCAGGTCCCATCATCAAGATATCATGAATATTAATAGCCATTTGATAATGTGAGTTTGCCTTCTATTCATCTTTGTAGTAAACATTCTGAAGGAAACGTGCAACTCCAGAAAGCTTCCCTGCGGTGCACGGAAAGGTCATGCCGTTCAACACATTCAGGTTTTTTGTTCGTTTCTTTGCACATCAAGTATGCAGTTTGTAGCCATTTAACCCCCTAGGTAGATACGGTGATTAACTTGGCTTGAAATGTTATCAACAGTTCTGTGATCGAGAACTAAACAGAGAGGTTTTACTTGTTCTTCCTGTGACAGACACATATCTGTTGCTTTGACTGACTCAAATCACTATCTCGTCTGAGATGTTGTCGTCAACAGGGTAATATTTCTTGTTGGGGTAGTTCGATAAAACAGCAGTGACAATGAGAATATACTTCGCCAGTCATTCCCTCCGAGCACTTTCCGGACTTAAGGCATTCGGACTAGTTGCCACACAAGTTTTCGGTCTTCTTGTCCAGTGTCGACTCTTTTGTGACCAGACCTGACGTTATCATGCGTCCAATCATATCATAGAAATGTATCAAAAACAGATTTGATTTATCTGTTTTTGATTGTACGGACCTCAAAGTTACAAGACTAATTTGCCGGCAGTCTTCTAAAGGTTCACGTCACCTTGTCTGGATGGGCTCAGGAGTACATGGCAAAGAAAACTATAAACAGCAAAACATTCACAGAAGCTAACGTTAAAGGGAAAAGCTTTCAAGATTTCAAAGGTATGCACGAGTATATGAGACATAGAATAGAGGAAATCAGCTAAGTACCTTAATTGCCTCCAAGTAATTATAAAAATTCCATCGCATTAATGCACCTTAACGAGCGAGGAATCCACTCTTAACAAAACAACAATTATTTCTTGAATAAAAGTTAAAGATTCAACACTATCAAAACCTCATCAGTGAGATTTTTTCTTAATGGACTTTCATCTGCAACCTGTCACATTAAACGAAGTAACAGCTGGTTCTGCCCACTCGTGACCAGAAGGTCTCGGTTGAGAAGGTCTTAACCCCCTCGACAGTGCCATATGAAAC
Organism: Lineus longissimus; assembly: GCF_910592395.1. Taxonomy (NCBI): domain Eukaryota; kingdom Metazoa; phylum Nemertea; class Pilidiophora; order Heteronemertea; family Lineidae; genus Lineus; species Lineus longissimus. Next base: position 16,266,888 of record NC_088321.1, read on the forward strand.
ACAATTATACTGAAGCAAATCTATCAGCCAATCAAGTATTCGAGCATGATCTAATCCCAGCCCATCGCAAACCTGATGAACAAAACTGGCCGTCTTCCCACTTTTCACCAAGTTATCAAGGTAAACGTCATCGAGTTGTAACCAAAAGCGCAACGAAAGTACGATTTTGCCAAGGCATGGTTAATCAAATTAAACCAGGTATGTTGCAAAAACTTTTAATGGGATAGAAACACCTTCGAGTAGAAAGAAACTGAACTTGGATCTAAAACTGATGAATGCCTTAAAAGATAGAAGTTTCAGAAGTTAATCATCATTTACTAGAACTTTAGGGATAGCATAATAACAGTTTTGAACCCTGCAATGAGATTGGTTCCCATCAACCTAACATGCAACTAAGACCATGTGTGACAAATGCAGTGATGTTATTTGCAGTGCTTCTGAGTTACATCTGACAAAACCCACTGCTAAGGTCAAGTATCTAGTCCATTTGTAATGCCGACTGGTCAAGACAGAAATAGAGTGTACTTTGTTCATTTCTGTTGACTCTTGACAAATCCAAACCTTGGATCAATAACTGAACTGACAACAGGATTACGCAGATCATCTCTAAACCAAGGACATTCTGATTGAAAACCTATTGTTCTTTCGACTGTGTGAAAACCCTCTACCTGGGCAGTTTATCATATTTAGAACACTCACCTGAAAAGACACAAGGAAAGAAATGTTTCGGTTCGTGTGCAGTTGCCAAGGACATTTTTTATTGGTTAATGTATTAGAGTTGACATTTTATTGAGATAAATTTTCACATTCGTCTCAGAAACGTTCAGAGTTGTTTCAAAATCGCTTATTAAAATGGTCGTGATTGATACCCGGTTGGTTTACAGAAAGTTACCCCGACCTTCACCGTCAAAGGAAGTGGATTTTGGTCTCTTAATTCCAGGGGAGCAAGCGCTGTTATATCAGGTGATTAACACAAGGAAGACGCAGGTGTTGCGGAGGATGTGACTATCTATCACGTTAACACCTGCCGCGCCAATGCGACACGTTGATTCTAGATATTGCCCTACCGGTCTGAGACTAAGGGTGGTCCAATCTTTGTCTTGATATTGTCCAATCAAATCAATGGCAGCAGAAGTATTGCGGGTTTTGAGTTTCAGTGATGCTATACACCGTGGAAGCTGCTCACTCAGACCCGCAGAGAAAGGGTGACCAAAAATGAAAATCTTGACTTTAGTTAAATTCTTGTCTTACTATCATGAAGGCTGTACGCCAACACATTTTTCGTAAACTGTGAGCGAGATCAGACTGGCACCTGTTAAACGCGGCTGACGGTACTGAACATTCAGCAGACAACAACATGTTTATGTATTTTTCTGCTATCCAGAAACGATGCTGGGAGAAAAATTGAAGAAAAGTCGTCAGTTTCCTTCTGAACTACAAAACTCCTTCAAATATTTTTAAGCCTTTCTGCAAAATCTCAATCTTGTAAGTTGTGGAAAGGCATGTTTCTCTTTCCAACAGATACAGGCACCTGCTTCATTTGGCCAACAGACGGTATGGAATTTATAGCAGATGACACCCACTCACTCACATTATCGTGGAAATTATTGAAAGATTGAAGAACTTTTCTTCCTTTTCTTTTTGAACTACAACATTCCATCAAATATTTAGAAATATTTTTAGCTTTTCAATAAAAAAATGTCCTAATCTCACAACTGCCTGCATCTGTTTCTGTTTCCAATGGATACGGGCACCTGCTTCATTCAGCTGTGTCTGTATGGAATACCACTGCTTGTTCTCATGGCTGGAAGCCATCTTGGATGAACCTGCTCGATACAAACACACCTGTGCAAGGTGCAAACAAGGTCAAGGACACCACTTGACATGAAAATCAGACGGCTACGATTCTTCAGCAGGCGACACAGTATCTTCCTTTCGGTTTACAATTTGAAGAAAACTTCTCCACAACTGCCAACCCTAGAGTTCAGCCTGGGTGAAAAAACGTCACTTGTGATGATTTTAGCATGATTTTTAAACATTTTTCCCCGAGTCAAAGTGTAAAATGAAGTGTAATTCCTGAGTTTTTAAAATAATTTTAGCATGATTTTTAGATATCCTTCTTAGCGTCAAAGTGTAAGATGGCCCTAAAGCCGTACAATTGCGTAAAATTTCCCCCAAATGTGCAAGGGCAGGCAGTCGTGCTTCTTCTAAAGAACATTTCTTTAAAGATTTTCTCCAATTTTCTATGGAAACCAAGTAAATATCCTCTTTGATAAACGTCTTTGATAAACCTGACACAGGTAGGCCTAGAACTAAACGCTATCAGAGTTTTGTTGCTGATATCCTCAATCAAATAACACTTTCTAATCAATCATCTTATGAATCTTAATCAGGTTATCTAACCTCGTTACTGATACTTTCGTCGCAGGTAGAATTTTTTTATCTTTCTTGTAAAGCATTTTATCCAGTTGAAAGGTACAGTATCCCTACAATTGAAAGTACAGTAAAAGCTCTCTATTAAGGACACCCTCGGGACTGATAAGTGATGTCTTTAAGAGAGAGGTGTCCTGATAAGAGAGGTCAAATTGAAGGGCGACGACTAATTCAGGACCAAAACTAGTGTCCTGAATAGAGAGGGGTCCGCTTAGGGAGGTACTATTGAGCTTTACATATATCTGGCACGACCCAATAACTTTTTAAAGTGGTGTATCAAATTGATGAGATACTCTAAGTATAAATCTTTGCTAATCACTTATCCCTCAGATTGTTTACATTGCGAAGGTGAGTCAGCCATTTTGTTTTTAGACTAATCAGACGCTCGGGCAGGAAAACAACAATAAATTTCACTTCTTAGTCACGAGACAGTGATGCACCTGATGTATCAAAGTGAAACTACCAGGTATTTCAGAGTGGTAATTATCGTATAGAAGATGTACTACCAGGTGTAACATGTATATAGGACTTGTCTGGTGGTGTAAGGCGGTGTTAAAGTGCATGTTTCTGTTATACATTGACATGACAGGGCTGTAACTATGAGTTATGATACTCAACTGATACAGTGCTAAAGTACATGTACATGTAGCAGGTACCACCTCCCTTCAAAGTAGTAGCAAAACTTATGACACAATCACTCATTTTGTTCACATGTACATACTGCTGGTCCAACTATATCTAGTTCCTACTTCTAATACCAGGTGACGCCAATAGTCAAACCTCAAAAATTCACAACTTCAAGTTACGTTATACGTGTGATCATACTTCATCATTCGTGGGCCAGGGTGGGTTAAAAACCACAAGAATAAGAAGACACTGCTCTGTATAGAGAATAAGTTACCTGGATGGTAGTGGCCCGCGGCAAAATTACAAGATATCAACCGGTATAGTGCTAACACATTCGAGAAGGAGATCTCAACCAATCTTGTGATGATGGAGGCAGCGCCACGCGTCTGATGTCAGAATGGTGGAGAATTGGTTCTGAATTAACCACCATTTATATTGGCATGAGACGGGCGAAGGATCTGGCAAGCATGGCATGACGTGTCCTAATTGGTGGGGAATGGGTTCAGGACTACCAACTGGACAGAAAAGGCCAAGTCGCCATCTATCAACTCAGTACGGGGCACTGCCTTGAGACCCAAACTTCACATGAAGAGAGTCTGACTGTATCCAATTCGACTGCAAATGTTGTCTTAATAGCGTGCAAAGAATATACTGCAGGATTCTCCCCTGAAGAAAAGGAAGACAGGACTTTTCAGTGGAGCAAAAGACAAAACTGTGGGGAACTGTCTGCGAGGATATAATGGTTATGAAAGCCGACCGCAGAAGAAGGTTCCCTGCAGACAACAGGCTGGAAGATCAGGAACCAGTATGGCATGGAGCTTTATCTCGTAGAAGCACGAAAGATCTCTGATATAGGTGGATGGTAAAGGGATAAGATAATATGATCATGAGCTGAAAAAGATATCTATCCGTTTATCTCCCTTGATAAAAGTACAAGAAGCTACTTTTTATCTGTGTTTACACTTCAGAATATGTTTAGAATACCCAGGACATAAACACAAAGTTCCCTCCTCATAAACAAGTCAATGGTTGTTTAGTGGATTGTCCATCATTAGTTTGTTTAGCAACAAGGGATTTTTCTAGAATTAACCCGCTGAGGGAAAGCAGCAAATGTTAGATAGATGCCAAGACAGACAAACTAACTCTATAATCTAAGCTAAATGTTCTTGGAAAGATCGTGAATACAGAAGAAACAGGGATGATCCAACGACCTTGACCCAAAAGTCAATAACCAATCATGATCGCAGATGTTCGTTACCATAGCGACCAAGTAACAGCTGGTGTGGCTGTGGAAACAGGTGGTGGTCATGATGTACCATCCAGTGTTTTAATTTATATGCACATATTTATTTGCATGTCGGTATAGGAGATTGCATCTATAGAATTTTTATGGAGTTTTATGTCTAACCCAAGCCCTGCATTGTTTAACTTGGTACTGGCAGTATGTAGGCCTCGCAAGGATGGCAACAGCCAGAAGTTCAATATTTTTATGAAAATCTGCTTATTTATAGATTTTTCGAGCTCTTGGAAATAGTCACATCCTGCAAATGATATCTCAAATAATCATATTGTAGATAGAAACTTGTGTCTCCACCTTCATGAGTTAAAGAAGAGGGACATCGTGCTGCACCTATGACAGCAACTTTGGATTTATGGGTTGGAATCTGGGTGGAGAGACCTGGTATTAACTTTCTGGTGGGGTAACTTTCTGCTGAACATGATGGGCTTGACCTGGTGACAAGTTCCATGGAGAGGAGGACGGTTAATCTGTTCAGCAGTGACACAATATCAGTCGAACTTAAAACTGACATTTCCAAAATCGCACATCATGGGTTAAACGATGACAAATAATGTTTCCTTTTAATCACAGCATTCAATTCTCAGGAACAGACCCAATGCCATCCCAATCTCCGCTCCTTGATAACTTGGCGACATGGCAAGATTTATCACCGCATTTACTCGCGAAACGATCAGTGAACATACAGAGCGATTGTTCATTGTAATCATGAATCGGCCAATGAGATTAGAGGACGTGAGGCCATTATTGTGCCATCAATGCGTCGCAAGCCAAAAACTAATTGAAATTTCATCGCTGGGTTTTTGCCGGGGTTGATTACCTCGGAGGGGTTATTCGTTTAAGATGGGCTGGCACTAGTAGGATGGAAACATTAAACGGATGCTGCATATTGCAGTCATGATACCTGGACAGTCATTATCGCCTTCAGATTTTAGAATTTACTGTCTTTGGTTAGTTTGATGCCAAAGAATGACTCTTTATAATGAATTTATTGGGTGTTTAGAAAGTCAAAACAGTTTATATCAAGCGGTAGTAGAATGATGTAACGAATCAGTCAGTGTTAAAGTCAGAACTGGAGAAGACAATTTAACTTGAAGTCCATCCAGTAACATAGGTACTCATTTTGAAGCTTAGAATCTGAACTCTCTAATCATATAATCATTTAGTGATACATTCAATCACATATGGGTATAGCTTTGTGTAGAACTACCCCCCTCCCCTTGTCTCCCTTCTATACACTGGTTATCATCTCTCCAACCAGATCGCAAAACCTGAATTCAGATTTGTCATCAACACTATAACATAGGTATTCATTTCGAAGATCTGGAGACGAACTTTTCAAACATGCGTATTTCTTCGTGATATTTGCCACCTGGAAGTGGAAGGGGTTAACTTTGTGTAGTGCCATCCTCTCCATTACGCGGCTCTTTCCCCTTCCATAGATTGATCCCGAGAGCAACCACTCAAGACAATGGATGCAATTATATGTAGTGTTGCCATTGGCGACATATCTTATGCTTGTTCCATTTGTTGGAATCTGCGCAGAATGTTCATCAGTCAAAGCGGAGGTTGATATCAAGTCATTTTCCACGACCCAACTCAACTCAACGTTTGTTTCAATTAAAGATTTCAGAGATTTTCAGTCACCTCTTAACAAGATACAATTATGGGGGACAGCACAGTTGACATGCTAAGTAAAGCGCTTGAAACACGTACTGCTAGGTCAGGTGACAAAAATTCCTGTAATTGTTTTTGGTGAATATTTGTGAGATTTGAGTGACTAAAGGTTGGAAAAATTGATTTGGTGAATTTTCGTGAAAAATTTGAAAAAAAGTTGATTTGGTGAATTTTCATGAAAAAGTGGAAAAAGTCGATTTGGCGAATTTTCTTGAAAAAGTTGATATTAATTTAATTTTCGAGAGAGTTTGTGTGACTTGCGGCTGGAAGTTTCCCGTTCTTCCGTGTATTAAGCTGTACTATCACCGTGTTAGATTAGATGATGTATGTGTACCCAAACACAGGAATTGTGCCAATTGGCCCCATTGACCTGTAAAGTTACAGGGTGATTCTACCGGAAATATTCCTATTAACTCTTGATAATACAGTAGAACCTCTCCATTAGGGACATCCTCGTGACTGACAAATGCTGTCCTTAATAGAGAGTTGTCCTGATTAGAGAGGTCAAGTTGAATGAAAAAAAAATCCAATTTGGGACCAGAACTAGTGTCCTTATTAATTGAGTGGTTTTCCTTTATATAGAGGTGTCTGCTAAGGGAGGTTTCACTGTACGTGATTCAGTTTGAAATGCTTAAGCGAGAATGAAATATTATTTATTTGTTGGCTGTTTCGTTTTGTTGATGGCCACTTTCCTTGAAAATGAGAGTAAATGCTCAAGGAATGAAACTGTCCAGGGACAACAGTACTTTCCCTAACATTTCTGCTTGAGTCTCTGCCCCTCCTTCACAATCCCAGACAATTTCACACAGATTTGCAGGTGCTCCACACTGGTCCTCGAAGCTACTCTCGTCACTCTAGCTAACTAATGAAATTCATAACTATCAGCCGGGGTATTCCCCAACCACTCTTGATTCGATGAGGTATGAATATGTTTAGCATTAGCGACATAGATGATACGGAAGATGGCGCATAATTCAATTTGTGAGTGACACCCTTGGTGAAGCCGAGAGGTTGTGGTGATACGCTACACACTCTGTCGATCCCTTTTGAAAGTATTTGAAGAAATGTTGTACAGTTTTGTATTTTTAACACATTTTCTGCAAATAGTTCATGAGATTAGTTGATTAGAGAAACAGTACCGAGAAGATGATGTTAAGCCAAATACGATATCAGCAAAATACCCATATCATCTTCAACTTGACAGAATCTTCCTCAAAACTAAATCAGTATGACTATCAACTATCTGTATAACTATGACTATCAACTATCTGTATAACTATGACTATCAACTATATGTATAACTACGACTATCAACTGCTTTTGAGTATCATTTCAGGTAGAGGTCGAACTATACGAAGAAAGGTTCATACAGTTTTTTCAAATCTTGTCTATTTTGAGTCAAATTCCTAAGAACTCCTCAAAATTCCTAAAATGAAAGCAAAAGTTGTCAAAATATGTCATCAGCAACAACGTCTGTCGTCTGCTACCGGTTCAGCTGTTGGGAGCCAATCATCTTCAGCTGTGTTGGTAGAGTATTCATCTGGCACGGCGACCATCTCGATCTCGGTGACTGCGGCCATATTGATCTCAGGATCAGGTGGAAACCAGACGCCGAGCTCCGCGCATAAATCACCAAGAAATTGCACCCAACGGTCCGATTTGGTGAAAACCTGCTCTGTCTCCCGGGTCCAAATTGCCTGATCCGTTATCAGCGAAGTTTGCATTAATTATTCATTGCATAGTTTGAGACAATTTGTTCCTCGCTGCTGTTCTGCAATATGGTTTGCCTCCCCCTGGAAGCTGTTATTGTTTTGGCTGTGCTTTTGTGTGTACGCACTCAATTAGAAAGCTGTTTTAAGAAGTTTCAGTGATGGCTGGAGAAAATTTAATGGTGGAGTTGTAGTCACAGTTCAAATTGACTTTTGATCCTGTGAAATTACTGTAATATTTGCGTACTTTGTATTTTTGCGAGTTTTTTCTTTTACAGAGATTCACAAAGATGCCTCTTTGGGTCATTCTGGGTGGTGCCAACTTCCATGGCAGCGGAAGACTTTATTAAATTCAAACCTTGAGAATGGAAATCTCCTGGGTTCAATTATGAAAATCAGTTTAGCCGATTGTGAGTGCACGTGCATGGATCGATGGTGTGATCAGTTGGAAGAGCGTTGACCCTGGACAGTATGCCATGCATATACGTCAACATCCCCACTGAGACAAAAGGTGTCCATCGTCCAAGTCAACATGTGGCCATGAATAGCATCATCAAATGTTAAGAATTATGACAACATATGGAACCAGCTGTTCGGGAAGTCATCATAAAGGCAGCTAGCCATACAACAAGAGGATTCATTGGACTCACTCTCTATACAATATACATGTACTAGTTATCAGCCATTTGAAAGTTATATAGTGATGCCACAATCCATACAGTAGAAATGGTGACCAACTATTGTGCTTTATATGTTAGTGTATACGACAGCAGTGACATGGTGACTGGTGTCGGCCCTGTCCTGCTGCTGCACGTTCCGTGTGTTGTGTCCTAGCAATGCACAGATTCTTAAATGCAGTTGCCTCCCTGAAACTGTCGAAACGTTTCATGAATTTATGTCATACCTACACAAAGACACTGTCTAAAATGAATTATTTCCCCAAACAAAGACCAAGATTTCTCGCCAAATATTTTGCCAATAATGTTTGAGCCACTCGACACGAGGAGTCCCCGTAAAGAAGACAACTCGGTGAGATAATTACCCACACATTACTCACTATTGCCTCCTCAACATCGACGACCACTCATCGTAATATTGCGATGTTTATTCTGCCGTTCGCCAAATTGAAAAATTAGCGCAGGACTGGAAACATTGGATTATCATGTGCAAACAGACGAGAGTTAGGCTGCGCGTCATAAATTCACGGGAGCACGTTGTTTAAGAATGATACTTTAGTTCGGTTTTCACAGAATGCCAATTTGGTATATTTGGCAAGTGGAGCACGGTACTTTAAAGTGGTTTGAATGGTGACAAGCTGAGTGTCGTGGGTTCCAACCTATGTCCAGTCAATGCTTGGTCCTTCAGAGGTTCAGCTCATCCGAGTAAAGTCGTTTCGAAGCATGATTCATTTTATAAATAACTTTGATTGCAAAATCATTAAGGATAAGTTGTCCAACAAAGAATCAATTCGACGTGCCCTCAATCCCACAGTAGCTTGAACTCTGCATGGTTAACTTCTTGTCGAGCTCGGTCGGATGCGGCAAATATTAAGAGTGTACTTTACGATTTAACATCTCCGCATTCAGAACTCAGCGATGTAACGATGACATCGCTTATAGAACAAAGGTCTTTATTGATAATCTATTATGGAGGTTTGAGTGCACTATTGATTCAGAGTGGTTTAGCGGGAAGGAAGGTGGATTCAAAGTCTTAACCCTCGGCTTGTTAACCATTGTACCACAACCTTTAACTGGTAGCGCGGTTGTTTTTTAGTTAGGGTTTCATAAAAATGCTCGACCAGGAAAAATAAAAATCACATTCTACCAACTGAGAAATTCTGTCCTTGGCCAAAATAGAAACTGAGAACATATCTTTCAGAAAGTTTCACAAATCTTAAAAGTAGAGAGGCAAGAATATTAGCCTGTTTATAGTTTCCATGGAAACGATAAAAGTAGAGAATTTCCTATAACTCAGCTTTCCTGCAGACTGGTGTATTTAAACGGAAGTATCCCCTTCAGCCATGCCAAGCTGGCTTTAGCTCCTCGCGTACAAAAATGCATCATCATCACTGCATCAGCTATGATAAAGCTAGCTGCATCACACACGCCAATGCTAAAGCTAGCGTTGCTCCGGGGCCGAATCAAGCATCGCTAGCCAGGCGCTAACTGTGGATAAACGGGCTGCGCCGCAGCTGCGTCCCGATATGTTCGTGCACCTGATCCCGCCGTTAATGCCGCAGAAATATGACGAGTCTTCCACGCAAAATATGACATTTTGACGAGTAATTGGGCATATTGGCATTGGTGGAGGAATTTTATGTAACTGTATGCAAGGGGTGTGAAAAAAATGGCGTAAAAACTGTGATAAGTTTTTGCATTGTGGGTTGATGATTGTGTAGCAAGACCCAGCGAGATGATCATTTTATAGGTGCCTTTTTAAGCTGTATTTTCATAGTTCATTCGAACGTGATTTACCGGGAGATCAGAAGTGTCAAACCATCCCAGTGTTGCCACTGTCGTTAGATCTGAACAAGACTAACAGCCCCACAGCATTTTATCATGTTTTTCTCACTGACACTAATATGTCGTTTGATACAGTTTCGCAAAAAGTAATTTTCACTCCTTTTTTATGGACTTTAAAAGTTTCTTAAAATCATTTTTTAGCCATTGGGGTGCACTGCATGATGGTTTAAAATGACTCTGGGAGGTCTGAATAATAATTTCTGAACAAAAAAAATTTTCAATTATTTTTGTGTGTTTGCCTTCAGGTGTCACTGTATGAAACATGTTGGCTTGATGCGATCAATTGTGATCAACTGGAAGCGTAAACTGCCAATACAAGAACATGAATGTTTCCATATTGTCAGTGTCCACTGTCAGTTCACAACACTTGAAGTTCAAGAGTCAATCCACGCGCACCACACTGGGAACTACAACCTCATATCCAGATGTCAGCGAACCTCGGTCATAGAAAATTTATGATACACACCACTGAACGGCCATTTTGAAACACTTGAATTGACAATTCTTGTGATTTTCTGGTAAACGAATTCTGAATTTGAGTGATTCAGAATCCGATAACTTTATGGAGTCGTCAAAACAACAAACTTGTATAACTCATTGAAAAAAGATGTGTTTTTTTTAAAGTTACCGTTGGGTTGATAACTCCACGAATGAGAGATTTTTACCAAACTACCAAAAACAGAAATTCTTTTTCTGGATTATTTCCCCAATCGGAAAAATCAGTGACGCCATTTTCCCACAACGATAGCTGCTCATGCCACCACAGATGCGGCTCTACACATCAACAAGTGTACCGCCCTTCCACGATTCTGTCATAATTTATTCATGCACCATATGCCATGCTCCCGACCTATAATATCATCGAACAGCGGGCGTCAGCTGGTTGCAGGCTGGTTTGTTCCCATCATGTATGAGGTGATGGGATACGCACCCTGTGCTGTCCGTATGGATGTGTACAAACACACAAGTGGAAGTAATGGTGTTTCATTGGTGTTTTTGATCAGCCCATACATAGATAGGCTTTGAATAATCACGCCATGTTCGTGAGCTGTTGGCTCTGGGACACAGGCACCCTTAAAGGTGATGATGGTGTATTGATGCAGAAGCTTGCAGGGAAAGGTTTACAGAACCTCTAGTATAGCTCTGGCACCAAGTTTCAAACCAATTCCATACCACAGCAGTGTCGGGATAAAGATGGAAAAGATTGCCTGTCTAAAGGGTTAATTCGATCATAGTATCGATTGATAGGCTATGGACTGTCCTTCCATGGTAGTGCGATCACACATCATCTGCCAGCGGCCCCATTGTATCCCATAATTAACTCAATCGAGTGCAGGAATCGAGGAGATGACTCGGACAGTGAATCGAGGCTGTGAGTTCTGATGTAGAAGAGAGGGGAAACGGTCGTTCTGGGGGTGCTAGGATTGATAGTTCATGGACTGTCCTTCCAGTGAGATGACTTGGACAGTGAATCGAGACTGTGAGTTCTGATGTAGAAGAGAGGGGAAACGATCGTTCTGGGGGTGCTAGGATTGATAGTTCATGGACTGTCCTTCCAGTGAGATGACTTGGACAGTGAATCGAGACTGTGAGTTCTGATGTAGAAGAGAGGGGAAACGATCGTTCTGGGGGTGCTAGGATTGATAGTTCATGGACTGTCCTTCCAGTGAGATGACTTGGACTGCACATCCAGGCTTTACTAGTTGTGATGTGGGATACCGGAGAGGGAAAGCAGTCAGAATGCACCGACTATCCCGGACTGGGGACTGACATGTGGGACTGTCCATGATGAGTGAGTTGCTTTAGCAAGATTCGACGGAAATGGCTAATTGAAAACACCAGGACAAGACCCTGTTCCTCTCCTCAGTAGTGATATTCACAGGCCAACGTTTAGCCAAAACTAACGGACAAATTCTTCTTCAATTGGTTTTCTAACAACAACATCATTACAAACCAAAGACCTCTATTTGTAGAGCAACATGAATACAAGGACAAATAGACAATAAAATATTTCGGTCTGAGACTCATTTGTGAAACTAATCAGTCAAATCTACCATTAAAACAAGGGGAAACATTATCACATCATAACGGACCCTGATGCACGATTATTTCTCTCGTTAAAAACGACCAGGGGAACATTTTGTGCTAAGATGTGCGCCACGCCGCCAATGGCGAGAATTTGTCGTTATTCTAATACGATGCAAAATTGGCACATCATCGTTAAAACATCATTAAATCTCATCCGTTAAGAAACAGTTGTCGGAAAGGTGGCGACTTTTTTCTCAATTCCGCCCGAGGTTTATCGGGGAATACGATCTGATAACTGTTTTTATGATTTTTGCTGTCGCGCAAAAATGACAACTATCGCTTTTAGCTCATTTTTAAACAAATGTGGAAGATTTTTATTGTTTTTTAGAACAAAACAACATTTTATCATCTGAGGTGAACTTCTCCAATTTTTAACTGTTGGGGATTTGAGAACTACAAAAAAATTTAGAACGCCAAAAATTAGTTTAACGTTTATACCATTCAACGGTGTGAAATCCACTCAGCAGAAAGGCTCGCTGCAAGGGTGCACTACTAGTCTAGTATAACATACCCAGGTGTAGGCCTATTACAGACAAGAAGGCTTTTTTGTGACAACCGCTTTGTGCAAAACATCATCTCTGCGGGAAAAATCTCCACATATTCTGTGTTATGTGTTGGTGTCAAGGTTTGATGTAGCTTTTGGTATGTGAAGTCTATCTGAGGTGTAAACATGTAAGAGGTAGTGTTTCTGACAGCACTTCTGCATGCCATAGACATGATGGAGATGAAGATAGGATTGAGTAGAGAAGGCTTTCTGACTTCTCCTCATCGAGGCTTGATGCTGAATGCCTCTGACGTGGGTCCAGGAGGAGGTATGAACAATTTGATAAACCGTTCCAATCAGAGGCCAGGAAAAACAGTGCAAGGTGTCTGACAACGCTGGCAGGTTCAACTCAGAGCTTCTCTGAAAACTTGTTTCTGAAAAGAGAACTGCTCAGACGAATTGAAGAAATGACAGTGTAGTGAGGCATCTGGAAAGTCATCAACCCACGAAGTCATTTCAAGCGCAACTTTTCCAAACCCATAATCCATTCATTCTTCCGTTCGAGAAAAATTCTTTCATTATTTCGGAATCTCACGAAATTATAATGAAAATTTCACCAGCGATAATTGAATCGCAACTTTTTACATACTCGATGTGAAATCTTTGAAAAAGTCTACGTCACCTTTCGCAATAATGGCGCAGAAAAACATCTCAAAGAAAGTCTTAAGATTTTCGATTACCGTGGTAACAATGGCAGATATCTCCCTCGCTCCGCCTTGCAAGCGATTGCCCGGAATATGAGAGGATTAATTATGTCGCCGTGAAGGCATCGTCGACATAATTACAGCGGTATCTCCACCATAATTACCGCGGCGTAATCGGTGTTGAATCGTGTAGAGATTAGTCGGTAAGCAAGTTAATGTTTGAGGCGGAACGTCAACCTAGATCATAAGACATTCTCTTAACCTGGCCGCCCCTTCACAGAGTCATGTTTTCATGTCACACACCAATAAATCGTCATTTATTTCACCGAAAATAGCTATTTTTCACACAAAACAACCATCTGGAATATTTCATTTCTAATTTTTAACATCTAACAAGATCAACAGATTTTCCCATTATGTCGTATTTTGGGAAGTGCTCATGAAGTATAATCCCAACAACGTTCCTCTGTTTTTCTCTTTTCGAAATTTTTTTCCCAACTGTACTCCAATAGAAACTGCCTACGGGAAATGTTACCATCTTCGGAAATAATCTCCCAATACTTGCTGGCGGGAACTGTCTGCTGTATTGGAAACCACCAGATGTTTTGTCGCACCTGACAGATGCATGGATTGTACAACGCGATGTACTGTTGGTGGATGTATCAATATTTGAAGGCACCAGATGTTTCTTGTACCAGATGAAACACTTTGCAGCTTCCCAGCTGGTTCCAGCAGTAGCTGGTTGGAACTACTTTGAGACAGGTGTATGTTCTTATGAGAAACATTGATTTCAGACAGATGGGGGTATGTGATGGTATTGGCGACTCAACAGTTTTATAACTTCCTAACAGTGGCGTGCATCGACTGCAACCCCTGTTGAGAATCTGGAATATGATGAAGAAATGATTCTTACCTTGTTGCTGTTTGAATGAGTTGGCATACATGGATTCCATTGTTGTTGGTCCATTTTTCATAGCGTTCCCAGAAACGGGCGGTGAAAACATCTGAAAGGGAAAAACATGAGAATATTAGAGAAAGTTATCATTGTGACACCAATATTCTATAATCACTTCTAGGCGTATGTGTGTGTGTGTGGGGGGGGGGGGAGTTATAAGTGTGGGGGTGCATTAAGAACACCCTTCAAGGCGATGCCACACTACCACCTTAATGATCCAGAGAGCCTGTTTTGGACTGACAGTCAAGCAGGTGTCTTCTTCAGACTCACTCGACACTTGGGGATGTTATTCTCCAGGGAGTGTCCTACAGTTATGCACCAAATGGGGAAATGGGCCAAGCGACTCCCTTCTTTGGCCAATTATCGTAATCCAATCAAATGTCTTTCCTACAAAGCCTGTCACCATACAACTTCCCCAATTATTATAATTCAATTAAAACATGGCCACACAATCCCCCAACCTCCTTCGAGGAAGGATCCAAGCACTTTACGAATCTCGGCACCGCCAACCTATTAACTCCGCAATTGATTTTCGACAACAACGCTAAGAATTAGCAGCGGTTGTCATGACGACGGAAAAACTTTGACTGGGTGCGTTGGTCTGAGAAACTGAAATCTTTGCTCGGGGCATAAGATCTTTTCCGCATCAGGAGGTGGAATTAAATTGTTTATGGAAGACGGGTAACTGTTATTCAATTGATCAAGAAAGAGGGAGACGCTTCTGTCAATTTTAGATATTGGGGGAGGGGTGCGAAGCAGATAGCTTTTCGACAACAGACTGCACATTTTTAAAAACTTCTCAGCAGTGTTAGTGCACGCTCGCAAATTGGACAGTTCCCAACGTTTTCCTGGTATTGTAGACAACACTGCAGAGATACCTGGACCCCAGGATACTTTACAATCATCAGGGATAGCGGTGCCTTCGTCTATTCATCTTCTCACGACCACAACGACAACTGGAAATAATCCTAATTCATGCGCAGGCAATGAATCGTTAAATAGGTACAAGAGACTGTCTGTTTGTTGGTAAGGAAGGGTCACGCACATCGTCTATCAGCGTGCCATCGGGTGTGACGGCACAACAACATGAGGAGAAAAGATCTCCTCATCTTGATTCCTGTCCTATATTGCCACGATGATGGCAGGCATAGGCATGGGTGTGCGTCCTTGGGCAAGGCAGATTACTCTTAGACTTTCTATCAGTGAAGGGTTACAGGCAATGGCTATCAGTCTGTCAATTAGTCATTAGGTGATGTCACAGCACTGACAAACAGGATGACGATCAGCTCATCTTTAACTGTCGCTGGTAGGGCAGGCTTGGTTTGTCACCTTGGGCAAGTTTTGTCACTTCAACTCTGTCCCATGGAAGGGTCATCCCATCCCATGGAAGGGCCATCCTGTCAAACTGTCGCATTATCTGTTGCAAACAGCTCTCTACCACTTCGCCGCCAAGGTTTACTCACTCGAGAGCCAGGTGGCGCCTCAATAATGTATCTTGCGCCAAACTCTCCGAATCTGCAGAAAGATTCTTTGGGGTCTGAAAGCCAACGTCCATCTCCCGACACATGGTTTGCTGATCTATCTTCATTCTGATACAGACAGTGGTGAAGGTCCCCGGAGCCTCATTCTCGTTTTCGCACCTGCTCGATATCAAGGTCCATTCTCATCATCTCAAACATCGAGTTCAGCCCATTATTCCCCGACCTCGCAAGGAGGGTCAGTTTCTCTCAAAATCATCAATTAACACTTGTTTATGAGATGAAACCAACAACAAAGAGAAGTTCTCCTTGTCCACAGGGCAAGTACTTTACAGAACTTGTCTGTCTCGTCATTTGGTTGCCCAGGGCAAGCGGACAAGGGGGAGTATCGACCTGGCGTTCCCAAAGCCCCAATGGTCACTGGTCACCAAAGTCAAACAAAAGCCCTGAAAAAGACCCCCGCCAAAAACATGAAGAGCATGATCGAGCAGACGTCAAAGAGTCTAAGGCAGACGATATCACCGATCCCTCATCTTCCCCAGAATACTGCCTGCCGCAACCTTGTGTTCCCAAAGTCCCATGGGACCTTCCTCACCCAAATTGAATATCGCACCAAATTGTTTTAGCGTTAACGCAATTTATTCCTCGGCTGGGGTGGTTTCGAATAATTATCTTGATCGTCCCATTGGGCGCTCGGAGAATTCACCGATCTAATTCAATGCCACAAGGTGGCGCTTAAGATTAATGGGCGTGATGAATTAAATAACGGTAATGTTTGGACAATATGGATGCCATTATCTAATGGGGTAGACAATGCTCACCTGGGTAACCCTTTTAGGACAGTGTAGTGTTTCAGTTTCAACCATGGCACAGCATCCTGGCTTCTCTAAGCTTTCAGTATTTGCCCAGCAGTTTTTTGTCACCGGCAAATGTATCATTTCCTTTTAAAGCAGGGTGCTGTAACCAGCCGTTTTTAGGCTGTACCATTTTCAGCCCTTGCTGTTTCAGATTCCAAACTGAAACACTGCAGTATTGCTAATTTTAGTATTTACAGTGTTCCAGAGGATTGAAATAAGGGGTTGAGCCCAGAACTAATCGTCTTGGGCAGACCCTGGCACTTTGTACATTGGCTGTTTTTCTTTCCCTCCTTTAAAACAACGATGAAGGATAACGGACTTTGGTATGTACAAGACGGACAACATGTAAAAATGTACAGAGAAGAAAGTGCAGACAGTTAGTTACAGTAAACTATAGGTGGCACCACACAAAAATATAATTTTTGGTGAACATGAAAAGCATAATGGATTCTTTTCGACCAAAAACACTTGCAAATGTTCATGATATCAGTCATATACATCGATGAGGACAGTATGTAGAAAGATGTGCATTTGGTAACAGTAAATTGTAAGTGGCACCACATGAAAAGTGAAAAGATAACTCTTGTTGAGTGAAAAGCATAATGAATTTTTATCCAAGAATTTCAATAAAAAAACATTAATCTTCATGATATCACTCCAATACATCAAAGACAACAGTTAGTAGGAAGTGCGTACAGTTAGTTACAGTATTGAAGTAAAGGTGTACCTGTCAGATTTGCTGGTGGCGACAAGCGGCTGTACGAGGTCCACCACGTTCAAGGCGCTTAAAATCAAAAGAAGTAAGTCCAGGTATGGTGACCGCAGCTTCTCATGCTGTGGCCCATACCTGTGGAACAAACTTCCTGTTTCCGTCAGGGCTCTACCAGAAACATCATTTAAGAGGCAACTCAAAACCACCTTGTTTGAGGACTATTTAGGGGGGGTGGCGCCTTGAGCGTGGTGGACCACGGAAAGGCGCCCAATATAAGTTTTTCAATTCATTCATTCATTCATACTTACTTGCCGGGGTGGGTTACCCCAATGCTGCTGGTTCGAACTGACATTCGCTCTGTTTATCTGGCGAGCAATCTAAAAAATATAAATTTCATGTTTTTGACACAAAAATGTTTGCAAAGGCTCAAGGTCAGGATGTCAGGACTGTTGGGAGGCATACCTGTGGTATATCTTTGGAGTTCCTATCTCGCAAAAAAACATTGAAAAAAACCATGTTTGCAAAAATGTAGGACATGGTCACAATGTTTCTGGCAAGCAAGTGTAGATGAATCTAGCATACATAGACAGTGTGAGTTGAAAATATGAATTTCATGTTTTTAAACATGAAAATGTTTGCAAAAGTGTATGCCAAGTTCAGTAGGATAGGTTCAATGTCAATGTTCTACGGACTGAATGGAAATGTAACTGTGTTATTAGCAGCTAAAAGAATGCCTATTCGAAATACATGTTTTTCCGAAGTTCCCGCAGTGCGCTGCGCACACAAGGCTCATCACTCAACTAACTCAAGGAACCTACCCACCGCTCCATGTAGTCACCTCGACCCCAAAACACCCCAACCCCACCACATGCTACAGAGCATGACCATCTCACTCCCAATTCAAAGAGAGCCTCCGCCATTGTCCCGCACACGCACGAACCCTGGACTCGGCTTCAATCAAAGTTGGTCCGAATCCCAACGCATTTCAGACATAACCTCACGACGACGAAATATTGAGAATTTCAGCAACGAAAGGTGAATCGTAATTCAGTTTTGGGGTCACCCTTAAGAGCAACACAATTGGCGTAAATTCCAAGAATAAGCTGCAGAAAAGTCGACAACATCACGTCGCACATACGACCGTCTATATTTGGGTACGACACCAGCCCGTGGACAAAACACTGCACCATTATGAATACAATACGGCAAATTTTGAATGGGCTACGGAGGTTGCCTGATTAACTCATTTTGGCCTGATGACGGGTGGTACCGCTTAGTGCATCACATGCACTAAAGTGCACATGTTGTGTGATAAGCTAGTACAGCATTGAATCTGAGCAGAAAGTTTCAGATATTCGAACACAGTCAGTTTTATTGCGATAGTTGCCTATCCTGTTTGGGTCATGAAAGTCGATGCTGAGCTGTTGTCACAGAATAGTTGGCCCATACATGAACATCCACTGTTTCAACAACTGATCGGATCAAGATCGAGAGCTCATTTTGCAGGCTTTGTACTTTGTAGTTTCTACAACTTTTACCTAGTGGAACTTGGGACATTTCTATCGACATGAACCTCGTCTTAATTATTAGTAGCAAAAACCACCACCAGTCGACAGTGTATACTTACAGCACTAAAATCCAAGAGATCGCTTAATTCCTTATCACCTCCGATCGCATTCATACTGGACATCCTGACGGGCGGCCTGAAAAGACACAAACGGCAAACATGAGAAATGGTTCAAAATTTTGGTCAGCAGGTCATGGGCCACATGGGGGAGCTTCTGAAGTGAAGGAACTGTCTTTCCTTTAAACTATCTCAGATTGAGTTGGACATTCTAACGGAGTCTGGAAACACATAAAGAGAAAACCTGAAACATAGCTCACAATTTTGATCACCAGGTCAAGGCCTCAGGACAGGGAAGGGGTGGGCTCTACAGGAGCTAAGGGGTCATCAGGTCAGGGGCCCAAAGGCAGGGCGGCTCTCTTGGAGAGTGTAGGAGCTATATTAAAGGGTCATCAAGGTCAGGGGCCCAAAGGCAGGGCGGCTCTCTTGGAGAGTGTAGGAGCTATATTAAAGGGTCATCAGGTCAGGGGCCCAAAGGCAGGGCGGCTCTCTTGGAGAGTGTAGGAGCTATATTAAAGGGTCATCAGGTCAGGGGCCCAAAGGCAGGGCGGCTCTCTTGGAGAGTGTAAGAGCTATATTAAAGGGTCATCAGGTCAGGGGCCCAAAGGCAGGGCGGCTCTCTTAGAGAGTGTAGGAGAAAAGGTCATCAAGGTCAGGGGCCCAAAGGCAGGGCGGCTCTCTTGGAGAGTGTAGGAGCTATATTAAAGGGTCATCAGGTCAGGGGCCCAAAGGCAGGGCAGCTCTCTTGGAGAGTGTAGGAGCTATATTAAAGGGTCATCAGGTCAGGGGCCCAAAGGCAGGGCAGCTCTCTTGGAGAGTGTAAGAGCTATATTAAAGGGTCATCAGGTCAGGGGCCCAAAGGCAGGGCAGCTCTCTTGGAGAGTGTAAGAGCTATATTAAAGGGTCATCAGGTCTGGGGCCCAAAGGCAGGGCGGCTCTCTTAGAGAGTGTAGGAGCTATATTAAAGGGTCATCAGGTCAGGGGCCCAAAGGCAGGGCGGCTCTCTTAGAGAGTGTAGGAGCTATATTAAAGGGTCATCAGGTCAGGGGCCCAAAGGCAGGGCGGCTCTCTTGGAGAGTGTAGGAGCTATATTAAAGGGTCATCAAGGTCAGGGGCCCAAAGGCAGGGCGGCTCTCTTGGAGAGTGTAGGAGCTATATTAAAGGGTCATCAGGTCAGGGGCCCAAAGGCAGGGCGGCTCTCTTGGAGAGTGTAGGAGCTATATTAAAGGGTCATCAGGTCAGGGGCCCAAAGGCAGGGCGGCTCTCTTGGAGAGTGTAGGAGCTATATTAAAGGGTCATCAGGTCAGGGGCCCAAAGGCAGGGTGGCTCTCTTGGAGAGTGTAGGAGCTATATTAAAGGGTCATCAGGTCAGGGGCCCAAAGGCAGGGTGGCTCTCTTAGAGAGTGTAGGAGAAAAGGTCATCAAGGTCAGGGGCCCAAAGGCAGGGCGGCTCTCTTGGAGAGTGTAGGAGCTATATTAAAGGGTCATCAAGGTCAGGGGCCCAAAGGCAGGGCGGCTCTCTTGGAGAGTGTAGGAGCTATATTAAAGGGTCATCAGGTCAGGGGCCCAAAGGCAGGGCGGCTCTCTTGGAGAGTGTAGGAGCTATATTAAAGGGTCATCAAGGTCAGGGGCCCAAAGGCAGGGCGGCTCTCTTGGAGAGTGTAGGAGCTATATTAAAGGGTCATCAGGTCAGGGGCCCAAAGGCAGGGCGGCTCTCTTGGAGAGTGTTGGAGCTATATTAAAGGGTCATCAGGTCAGGGGCCCAAAGGCAGGGCGGCTCTCTTAGAGAGTGTAGGAGAAAAGGTCATCAAGGTCAGGGGCCCAAAGGCAGGGCGGCTCTCTTGGAGAGTAGGAGCTATATTTAAGGGTCATCAGGTCTGGGGCCCAAAGGCAGGGTGGCTCTCTTGGAGAGTGTAGGAGCTATATTAAAGGGTCATCAGGTCAGGGGCCCAAAGGCAGGGCGGCTCTCTTGGAGAGTAGGAGCTATATTTAAGGGTCATCAGGTCTGGGGCCCAAAGGCAGGGCGGCTCTCTTGGAGAGTGTAGGAGCTATATTAAAGGGTCATCAGGTCAGGGGCCCAAAGGCAGGGCGGCTCTCTTGGAGAGTGTAGGAGCTATATTAAAGGGTCATCAGGTCAGGGGCCCAAAGGCAGGGCGGCTCTCTTAGAGAGTGTAGGAGAAAAGGTCATCAAGGTCAGGGGCCCAAAGGCAGGGCGGCTCTCTTGGAGAGTGTAGGAGCTATATTAAAGGGTCATCAGGTCAGGGGCCCAAAGGCAGGGCGGCTCTCTTAGAGAGTGTAGGAGAAAAGGTCATCAAGGTCAGGGGCCCAAAGGCAGGGCGGCTCCCTTTGGAGAGCAAAACAGGCCAGCCATAGTGTATTGGAACTGAGCTGTGGACGCAGGGCTCGGTTAGATGCACTCTTGATTCTAAAGCCTCTTTGATGACTTCGTATCTACAAAACTATCGCTATCCTAACAAGGGAGTGCGTGCACATAACGTAGCGCCATAATGATCTGACTTCGGAAGTGCAGCACCAGACACAGGTGCTACTGGCGTTGGGTTCTCCCACCGTCTGATTTACAAATGATATGTGAGAACTCGACTGTCATGTAGACATGGCAGAGGCAATGATATCGATGCGCGGCTTGCAGACTGCCCTGGGCGCCTTTTTACAATAGAGGCATAATTTTTTTGGAAACGGACAACAAGAGGCGCTGATCAGGAAAGAGGAGAATTGCCCTGCGGTTTCCTGCATGGAAGAATGATCTGTAACCTCCTCAGTGAAGTTACATCAATGCGGCACATTATTTTTCAATTTGCAGAGGTGCAGTGTCAAATCATCAAGGCTATTCCATCATCGATACCGAGAAACTGACTATCATCGAATTCTGAAGTGACTGGCAGCGGTATTCCTCATATGCAGCCATATGCTGTCAATCGATTGACAATGGCATGTCAGCTGGGAGCGATAAGTGTTCGGTGAACTGCACTGCACCTGTACATGCTATGGATGTACAGGATGTACAGTACACACAGCATTGACTGCAAGCAGGACGTACATCTGCACTTCAGACTGATACATATTCCACACCAACAACCTGTTTGGAGACAAGGCCTATTGAGATCAATGGGTGTGCCTGCATCCAACTAATGCACAGTCACCTGTGCAGCACTCCACATAACACTTTCGTTGACGAGGTTTTTTCACGAAGTTC
Source organism: Lineus longissimus (assembly GCF_910592395.1). Taxonomy (NCBI): domain Eukaryota; kingdom Metazoa; phylum Nemertea; class Pilidiophora; order Heteronemertea; family Lineidae; genus Lineus; species Lineus longissimus. Next base: position 16,289,269 of record NC_088321.1, read on the forward strand.
CTTAAACGTCAACATGAATGAAGTCCTATCCCATTGTCCGACAAAGTTAAATCAGGAGTTCGAACAATGAGATAAGTGCTAGTATCACAACTTGAACCCGAATCGCAAAAATATGATTTTGATAATACATATTGTTTGCTATGAAAGATTATATCCACCACATACTCCCAACAAGAACTTTTCAAAATCGCCCCAAGGACAAAATCGACAAAGTCAATCATGCACGCCGTCCAAGAAAGCGAGCACCAAGCCTCAGTGACTACCATCTCGAGACCCGCCATCCCCATGTGCTGGCAACGTTCCGTGAAATTGTTCATTCTCGGATTTTCCGCTCAATGGACACCGACCGTATCGTCGATACTGAGTTTTTCTTTTGTTTTTTATATCGGTATCAGTGTGGGTATGTTTTTGCGATAGGAATATTTTTTCCAATTCTGATGAATTCTGATTATTTCTGGTTTATATATCATCAATAAACCCTTTCCATGTGGCAGATGGAAATGTCTCGTCTGACCTGATCACACCCAGTTTACAGCACTTGGACAGTCTTCTGGCAGCGTTCAATTTTCCCATTCGTCTGCAAACATTGGACAACCAAATCATCAGATGGACTAGTTTCTTGTGGAAGTAGAAATTCGTCAATTTTACTCAAAAACCTACCACAAGGCAACTGACCAAGGAAAGTACAATCAGACATTCTTAGCGCACTTGCCCTTCTGCAGAAAACCTTCGACAAGTTTACACGCTATCAGAAACTCAACGTTGTTTGCTCACTTCAGTAGGTTTTATGGCAATTTTGAAAACGATTCTGTCTAAGTTGGGGAAAGTCAGGGAAACAATGACTATTGCATGTATAGAGTCCTGAGCAGATTATCGTCGGTTCGTGCAAATTACGACCAAAACATCAATATCTAAACAGTAGTACATTTTCTTAACCGCGCACACGAAGACACGGTCAATACCTTCTCGTATCATCACAAAAATTAAGAATCAATTTCACATCTTCCTTATAGAATGCTCGCGTGTATACAATGCACACACGGAGCATTACCACAACCCAAGACAAACGGGTAACACAGCACATATCAAACACGCGCTAATTCCTACGAAGTGCGCCATCAATATCCCATAATTCACCATTACCGGTGATCATCTCAACTTAGGGGCCTCCCGGGATTTCGCCGGATTATACTGCTCATTTCGTTGAACGCTGCCGATGTTTAAACATTAACTCCGCTATCCCGTTAACACTCAATTATTCTGGAAGATTAACTCATAAGAACCATGATCTTTGTTTTCAAATAATCCCCAATATTTTGGTACAGAAGGTATTAATGTTTTTTAGGCCCGCATCATATGGGAAACGTATGTACGGATTCTTTGAGGGTTTATGAAAATGTCAACACACAATAAGAAAACCCTGTCAGCCCGATGGCACCCCCCCCCCCAACACACACACATTCCTATGATGAGTATCGTCAAGCAAGTATCTTGGCCAACAAGGTTTTTGCTTCACATCGGTTAGTGGAGTATAGAACATGAGGTTCAGGATATCAAACAAGATGCTACCCGTCCTCCGTACATACATAATGTATCAAAATGAGATCAAACCGTTGATACAGTATCAACTAATCTCATCAACACTCACTATTTCATGATATTTTTAAGTAATTAACTCATTAGCAATATTTTGTTGGCAGTAAATTAACAAAGAAAAGATCGGTGTTATAGCTGATTGGTTTATAATCTTGTCCCCAGGGGGCCATTACTCCATAGTGTCAACTCTCCAGGGGTTGGGTAGCGCTTTACATTATCAATTGGTTGCTACTGTCAAAGTAGGAACATTTCACGACACTACAATGTTGATGTTCATGTTTGCCAAAATATTCATTCATTCATGACCTCTCGTCATCTCATTTCCATGAATCCACATGATAGAGGCTTGACACGACACTCTGCCACTGCAACTACGGGAGTGCCCGACTGCTCAGTCCAACAATTTCAAAGTTCAAAAAGACATCGCCAAAGTTAGAGAGCTGAAACCAAGCCATGAGGTGACTTGATAAAATTGGACATTTGGTGATCCCGAAAAAAGGCAATATTTTGCCGCTGAGAGGCTCTGTCCTCGAGCCTTAAACAAAAGTGACAAGTCCTGTAAGGAATGCAGACTTTATCCACAACAATGTCCCCGCTGAAAATCCCCACTAAAGATGAAAGCTCTGGCAACAGTAAATAATCACTCCGCATTATTCATCAATGATAGAAATACGAGTTAACAATATCATTGTTTCCATCCGCATCTAAAATGACAAAGGGCTAATATCGTGTCCCCGTGGGTTGGCGGTTGTCCTTATCGAATTACCGCAATAAGCTCATACAGTAATTTAAATGTCTTAATTGTTGGCGGAAACGCAAACTTTTAGGGGAAATTTGAACCGCTGGGAGCCATTTATGAAATGTACATACGTCAAAGCATTTAGTTTACAGAAAGAGCATTTTGAACAGAGGGAATTACTTATCGACTTGTCCTTTAAAATCATGTTAATTTTTTGATATGGCCATCTTGTACAGAAGTGGTGACTGAATAGTAGCGGCATAAATCAGGTGTTTCGTATTATTCAATTAGTGCCGTTTTGTGTGTTGAGGGGTGGTGAATCACCTCGACAGTTGCCAGGGAGTTCAATACCCAATACAGACCATCTTGCTTGTGACCTTTGACAAGCCACTCAACCATGATTGCGTCCTTTGAAGAAGACGTGAAACAAACAGCATGAACAAGAAGACGCCAGGGACGAAGCTACATTTCTATTCTATGCAGTGTCTGAGACAAGCTGTCTTGTCCGGGGGCAAGGTATAAAAGTAAAATTGTGATGCACCTCCCATGTTCATCCTAGGCGACATGTCCTTGGGAAGGGCGCTTACAGTGTACAAGCATTTAGCAAGTTAGAGGGCAGGTCTGGCTTGACTAAATGTAAACATGATTTTTGGAAGTTGATTTTTCATGCAGTGGGGAGTCTTGCGAAGTTGGGTGAACTAGGAATGAAACTTGTGTCTCCTTAGAATACAATCTAAATATAAATACTTGACTTGTATCGTATCACAGACGCAGATCGGTTACTTACTTGGTAAAGGACTATGAAAAAGATTATGCGCTTGAATTTCCAGGTATTATGTTGATTTACCTCTGATCAACCCATTCATGCTCCAACCTGCGATGATAATCACTGCGACATCTTACAATTTTTTAGGGTCAAGGGGGCCTTTTCAGGAGCCTTCTATTAAGAGAATCATGGCAACTTACATTCAAGTTCTTACCAAAATCTCACCTTCTCATTCTTGTTCTAAACAAACAACGGTGCATGTAACAAAGGCAACAGGACAGGACAGAACACTACATATGACTGTGGGGGTGTCAGATTTATCATGAATTGTGGTCCCCCACAGCTTGAAAACTTCATGGAAACCCCTCTATTGAAACACCTACGAGGTTGTCACAGAGAAAGACCTTTTCGCATATTTATTGGTGGTCACTGTGGACCTGTCATCAATATCTAACCGAGAGATTCCTGGATCTTTGACCCTCATCACAGCTCTTCACCAACTTTAGTATTTTGCTGGTGTATTCGGGTTTCATTGCCCATGCATGCCCAACACAGGGACATGCCTTACTGCCAAGTGAGGCCAACTTCCCGCCGAGCCCTTGGTCTAACTGCTGGAAAAGGACGTTCCTTATTCAGGGGTTCCACCACCCATGCTCAACACATGAATGCCGCCAACAGGATATACCTTACCTCCAAGTAACGCCAGGCCTAACAAGCCACTTCAACAAGTTATTCAATTTGAATGCAAACAATCAGCTTTTTCAGAATTGTAATGCCCGTAGGTGTAAATTTTCATTGTGATACGAAAGACATCGGAATTAGACGGACATGTTGGGTCAATGTGGAGAAAGGGTTGGAATGATCCGTTTATCTATCGGCAGCGACTACATGTTTTTCGAAATATCCATTGTAACAACTTGGGTTTGAGGCTTACAGTCCTGTTCAGAAGAAATTTCCCATTCTGCATGCAGGATTTTAAATGACATGCGTTAAAGGGAAAAAGAACAATAATGTGAAGTCGAGCGAGCCCCAAAGTTCCGCAGGACCAGAGCCTGCAGAGGCAGAGAGACGACAACAGTCTGATCAACGGGTGGTGATGAATTCACAAAGCACCACAATATTGATATTGCATCTCTCATAAATTCCCTGCAAAGAAACCCTATACACAGTACAATGGTGCACACAAAACATGTAAAATGTACAGAATGCATACAATGTACACGCATAGTGTATCCTGTGTACTTCGAATATGACCTTTGAACTTTGATCTACCTGGGAGCCTGTGTCAATCAGTTGGGCCAATTTCATCCGCTGTATACACGAAATCCAGGGGTTGATCGCGCAATCAGACGCAATGTATAGTCAGTACGAGGCGTAATTGGAAAGCCACAATTATTGCACGGTTGGAAAATACTTGGTTTGAAAGTAAACCGCGTCTAAAAACTTGGCACGGACACAAAAGGTGCGATTTTGTAGACAACATGGCGTCGGGACGAGGGTCCCGATTCGCGCACAGTGAACTTACCTCCCAAAGTCGCGGCCGCAATTCTCTGGGGGCCCGTACTGGCGATCCGAATTAAGCATATCTTTCCAAAGAAAAGCACCTACTAGACCTTCTCCAGAAGTTTGGTAAAAATCCGAATAAGATTTACGCGTAAACTTGGTGATATTTCACAGTAAGAATCCACATATTCCTTTCTTTGTGAATAGACTATTTACGTCCTGAGATTAGAATTCATCCGCGCAGTGGGATTTTCAAATTTTACTTTACAAAATTGTTTATTGCATGATTGATTGCACAACAAAAGCTTTCAATCATTTTCCATTCTACTGCTATACAAAGATAAAGTGCTTAATGACAGTAGACATGGCTTGACGTGGATAAAACAATCTAATGGGGAACTATAATGTCGGTGCGGACGCAGCGAGCACTTGCTGAATAAATCGGTGTACTGTTTTGATTGAATGACAGCTGATTAATTGATTGACGTATTACTCAGTTACGCGACCAATCAGGTCCAACGTTTCAAATTAGAGGCGTGACCGTCGCGTGCCGATATGATCAAATATTCTTTTGATCTCAATATTTCTGTTTAAAGGGACTCTATAGGTCCTTCATTCACTTTCCTAATATTTCCTAAGTCACGATTGTTGTCAGAATTCACTATGATTGGAAAGGGTATGTGAGAAACATCATTGGCATGGATGTTAGTTCGTTAGATCAACACGAGACGGCGTGGTACTGGAATAGAAAACTTAAAGGGAAGTCTCAACAAGTCTCAGATTAAGTTAAACAAAGTAGCCAATAGGATTTTACGATGGTGAGCATGGTAAACTCTGAATTCACCATGGTGAGAATGGTTAACTCCGATTTTACTATGGTGAACGTGAGTGTAACAGATAAAGCTTGGAAAGATAGCCTGATATGCCTTGGGGAGCCACGGTGAGCACCAGGAATAGCTGGTCCCGAAGGAACGTATAGTTATCTTCAATCCCAGCGATTCCAATACTTGGAGTACTACTAGTGACGCGTAGTGAGAAATTCTGGAACTGACGTTACTTTGTGTTGCAACAAAATAATTAAAAACTGACTCTGGTAATCCACATTATTTTTTCATATAAAATAGATGCGACACACATCTACATTTCAGTTAGGTAAAACTGGTTTACTTATTAATGATTAAGAAACGTGAAAAAGCTTAATGGTATTTGCAACATTTTAGACGAGTCCATTTATTTGTATGGGTGCTAACACGCGTCATACTTAGTCCAGGTAACCTCGACCCTATCCACCGTGCAGAAGAGGGTTGAGGAGGCCTCGTTAATACCCGAGGCGAGCCGTGCATACAGTGGATGGACTGTTAATACCGATTGCGCTGGTATTCTTTGGCTCGAGGTAGCTCATCCTTGTGAAAAACACGTGACTAAACACCGGAAGCCGACGCCCTCTAATCGAGCTCATGACGAGTGAAATATCATCAAGTACCAGTCTCTGTAATGAGTGAATCGAGGAGACTGGTGAAAGAGGCTAAGAGGGACTCAGCGCCACCTCGCGGGGCCTTTGGCATTTGGCTACTGTGTTTTTGGCAATCATCAAAATTCAGTAATACACTAATTGGATTAATTAAATAATTGGTGTGAAACAAAAACCTGCGAAAACTGCTATTGGGGATAAAAAAATTTTAGAAATATTCTACTCTTCCTACCCGTACGAAAGTAGACTGACCCAAGGAAGACACCGCGGGTATTACCCGCCAAAAATAACAATTCATTGAAAAACAATAATAATCCATCTTTCAACCCGATTATTCACGTTTATGATTTCCTGAAATGGATGGCATACGTTTGTTTGCATTGTTAGGTGTTCAAAGAACGCCGAAACAATTAGATCGGTAGGTGTCATTGTCATCAAGAAGTAAAAATAGGCCAAAAAATCATGAACTTCCCCTTGTCACAGAGCTTGCTTGCGTCCTTGGGACAGTCACTTCACTTAAAACGTAGTTTTTTCATTGATACATCGTACATATGTCGTACAGTGTGGAGTTGTGTGTGGTTTCCCGCCTGTTGCTGCAGACTGATCGTCCTTCAATTTAGTTTATACCATTGGTAGGCTAATGATTGGAAGTAGCATCCCCAAAAAGTCGTCCTTGTCCTTAATAATAATAGAGAGGTGTCCTGATTAGAGAGGTGTCCTGATTAGAGAGGTTAAATTGAATGGAAGCAACCAATTCAGGCAATTAAGGACCAAAACTAGCATCATCAAAAGAGTCGGTGTCCTCAATAGAGAGGTGTCCGCAAAGGGAGGTTCCATTGTATTTGTAGTTAAGTTAGGCCTAGTTGTGAGTCTAGTAATCAACCATTCATTGTGTTCACATTTTTAATTATCAGGGCTGAGAACAGTTTCCACTATGAGATCATGTGTCCAGTGCCGCTGCCCAAATGTCTCGTGGTCTTCACCCAAGGAAACTGGGCTCAATACACGGAGGAGACAGTCATTGATATTAGCTTTGTGGAGGGGGCAACCACATTGAAGAGATTGGGCAGGCTGTCTTCAAACAATAGGTAAGTGGTCGGTAATTCAAGTGCCTCATGTGGTTTGGGCCTTTGGATGGGGTGATGTGGTGTCATGCTCTGTGGGCAGGCTCTGTGTTTGCCCAGTTTGACCGCTATTATTTCCCTATTTCAGGTGTTTCCATTGGGAGAAAGACACCGAGACTGATGAAGCTATACAGACCGGGACAAATCGCCTCAAGTTACAAATGGAGCTAAAGGGGGAGCTGCTATCAAGGAAGAAATGTAAAACGGCCTCGACAACAGATATCAATGAGAATGAAAATACGCAGAAGAATTTAGAGGCTGCTTCTCCGGTAACTATAAATGGTTGCTGATAATCTTATTCCCAGCGAAAGACAGCGCGTTTAATTAGACTGAGTTGTCTTGTTAGTTTTTCTGGATGTGGTCGTTGTTCCTGAGGTGGGAGGGGCATTGCAGGGTTTGTGGATACATTTGTGCAACATGAGTCCCATTTACCCAGTAAATATGATATAATTATGAAACATCTGACTAGTAACATTCAAGTTTCGTTTCAGTCTTGAACAGGATGAAATTATTCATAGAACAGAGGAGTTAATACGAAGTATATTTTATCTTTCAAGAAAAATGTGCAATCAAAACTGACCAAGGAAGAGAAGAAGAGAAAGTCTATAAAGATGGACACATCGCCATCAACAGACGTTACCATGACAACGGGAGATAAAAAACGTAAATCCCTCAAATCAGATACGCCATCCCCAAAGCTTACGTCCGAACACAAACGCAAAATGTCTAAATCTGAACAGTCGTCGTTGGAAAATGCAGATGAGAAAAAGCGGAAAACTTCACGATCTGAAATGTCGCCACCGGAATTGACACCACAGAAGCGTAAGATGACACGGTCAAGATCGACTCGGACGATTCAGGATATCTGGCAGGGTTCGTCCCCGGATGGGTCCGATATGGTGGACGGGTGTATTGAGAAGCCGGTCACTGCAGGTTTATTCGACGGGAAGGAAAACGTGCCTCTGCCAAGTTTTGGCGGGAATTCAAGTACGCCAAGTATGGGTTTAGTGAAGATGGAGGTTGAGTCGTTAAATGAGATGATTCGTGGGACTGTTCATCCGATCAATTATAAACGAGGTAAGTTTTTTGATCTTACCACAATGTACTTCGGTTGTGACTTTGTCCTTAAAAGGTAGATTTGGGCTGATCAAACTTATGATATAACTTGACGACTCCCTCTCAGTAAATCTCATTCAGATGTGTTTTCTTTCCAGGATCTCATCCAACCCATCGCTGGGGGCACTCGCTCACTCTCATCCATGATAACCAGGCGTTACTGATTGGTGGACAGGGGGACAAACAGCAAATGTGCAAAGACGCCGTCTGGTTATTTGATACCGGTATGTTGAAGTTTAATATTTGATATATCTACAGTTTAAGTGTTTAGTACTCTTGTGAAGACTAGGGGAAGGGCTTTGTGAGGAGAGCAAGGCTGGGCAGAAAGTACTGGAACTTGTATATTGTCTTTACCAATCGCGACCACTTTCAGATTCTAAGAAATGGACGTCAGACACGCCTGCCTCGGAAGGCCAAAGACCCGAGCTTCGTATGGGACACTCGGCCACTTATGATCCAACTGTCCGATGTGTCTATATCTATGGTGGCTCGAAAAACAAGAAGTGGTTCAATGACGTTCACATGCTGGATCTCGATGAGTGGAAATGGCAACTTGTAAAGGTATGTATTGGATTCAAAACTGATGTCGTCTGATGCACCTTTTCTTGTCAGTTTTAGTCTGTTTTTGGTCTGCAAATGGAGACGTTGGTCTCCGGTCAGCGCGTCGGGGTTTGATGGCTTATACAATGGAGTGGATTAACTTTGGTGTCCTGTTCAGTGTGGGCTACTTGCTAATGTAGCTAAAAAGTATAATGATATGTTTTCGTTTTCTCATCACTGACTTCAGGCTTCAGGTAAAGCTCCGACCCGTGCCTACCACAGCTCCACTCTATTCCGCCACGAGATGTGGGTATTCGGTGGTATCTACCCGCGGCCGGACCCCCAACCTGATGCTTCCAGCGCCGAGATCAACATCTTTAGCCCTCTGGAGGAAAGTTGGTACACACCTATTGTGAATGGGACGAAACCTGCCCCAAGATCTGGGTGAGTGGATTTGTCCAGAACATGTTTGGATGATAACTGTATATGAAAGTGCTGTCCTTATCAGGGTTATTTCCTCATATCCTGGAAGGATTTCCTCTGATTACCAACTGAGCGGAGGCCTGACCACTCTCTTCATCTCTCCAACAGTCTCATAGCGAGCTGAGCGGAGGCCTAAACCACTCTCTGCATCTCTTAGCAAGCTTACATTTCAGCAGCCTTTTCACCATTGCGATCATCTTTTCAGTCATTCGGCGACGGTGATCGGTGACCAGCTGGTGATATTCGGTGGGTGGGACTTCCCTCTGTGTTTCAATGACCTGTACATCCTAGATATGAGCATCGTCGAATGGACGAAACCAGATTGCAATGGAACTCCTCCGTCACCGAGAAGGTAACTCAATCGTTTCCATATCTTCATACCTGAGCCTTCACTGCATGGTGTGTGTGCACATCATTATGATTAGGCACCCCATTAGGACGTGTATGCCTAGACTGCTTGTGACGTTTTCCCTAGTTCCATGTTCACTTGTGGCCTCATGACAAGCCACACAAAAAATAAGCCTATGGTTGCCTAGGACATGGATATGCAGCTTCAAGTCCCAATGATTCCATAGTCGTCCTTGTTGGGTTTCACAATGTACACTGTTTCAATATCCTGAGACGGCCCTGGTATGGGCTGACTATTAGGATATAAGGGATAACTTTGCCTAGTAGAGGATAGATGGCAGAACAGTCTGCTTCATTAATAACCTGTAGGTCCCTTCGTTTGAAGATTTCTTATGCTAGTACCTGTTAAATATTCACCACGTCAGAGTCATGATAACAATTTCTAGTTTTTTTCTGCTACAAAGGAATTAGGTAAGTCTGTTGTACCAAGTGGGATGGGTTGTTGTAGATATATCTTGTTTCGTTGTCCATTGACAAGTTTTAGTCAGACGGTGGTTCTGGAATGCTTGGTAGTCAAGTTCAAGAAGATGCCTAAACGAAATTCAACATCTACTTCATATTTACAAAGAAAAGTGCTGAGGGTTGAAGTCTGCACTACAACTATTGAATGCTTCGTCAGAAAATCTCATCCGTTTTCAAATTCCAAACTCGTTGCTTATTTCTCTTTCAGTTGGCACTCAGCGACGCAGCTGACCGGTGACCGCATCCTCTTCCACGCTGGGTACAGCGGCGATATCGCTCTAGGTGACACATCCATGTTCAGACTGGGTAGGTGTTGGCGCTCTCTGTCAGCGTCCGGAGATGACGACGCTACAGATGACTCGTCCAAATCATTGTTTCTTTGTTCAATACATTGTAAGGCCAACATTACTCTTCTGCTCGAGTGACTGTCTATCAGGAACAAAATCTATTGTAGATGTTTTGGTGCAGACTCTGTGTTTTTGCACTGAAAGAGTTATACATCCATAACTGTGATCTTTTGGTTTTGATGACGCCTGACATTGTCGCCTTTCGTTGCAGATACTAAGACATGGTTCACTATCATCTGTGATCAACCGATGTCTCCTCGCACCGGCCACACCGCACTCTGTCTGCCGTACAAACATGAAAACAAAAAGAAAGACAACGTCATCGTATTCGGAGGTGGTGACAACGAGGGCGGTTACTATGGCAACCTTGTCGAACTCTGTATCTCATTTGACGAGAACATTTCCAGTCCCAAACAATTGGATGTGACGATGACTTCGTTGAATGCCTCAGTGACTGCTGCTAACACGTCTCTGGTTTCGGTGAAATAGTCTGGCGTGTGAAATGTCTGACTTCCCTCAACCACTGTGAACTAATGCCTCACAAACATACCCTGCTATACAGACAGGAAGATCAGTTCAATGGTTACGTTCTTTGTTGTTTAGGTGAACAACTCACTTTCGTTGCTGCCAGTGTATAGCTTATATGAAAACCTGTCTTGAGTGATATTTAGATGCCCTGCGTATCAAAGAATACGATCATTGGACTCTTCCTTGGGTGTATAGATGGTATGCCTGAGCACAGTGTTAACTCCTGGTGTGATGAAAGAGCCATTGACAGCCAGCGCCACACAGTGGTGGCCGCAGTTACGCCAGTAGGCTTCGAGAATAAACCAGGTGGATAGAAATCTCAGTTTGGAGAGGTGTAATCACCGACGTAGTATTTCGTGGCGTCTGCAGGCAGCATATTCTGGAGTCAAACATAACACTGGTGAACAAATAGTTTATGTGTAATAGATATTTAATGTTTCCACTTGGTGAAAGACTCTACTCACAACTCAATGCCTGTGTGATAACAGTACATTCCCACTCTGTGCAAAGTTGGTCATTGAAATGTTTCCAAGTTGGTGATCAGACTCGGGATCACTCATGAACTTTTTATTCTGAATACACTGTTTTTCACCAGGCCTACATTTCCTTAAATAAATTAATTCTACCAGTAAATAATATGTATCAAATGCATTTATGTAAAAACTGCCAGTAGCTACCCGAGACTGAGGGGTCCATCACGAAAAACTCTTCTTGTAAACTTTTGAAAGTTAGATGAAATGAAAATTGGTGTGTTGTTTTTTAAAATAGAATTTGGCCAACTTGTGAAGGTAAGGTACCCCTCAGTTGTGAGGTAAGTTACATGCAGTGTGGCATTGAACACCACCATGCCAAGCTAAATAATATAAGTTGTCTGTAATTTTCGTCGTAATTAAATGCTAGCTAATTATGAACCAGAACAGATCCTGTGGTCTCGCAATCAATTAGCCTGTTACAAATTTTCTAAAATGATGCTTTGGAAATGACGGTAATAACTTATTTTGTTATGTGTCAAAGGGGTTGTATTGGCAATATTGCTCCAACATTAGATTGATTTGTCCATCTCTGACAGAAGATGAAATCGTAGGAGACTCGAGGGTCTGACAGCCAATTGATTGTGGTACCGCAGGATACACATGTATAACAATAAATAGTTTATATAAAACAAGAAATATTGCACTTGTGTGATTTGATTGGCTAGCCGACCCGACGTCCGCACAACTCCAAGGAAGCGAAGACCAGGCTGAGGAGGTAGCAGATGAAGTTGATGACACAGAAAACCTGAAATGAGGAACAACAAATGAGCAGACGGCTCTTAATTGAACAATGAGTACCTCTTTGTTGAGCAGACATTTCTCTGTTGAGCAGGCGACTCTGTTGAACAGAACAAATGAGCAGACGACACCTAACTAAACAATGAGTACCTCTTTGTTGAGCAGACATTTCTCTGTTGAGCAGGTGACTCTGTTGACCAGATGAGTATTGGTTGAGCAGATGAATGAATGCTGAGCAGATAACTCTTCATTGAGCGGAGGACTGTTGATTCGACTCATTGTTAAGTCAATGACTTGGCTTATCACATTTCATTGAGCAGATGACTCTGTTGAGAAGACTCCTCTTTGTTGAGTCGATGACTGTTCAAGCATCGACCAAGCTGCAACTTGACCAAGTTCCAGCAGTCGTCACTTACCGCTAATGCTATCATGTAGTCGTACCTCCCCGCCCACACGCACGCCATTATAAAGGCTACGAAATAAAACAAGACTGCGAGGGCGTTATGGACGGCATCCTAAAACAAAAAAACATGCAATTTAAAGCTGACCTGAACAAGAATTGTCAAAAAGACTGGACTGTGAGTTAGGAACGGAGGGGGAAGCAGCAGCTGCTGTAGTCCAAGCTGCCCCATATCATTGTCGGGACTTTACAATCAGTCCTGAACCAGTTTTACCAAACAAGAACAGAGAGAGTAGCTGGCCTATCAGTTAAAAATCTCAATGGCTTAAATCTGAACTGTCTAATCTCGGTCCCAAATCTTGAGCCAGATTTGTCTGGAGTTCAGATCAGAAACAAGAGAGAAACTGAACTGGAGGAAAGAAAAACCTTAAAGCTGAACTTACAATAATGGTCCACACTCTTTTCCCGCCACATTTTACCGGAGCGCGGAACAGGAAGAGCAAGAAGAGAATTAGCGTTAATAGGAAGAAGATGATAGTCGTTGCTAGGATGAAATCGTGACTGGAGGCGCACGCTTCGCGGTCCTCGTATGAGTAGCGACGTCTGTAGGAGCAGGCCCAACGGATGGCTGTTAGGGTCAGGGCAACGATGTTGAAAATCTGAAAAAGAGAATGGAAATCCATCCATTTAGTTCCGAACCCTTACGAAAAGGTAAAATATGAGTTTCCTATTGTCTGATTGTATGGTGAAGGACTAAAGGAATATGGTTCTCCTCACACTGACGTCAGAGAGCAAACTGCCCGGCGCATAACAGAGTACCCCCCCCCCCCCCAGACAATGTCTGAGATTGGACAATCTCCTAATGAAAGGAAAGCAGGGGATGGGATTAAACTTCACATCACAAGGCCACTGACACACCCTGTCGCACCCTGTCGCATCCTGTCGCACCCTGAAACACAATTCTGCATTATACACTCGGAAAACGTAGGCCTACTTCCCTTGCATTGGAAGGGCGGCTAAGGTGGCATCACTTTTATAGAGACACAGGCTAGGAGCCCCTTTAACTGGGGTGTTCGAACCTGGTGCCTCCTGAGACGCATCATCGACATTGCTCCGCTTCCAGACAACGCGCGGAGGCAATACCGCTGGAAGTTTAGTATTCCCGAGACGGTCCCCACCGGAACTGTTTATCCCCAGGGTTGGAAGTTTCTACAGCAGCAAGAAAAAGAAATCTAATAACGCATTCACCTGTACCTTGCATGTGGCAGGTAGAAGCTGGATAGAATGTGCCCGGTACAATCCTACAGTAACTTTATTATGAGCGCGTTCCGGGGATATTATGGGAAACTATAGTTTCGGGAAACTCAAGTTTCTCAAACAGGTGTAGAAGCTAGAAATGTCCTTGGATAGAAAGTCTGAAAACAAATGATTAAACGATAGGAATTTTAATCAATGAGCTATTGTCCTATGGAACCAGTTACCATTCTCCGTCAGAATACAACAGGGGCAGATATCTTTTTTGCAGGGGACATTTGCTACTTCTACACCGGCCTCCGGGGGCAGAACAAACAAAGTTCGCAGCTGATAAACCATGAATAAATTATTGTAATGTACAATTCCTAATTACAAGGCATGTCTTACGCGGGGGGGGGGGGGCTATATCCACTTTCACGCCGGCTTGTCTCGTCGTACGGGAGAAGGGCAGGTACAAGCAGGGGCTGATGTTTGCTTCAGCGGCCCTGCAGACAACCCTTTGTGTCCAGGGCCGGTGAAGCAAACATCAGCCCCTGATTTAATTCCTCAGGTTGTGTTCTCCCCATAATAGGGAGTTTTCGCAAAGTCCCCGAAACGTCCACGTCAACGACTATCCATGTGAGATTCCACGTTGGCGTTTTGGGGATTTATTTGAGGCAAAGACGCTAAAATGTCCCCAGGAAAAAGTGTCCTTCCCTATTGCACGGTAGCTGGATAAAGGTCGGGTTTTATCAAGACCGGTGACCTTCAATAATCCAAGGTTCAAAGCGCATGATAGAATCATTTTTACCTGCGCCCCCCCCCCCCCCCTTATTTGAGGCAAAGTCATGACATAACCCAACTTACCGTCTCAAAGATCTTCAAAACTCCATTCGGGAGCATAAAACCCGTATCCACGGTTACCGTATCTTCGCCTCTTCCCATTTTTAAGATTAAAAGTCGTCCAAAACTGCGGAAAAGCAAAAATTTCCAATTTATCTGATCTTCTCAGATCTACCTTTTTGAATCCACGCCCTGAGTTGAGCACAATGCTGGCCTTGAGAGGATATATGCTAGCTAGCTAAATGTATATGCTACAAGCCTTGCTACAAGAGTAGGCGAGTCTAAGTGAGGAAGGCGTATGTTGCGGGGAAGTCTCAGTTGCGGCTAGAAACAGGTAAAAACAAGATAGCGCTACAGATCTTAACACCTTCAGCGCCGAACCACGTAGATCTCCGTGGCCCAAATCCCCCCTCTTTGAGCTGGTGATCGGAGTCTCATGGACTTCATGAAAGAACTACGCCATCGCCATCTTCAGGGCAAGGTAGGAACTGAAGAGAACAAACGGTCTTTTCAGTTCCTACCGTGTCCTGAAGATGGCGATGGCGTAGTTCAGAACTAGAACTACGCCATCGCCATCTTCAGGACACGTTAGGAACTGAAAAGACCGTTTGTTCTCTTCAGTTCCTACCTTGCCCTGAAGATGGCGATGGCGTAGTTCTTTCATGAAGTCCATGAGACTCCGATTACCAGCTCAAAGGGGGGGGGGGGATTTGAGCTACGTAGATCTACCTGGTTCGGCGCTGAAGGTGTTAAAGGGAGACTATAGACAAGAGCCTATCGCATCTTCCCCTTAGTTTTGGATCCAAGCTCTGGACATTTAGGATTTTGGTGGCCAAATTTGGATTGGAGTCTTAAAGTTGTTCCCCTTCGCTCTATACTGAAACGCATTGTAACGTGGCAATTCATTTTCCCGCCAAAATATCGAAGCGTGTCCGGAAAGCGTATACCTTAGCGTAAAAGATTATGAATCTGAGCCTCCCTAATAATTGTCACTTGCTGCAGAGGGACAGGAGTGTGGACCCCAGGGGAAGTGAACCTTGATGTTCTTCTTCACGTCTTTCACTGACGCACTCGGAATTTATCCAAGAATTTACGGACCTAATTAAAATGCCCAATTCAGTTGAAAATGGCTTTCATACAGACTTATCGTCTGCTCAGCCTCGTTCCCAAAATCGAAATCACATACAGTCCGCCAACACTCCGCCACACTGAAATGACAATACGAATGGCTCCTTGGAACGACTTTGCTTTCACATACGTTCATTCAATGAATGATAGAATTTCTTATTGATATCACATTTTATCACATTTCTGCAACTCGACAAAAGGATAGTTTGAACTCGTCGTGGCGTGAGTGACCGCATGGTGTGCTGTGTCGTCGGCAGGCCACACATTCTCAGTTTTATGTTTCTGAATGGCCTTTCCGCAGAACAAAAATTGCATCTCGTGCGAAAGAAGTCCAAAAACTTGAAAGTGGAGGTGGGGTTGCCCTTGGTCACATCCTGCAGACATTCAGCTGTAAACTCGGTCATGAGACGTTGCGACATGCTGTGTACATCACCTCTGGGTAGGACATCACGAGAAGACCATCAACAAAACCTTCCCCAGCTTGTCCTAACGTACACCCATCTCAATTCAAGCTATTGAGGCCGCTCAACCAATCAGTCTCTTTATAAGGTGACAGTCCTTGGTAACCAATAAATATTGATTGAGGCCATAAATCTTCGATACCTTCGAGTCATTACAAGACACAAGCCAAGGTAGAAAGTTGCAAACTTTCGACCTTTTCGAGAAAGGCCAAATTTGACATCCATAAGGCAGATAAATCCCAAACCGGAGTTAACCAGTTGCGAGATTACATTAGTCCCCAAAAAAGAGTTCGAGTTTGAAGCCGGAAGAATCCGAAGTTTCTTATCCTTATCTGAACTCGACTTTTCAGAAGATAAAATGGCGCGAGGAGACGGAACAGGGAAGGGAGTTAATGTCGATAAAGGCTTCTTGCTGCCCAATGGAGTCCTGAAAATCATTGAAGTGGTGAGTTAACTGATTGTTATAAATAAGGACAAGTAACCTTTGGTAAAAATCCGACCTCTAAGGGTACTTTAACACTTGAGGACGATTTTAATTTTCAGATCGTCGACATCATCATCATCATCATCATGATCATCATCATCATCATCATGATACCAGCGTAATGTAGTGTTAATAATCGGGAAGCAATTAGCCGCATCATCCTTTAAAAGTATGTGAAAGGACCAGTTAGTTTATTGACCACATAATTTGATATAATGTTCAAATTTGTTTCAACCGCATGGCTGTAGCACAGATGCTATACATCCGTGGCTGTAGATAGTTTTTAAAAAAGCTTCATCCCTGCAACAGGGTGAACGTTCATGGAGAACACGGGTTTGATCTACGCACCACCTATCAGCACAATCATGAACTATTGTGGATGAGAAATGCCCGTTGTCGTGCGCGTCGACAACGCTGTGGACAAACTTTTAAAGGACGATGCGGCTAATTGCATCCCGAATATCAAACAGAGTTACCCAAGTTACCCAAGTTATCATTTTATGGTTTTATGTATTTTCAGGTTATCAACATCGCCGTAATGGCATGCATCGGCACCGTGTGGGGCGGCGACCTCCAATTCGTCATGGCCATCGCCGTCATCTACTTCTTATGGACGCTGCTGATGTTCTTTTGTTTTCTCTTCTGCGTCCCAGACATGATTGGCGGGAAAAAACCGTGGAACATTGCTGTGAGTAAACAATGCCTTCAATCTCCAAGCCTCGTCATTGGTTATGGTTGTCAAGTGACAAACTCCCACAATAAATTCACTGACTCTGCCCGCCCAGATTGGCTTCAGAGCGTACATTTTGCTACGGAGCAAATATGGCTTGACCTCTCATTGGAGACAGCATGAAGTGTCCGAAGACAGGGATTACGCACCTTTAATCGCTGATGTATTGAGGCAATGTTTGTCAAAATCCTGGCTCCAAAGAACCATAAATTAATCTGTCGCCATTCAATGCATTTGGACACTTTCCAGCAGGGGAGATTCAGGACTGTTACACTGGAAGCATATCGTTAGCCTAATAGCATAATTGCCTAAGTCATATTTTGGCCAAAATGTGAAAATTTTATGTCTATGTCACTTTTCTGTGTTATTCAAGCATTGTTTACTTATTTAATGGTTTTAAAAATGTTGAAACATCTGTTACAAGTTTTTGTTAAAGTTCGAATAAAAATTTCCTAAGCGTTGTCTAAAAAAATGGTTCTTTAATTTTTCTCTAAACCTTCAAAATCATGAGTTAGGCAATTATGCTATGAGGCTAACGATATCAAACTCTGCTCTGTTTTTTCAGGATCTTGTCCACGATGTTTTGGCAGTGTTTGGTTATTTCGTCTGCTTCATCATCGGCTGTGTGTGGGCAGGAAACGCGAGATATCATGTATTTTGGTATTTTTTCTCTAGCAACCTGATTGCCCTTGCAGTAAGTTTATTATGTGCCTTCTTCTCCCTAGGCCATTATAATTACACTCCGGACGGAGTGGACCGACCTCGTCCCTCAGCATCAGGAAACATATGACAACAACATAGATAGCAGGTTTTTATGCCTAATCAGATTCGGCGTTTTTTTCTCCTACCTGATATATCTACAGTCCTAAACTACACAGCAAAGGCGACCAACTCATTACTATAAGTCGTCCTGAAATAACCCCCCCCCCCCCCCCCCTCCCCCTCATCGCATTGCCTATAACCTAAAGTAAAGTCATTTCCCAAACCGCCCTGATTATTCAGGTAGATGTTGATCACGTGTCTTTTAAAGACAGTTGAACACGTGACTTTTCATTTCAGATATTTACTTTCTTGAACCTTGTGGCATATATCATCAGCTTAGTGTTCTGCGTGTTGGAGATGCAGGGGAAGCCGGTTGGTGGAAAGTAAACACGTGACCGACGTAACCAAGGCAACATTGGATACCTCAGACACTAGCTAGAAAACATTTTAAAGTGCGATTTTTACATAGCTTACAATATAAGGTAAAGAGGCTAATAAGGATAACCAGTGCTTCGAATGAGATCTTATGTATATACCTGTTTACGTGACCGGCTGGAGGCAGTAGGGTGCAGCATCATAAACCCTTTCCGCTGAGATACTTTTTTTCGTGAGATCGTTTTTTGGCGGGAGATACTTTAAATCACAGTTGCTGTAACTTGTGTTTCAGCATGGCCGGCTGAAATCGCACATTCGATAAATTTGTAGTATATTTTCCTATGTTCTTTCATTCAAAATATGTGAATTTCATGTTGTTCTGATAGTCCTTTAAAGTTCGGTAGCCTTTTTTGGGGGGTTGTCAAAATTTGACAACACTTGACTTCATTGCCAAGATTCTCGCAAGCTGCTGCTTCTGCCCAGCTCAGACAACTGGGCCTACAAATTTGAAGAAAATCACCATCTCGCTGTGAAAGACCCGCTCAGTGGTGGCGCGATGGACTTGGATGCAGGCGGTCCGAGTTCGACTCCCATGTGAACTCGAAGCACCTCTTCTTATTTTCTTCGTTTTCTTGAGGCGCTGGGCCAATCTGGAGGATAATTCGAATCGGCTGCTGGAAGGTCGTTTTCTGCTTTCAAAGCTTGAAATGTATGGCTTCGTGATGATTCCATCACGTCACTGTCAGCGGTACGGCACATATTAAAGGGTAGTCAGTACGATAGCTGTCTCATTATTAACATCTGTCAGGGGTAGTATAGGCTGACAGTCTGCGCGGTCAACCAAATAGCAAGCAACTCTCGATACATCTAAGGCCTAGGTCTCTATTCCATAAATCCATGATTTAACAATATGATGGTACATGTACCTTGATTCCAAGAGGACTGTCTGCGTTATTACTTTGTATATGTATGTATACGGTATCTTTTATACTCGTTATCTTTGGAAAAATTCAGTGAATAAAACGTTTTACCGCAAAACATCTTAAATTTCATTCAGTGCAATCTCAAATTCTCGAGGCTCACGATCCACCGCCGGTGTCATGTGGTCCCAAGTTTTTGTAAATGACTTGTGATAGATCAGCCGAAACTCTCTATTTTATCTTCCCCGTTGCCTTCGAGTTCAATCAAGGCTCGTATCTCAGAACATTACTGTGCTTAACGCAACAATAAACGTCGACGCCATTAAAATAATGTGTACTATAGAGAAGGAGCGAACGACTGACTATGATATTCGAGGATGTTCCAAGATCGGCTTGTTGTATCGAAGCGAACTATGTTCAGAGATTCCTTTAATGAATTATATATGTACATTAAGTAGAGGCCGGCAATTGAACTATCAAATGCCATTCATTGAAATGAATAAAGATGAATCATTGTGGACCTTGTTCAAAGCCAACTCGTGAGCTTCTTTGTGAACCAGCACACATTGACCCACTCCGCCCGGCGACCGGTAAACATGTCACAACAACGTGTGACATCGATAATCATACCGTTTGGTCATTTCAGTGCCTACCTTGCCCTGAAGATGGCGATGGCGTAGTTCTTTCGTGAAGTCATTTAAAGTTCTGAACTACGCCATCGCCATCTTCAGGACACGGTAGGAACTGAAAAGACCGTTTGTTCTCTTCAGTTCCTACCTTGCCCTGAAGATGGCGATGGCGTAGTTCTTCAATGAAGTCCATGAGACTCCGATAACCAGCTCAAAGAGGGGGGATTTGGGCCACGTAGATCAAGGTGGTTCGGCGCTGAAGGTGTTAATGGAATTACCAGACCTTGGAAATAGGCCCCACGGCTCTTTGAACCTGCTACCCTTACATTCAAAACGCATTTGGTCTTTCCTTTCTAAGGCATTCATCTGTAGTCAAAGACCTAATGACATCATATGTTCAAATTGAACGGAAAACACCAATTTGGGACCAAGACTAGTGTCCTTAATGAAGATGGTTCATGTGAGATAGCATGCTTTGTGAACGTGCAGACACTGTGACACATCCTTTCTATCGCAAATAAGTAAACTAACTCATCTTGTAAGCTTTAAACATGCAAAGGAAATTCATTGAAATATGAATAGATATTACACACACATGGTTTTTGCTTTGAACTGTTTGGAATCACTTTGTAAATGTGAACAGATTTTCCTGTACCTCTATAGACAGGTACACTTACACAATAGATTGATTATAGATTTAAGAAAGGGGAGACCCAGGAACAGCTGGAGACAGAATCTCAAGAGTGACATGATGGGTCACTCTTGGCAAGAACTGGAGAGGGTCGCCAGGGACAACAGATGATGGAGGAAAGTTTTCAAAGGCCTATGCTCTCAGAGGAGCAAAGGGCTCAAGTAGTTACAGATAGGTTCGAAGTGACATCACGTGATCGCACATGATCGGCCATCAATATTAAACACTGGGTGTCCTGCAGACGAGAGCTTTATAGCCCAGCAAACCCACCAATCACAGCAGACCCCTGACTTCTAGCAACCAATCACTGCCGACCCCCGACTTCTAGCAACCAATCACCGCAGACCCCTGACTTCTAGCAACCAATCACCGCAGACCCCTGACTTCTAGCAACCAATCACAGCAGACCCCTGACTTCTAGCAACCAATCACAGCAGACCCCTGACTTCTAGCAACCAATCACAGCAGACCCCTGACTTCTAGCAACCAATCACCGCAGACCCCTGACTTCTAGCAACCAATTAGTCATGGCAATATAGTTCATGAACTCTGGCAATCGTGTTTTCCTTTCGTACATATCCACATAGAATTTATCAACCCTTTCCTCGACTATTTCTAATAGTTTTGCACTGCTAATGTCGCTCTCTAGTGGTCCACGGCGGATGTTCATGATAAAGTCTCTGTCGTCTCCGCCTGGGCGTACGAATGGGACGTCCCCTCTGAGGAAATATTGGAGGCAATAGAGTTTGTGAAAGATCTGAAATCAATCAAATTAAAGAGGTTGCAAATTCTTATATACACGACACCTTAGTTGACAATCTTTACACCAGGTGGCACTGCATCACAGTAGAATCTTTTCTAAGATAAGAGACAAGATAGAAGTTGAGTTATTCAACCCAATTAAGAACACAACGGGTCAACC
This sequence comes from Lineus longissimus, assembly GCF_910592395.1. Classification (NCBI taxonomy): domain Eukaryota; kingdom Metazoa; phylum Nemertea; class Pilidiophora; order Heteronemertea; family Lineidae; genus Lineus; species Lineus longissimus. The sequence goes on from NC_088321.1 coordinate 16,311,201, forward strand.
TATCCAGCTTGTTGTCTGCAAACCACAACTCACCTGATAGTATAACTTCTTCTCCCGTGGCTGGTCCCGGAATTTCTCAGACTTGATCGTTTTGATGTTGTTCTTGATGAGGCCGAGATATTGTAGAATTGCGTGCTCCGTTAAAAACGCTTTCCTGTCTTCAACCAATTTCTCCCACATTGGACTCGTATATTCCAGATTCTCAGCAAAGAGCAGCTGAAAAATAAACATGGTCACTCAATATTTGGAGGATTGCTGTTACGTTTAGTTGGCCGACTGAGTGCGCACTTAACCATTTTTATAATTGCTGGCAGCATTGGTGAAATTGACAAGTACAGTATATCTCAGAAGCATGATCGTGTCGAGTTGAATCTACTTACCTCCAAAATGACCACACTCCCCTTTAGCACCATCTCAACAAACAGCCTCACTTCATACATGCCGTATTCAAAGCTCTTCTCTGGTCCTCGACTCTCGTACGCTTCATTCAAATACTTGCACGAGGTTGATAGTTTCTGAAAAAGATCATCAAAGGTTTAATATGTTCAAGTAGAGTGGCACAGTGCATTTGACAGAGCAAAGCCATAATTAAAGAGAGTTTTCAGTATGTTATGAGCAGACCACTTGTTACATTTGAGATGTGAGAGTGCCTTATGCTTACAGATACATGCTTTTTGAGCACCGCAAATATTTGACATCATTCAGCAATGAAACGAACCTCTGTTGGTTCTGCATAAACAACAATATAATCGACGTCGCTCTCTGGTGTAGCAAGTCCATAGAGGGCGCTTCCAGCCTTGGCAATCATCACGATTTGAGACGGGTCCATGTCTTTGAGTGGTCCACCAATAAGCCTCATCAGATCTGTTAAGGTTTCTTTCTTTTCACTGGGAATATCTAGATGAAATGAAATGAGACATATATTCCAATCCAAAAATGGAATTACTGAGCCACTCTAATGGCAGCAACTAAGTTGAAGTCATAATGGCAGCAGTGTGTGACATATAGACTGCTCCCAGCAGCAATGGCACAGTGCTTTCTGAAGGTGTCATTAGAGACATGTAATCACTCCAGGGTGACACAATCAGAGAGCTTTCTAATACTTGATGCATTGGCTGATGCACTACAAGAACCTTTCTAATACTTGATGCATTGGCTGATGCACTACAAGAACCTTTCTAATACTTGATGCATTGGCTGATGCACTACAAGAACCTTTCTAATACTTGATGCATTGGCTGATGCACTACAAGAACCTTTCTAATACTTGATGCATTGGCTGATGCACTACAAGAACCTTTCTAATACTTGATGCATTGGCTGATGCACTACAAGAACCTTTCTAATACTTGATGCATTGGTTGATGCACTACAAGAACCTTTCAAATACTTGATGCATTGGCTGATGCACTACAAGAACCTTTCTAATACTTGATGCATTGGCTGATGCACTACAAGAACCTTTCTAATACTTGATGCATTGGTTGATGCACTACAAGAACCTTTCAAATACTTGATGCATTGGCTGATGCACTACAAGAACCTTTCTAATACTTGATGCATTGGTTGATGCACTACAAGAACCTTTCTAATACTTGATGCATTGGTTGATGCACTACAAGAACCTCTATAAGTGATACCCAGGGAGGATATCACAGGGAAGGATTTATGTTCAGTCACCTTTATAGGAGGCTTTTTAAAAATCTTTTTGAAATTGACTGCGTACCAGCGATATGTTGAGGTATTCGTCCGCCATGTCTTGTCTTGGCCATCCATACTCCAAGCTTTGGCTCCAGAGTATTCAGCCCCGTATATTTGAATATCTTGATTCGATCGTCGAGTTCCTTCTTCCAAACCATGACGTGGTCGAACAGCTCCTGCTTGCTGACACATTTCTCTTCAGAATTGCAGCCATCTATGACATAAATGATAAACGTTACAGACCGTCAATCAAAATCAGATACAACAGTTTTATCAGCCCATAATCATGTTTCGTTGGATCAGCTGATAACACTTACCACTTTCCTGATGACTAAATGCATGGCGTAGATATTGCCTGGCAACCTTAGCGTGCGCGGGCAGGGACTCATCATCCACTGGTCCGAGGCTGAGGGGCTGTCCGTTCAGAGCTTGGTGTGCATGGTGGAGAAGCCTATAAAAAGAAACGAAAGCGGTCGGATTCTAAAATCTTGTGGAAATCAGTTGTGAGGGAGGCCCCATCTATAAAATAAGCTTTAATATTATGTCAATTCTCTATGTTTGATTTTGAAATATGGAATTGAGAGCTGAGCACATAGCTAGGACATAATCAGCTCCATAAACAATATTGGCCGATTGTCATGCAAGTAGAAGGAAACCGGAGACCCTGGAGGGAACCTACGCTGTCAAAGAGTGTTGCCCTCACTGTCAAATTAGTGTACCGGGACTGGACTTGAATCAAACCCGGGATCTCAGATGTGACAGGCACTGATGTTTTCACTGTGCCACTCCAACAGCCAGATGTTTGATGTTTACCTGTATGATTGACAGAAGTCATAGAGCGTTGCTCCTTCCTTGTATTTCATGCGTCCCTCTTTCACCTTCTTGCCAACATGTCCCACGGCCTGTCCTCGACATTGCTCGATGAATCCTCGCAATCCTGAAAAGATGTTTTCTATAAGAACAACATAAAGAGTGCTGGCATACCGCGCCAATTGCCCCACATATAATTTGCAGGTGTAGACCATTCTGTTTTCAATCATACCAGGTCAATTCAATCAAATGGGCCTATGCTTACCAGTCAAATGTTCTCCATCCATCAACAACTTGAGTTCATACCAATCTGGATCTGAATGGATGACGGCATTCTCGGGGCAGAAGACGACTTCGCACAGGCGCGACTTGCCCTTCAGTAAGTTGTGGATGAAGTGGAAGAGCTCAATGGCAATGAACCAGCCCTGAAGATATGTTGAAATCACAGGATAGGATGCTTAGCGACAAATGACCGATTTCCAAAAACAAAATCGTTCAGAACTATCCCCCAAAAGGAGAAGAACTTGGAAAAACTTGCAGAATGAACAATCATTTCTGCTTTTGTAAATCCCTGAATGTATTGAACGAGAGGATTAATTACCAGAGCTCTGGCCAAGCACGGAGTCATTACCTAAGTCATAACTAAAGGCACGCACAAACGCCCATCATGCCTTGGAGGAGGAATACTCCTCGCAGAATGACACCTCCAAGTGTAGAGCGAACACTGAATGCGTTACCTTGTCTGTAATGTGGTCTTCGTCTTTCACATGTGGGTGAGTCGGAGAGTAGAACTTGACATCAGGATCCACGTACACAACAATGATGGTGTTGTGTCTTGCCTTTTGTCCAATTTCTTTCTGGGTGTCTGCGTACCAGGGGCAAGTGTGCAACCCACAGAACAAGATCTTTGCTGGAGAAACTGAAAGAGAAGCGAGAAGAATGATTTATTGGTCGTTTCATATTGGTACCAGGACCAAATGTTTGTTTAAGGAATTGAACCCGAGGCGGAGGACCTTGGTTGAGTTACCAAGACACTCGAGGGTGGAGCTAAAATACAGTCCAAACCCGAGCCGACAGGCGAGGGTTTGGACGAAATTTTAGCTCCACCCGAGAGTGTCTTGGTAACTCAACCAAGGTCCGAAGCCGAGGGTTCAATTTCTATTCTAAAATACCTCAAACTTAAAAAGATAGGCCACGAAATAACTTGAATATGTGCGAATTTGGCAAATTCCATCCATCGCCGGCCCGGAGCGCCGGTAGCGCCGTTGTTTACATTATGTTACGGCAGCCCGTATAGGAAGTCCGGATCGGCTCGCTCAAGTGACGCTAAAATCCGCGCAAATGGGCTATTTGGAGCGTTTTTCTCAGCAAATATGTGTAGTGCTCATTAAAAAACTTAGGGTGGTTGATGCTTCCTTGGCTGATTTGTGTTTGAAGCAGTGTTTTGAGAGCCTCAAACTTCTGAAGTGAGCTGTGTGCATGGTTCCACATTTTAGTGCAACCCGAGGGAACTTTGGTAGAGCATCTTGGTTGCGTGTCCAAAACACTCCACTCTCAGAACGAGGCTTATGCATTTTCCATTTAAAAGTTGACTTTACGGTACCAAGGTATTTTAGAATTGAGCATCAAAGGTGAAAGCTGAAGCAAACAAAGAGAGAGACTGCTCCTGTGATGGTGTAGAGTAAATATTTTGCTGAGCCCAAGAGAAAATCACACCAAACTCAGACAGAGAGTGCTCCTGTGATGGAGTAGGCGAACCTACCTTTGAAACAATTTTGAATGTGGCTGAAGATATTGCTTCTGTGATCTTCAAGGTAACTGGGTACAGTCAGCTGTGCCATCCTGTGCAGCTCAGGAAGGAGGTCTTCGTTGAATTGGTTCATTTCATAACCAACATGACTACCCTCAATTTGGCTCTTGATGCTGCGGAGTTGGTCATTGGCTTTTGCAACATCTTTATACACTGGAATTGTGAAAATTCAAATGTTTAGAATAATTTGCTGGTGATAAGGGCAATTTGTGTTTTGATCATATCTGAGGGTGAAACTTACATTTATTGTCATCCGTTGCTGAGTTCTTTGTTCTGATGGTGTGTTGAAGTTTGGCATGCCTCTGTACGACATCAGTGACAAGCTGCAACTGCTGAGCAGCATCTTCTGACAAGTCTTGTCTGGAGGTGGAACAGACAACAGTATATTTTAATGATTTAGGCATGGCATCGGCCTAACACCAATGTCAGCTGACTCTAAAAATGAATATCGAAAATGTTTGAAAATGACTGTGCTGCTGAGTAACCAGACTTTAGGCTGTTTACTCAAAGTGCTGCCTTAGCAAGACCCTGACCATGTCGAAGACCCTGTCCCTCCTAAATAGGTCTTCACAGGCAAAGATAACAGACAATGGCATAAGATTCACTGTCTTGTATTTTAGCCCGAGAAGACCTTACTTTATGATAAACTGCAAGAACATCTGCCTTTGCAATACAGAAATAGTGAGAATGCTAAATGGCTAAAAAGTAAAAGTGGGCGTGGCACTTTTTAAAAGTGACTGTGCTCTAAATTTGACAAATAATCCCAGCAAATCAACAATGACAGCACAATATACCTATCCATTCTAGTAAGTGTGATGAGTTCTACACATCTGTTACTTGTTATAACTCATCCGATGCCTTGATAATGTTTTAATTGAGTTATTTCACCATCACTTTGCAAGAAATTCGACAACTTTTACACTGGCTGTGTAATACGTCATCAATTGATGGGCAGTTCTTGTTGTGGTCGTCGGTGGAAACTAAATGTGATATTGTGACTCCAAGACACCGATGTGAAGACAATCTCGGACCCATTTGGCTATAGTGGGATAGAAAGGTTCTCCTGGTGGTTTCTACGGGTATTCTATTTCTGATGGGAGGCAGCACCTGGGACAAATGGTTACCATCCTCCTATCTCTGAGTGATAACTGTCCAACTGTATGTTTACAGGGACCATCTGGCTATGGCTCATCGATGCCATGAGCGAGGATTCCTTTCATCGAGGGGAGGGTGATGCCAACTTCTCTGAAAAAGTTTGGTCTTTCTTCTGGGATCCTCCCAATGTAACGTTGATGCAAGACATTTGTTTTTTTCAACAGTTGGGGGGAGGGATCTCGTGTGGAATAAAGCTATCAAGCTTTGCAATAGTTAGCCACCTTTTTTTAACGACGCAGCAGCTCAGAATGAGAGAAACACAGAAGAAAACAGTTGTTTTACAAAAACTGGCTCATTTTATTTTCATGCAAGTGAGATCTGTAAAGAGAGAACTCCTCTACAAATAAACTCATGCCAAGTTCACCCCCCCCCCCCCCCCAAAACGCCCTCTTTTCAGGACATCAATCATTATAATACATCAATGACATTAATCAAACTTAACATGATCATAACCAATATACACCACCTGGGTACTCATTGTCTTGCAGGATACCCTGTGCAGTCCGATTCACACGTTTGAATTAGAGATTCACAGGGGTCACTCTCAATTACACGTGTCAAGCATCCCGGGCGAGCAGTCTCCAGAGAGTAGAATGATCTCTTCAATCCCAACCACCTTTTACTGGCATATTTGTCATTCCACCTGATTGCTGGTAAACATTCTCATACACAACCCCTTATACAGGTTTCCACGTACAATGTACTTTGTCTTTGGGGAAAAAAGATGAGTGTTCGGTCTCTCATTAACGGAGAGATAGGGGCCAACTGTGAGTTACAGTGTCTTTTGAAGTATGCCCTGGGCTAGACAGTAAATGGGGGGGGGTCTATTTACCCAACCGGCCATGCTTCGCCAACAACCCTCCCCTCCTGTATGACTCATGCCAGGATTTGTCCTAATCCATACATGTCCATGTCGCTTACATACTAGCTGGTCCATGTCGCTTACATACTAGCTGGTCCATGTCGCTTACATACTAGCTGGTACTGTTCTGATGTCGTCCTCCGGAGGTGTAAAAGTCTTCTTAAACAAACGATCTGAAAGTATAAAGAGAGATTTGTCACTTCTGTTCATATTGAAAAATGATAGAGTATCAGCTTCAGGTGGCACAACTTTCAGTAGGGTATGCGTCAAGAAGTCTATCATGATGGTGGATATGACAGCAAAATGTTTACGTCAGGGGGACTCAAGAACCAAGCTATTAAAACAGCCTGGCCTTCTATTACACCAAGTCCACAACAGAGCCATACCTACCCAATAAAGACTTATGTTCTTTTCCACAACATATACTCGTAAACTGATTAACTGTGATATTCAGATGAGAGAATTCGTCCCGGAATTGTTCGTAGCGACACACAGAGTTCTCACAGTTTGGAAGTGTAATCTCCTAAAAGGGGAAGATGAAGTTATAAAGGTTAGACTTGCAGAGAAGTGCACAGAGAGAGCATACCGGTTCAGGACTAGACTTCCTGAGGAGGTGCATTACAAAGCTCTTGATAAGCACTTTCTGATGGTACCATTTCTGTTTCATGTGATTGAAGAGTAAATCTATTTGTGGGGTTCTTCACTAATGTTCTCACCTTATCACAGTGAAGTATCCGGACCCAGTGATCACCAAGACAGTCCTCGTATAACTCAAATTTAATATTGGCGGCGTAATCAGGCCACGCGCCGTCATACGCTTTCATTGCCAACAGCATTGGGATGATTGTTGTGTCGTGAACGCCGTACAGATTTATCTTGGCAGGACTGAAAGGCAGAGAATGAAGACGGCATTGACATATGAGAAACCTGGCTGGAAAACTAGATAAGAAATCTGTAGGAATTTGTATCAATTCATCCAACCCTACGACCAAATTTAAGAAGACAACCGATGGAAATTTACCTGTTATTGTTATGGAAGACTTTATCCATATTCTCAAGAATCATGTGGAAGAGTGGTCCGACAGCCAGTAACAGGTATTTCTCCAGATCTCTGTAATGCAAAAGAGGATGTCAACTGGATGGCGTGAGGCACATTCTTCCCTTTATCAGGAAAAGAAGACAAATCCTCTGAAATATGGCAAGCTCACATCCCAAGTCACCTTCAAAGCACCAACGCTTACTCTTTTACTCCTACAGTAGACAGCATGCACACTTCCTCGCCAAAGTCCAGAATCTGAGGAACAAGTTTTTGCAAGTTTTCTTGAATTGGCAGTCCATGTGCTTGTCGGCAGAGGATCTCATCTCGGATTAAAGCAAGAAGCTGAGATGTATGGGCCGAGTCTGTGATCCCTGCAAGGAGTAGAGAGGTTTAGATGAGGAGCGAGAATAGCTAATGAAATATACTGCCACAAAGACCCTCCCTTTCAAGTCGTGGATATGTATGGGCCGAGTCTGTGAATCTCTGGATAGATTCTATCATGGCCAATGGGAGATTCTATGAAGGCTCATGGCAGAACCTAAAATGGTTGTCAGGAACCATGCATCACACTGCATCTCTGGATAGATTCTATCATGGCCCATGGGAGATTCTATAATGGCTCAAGGTAGGACCTCCGATGGGAATTCGGTCAGTTGATACGCCTAATGAAATGCTGCCGACCAAACAGGATCATCTCATTTCTTGACCGAGGGGTGTGACCTACCTAATTTGTCCATGCACTGTTTTCTTAGCTTCCTCTCCCCCTTGATCTTGCTGAGTGCTGATCGTCCCCGCTTGGCAATCTCCACCAACACGTCACACATCCGAAAATTGGGATACAAGATCTCATCGGTGTCTTTGCTGACGACTATTTCAGCAACAGCTGCAACATGAAATGAAATGTTAGGTATCCTATTTCCTCATACATCATTAGCATACGAGTCAATCACTACTTGGGGTTACCACAGATAAAACAAATTTCAATATTTGATGGCGTAACATTAAATGTACTGGTGATTTCTCCAAACACAAACCGCGACCCTACCTCCAGATTCATCAAATGACTCCGCCCCAAATAACCCTGCTATGACACATCTCGTTGATTCTATCGTCCTCATGATATTGGTCGATTGTGCACTGCAAGGAAAGACGTTAACTAAAGCAGTCGGGCACAGCCGAGTACACTTAACATCAGAAGACATATCACCTGACACCAATTTGGGTTCTGATGTCAGACAATCTCCACAATCATTCACACAAAAGACACTGTTTTGAAGCGATCTCCAAGTCCCAAATTGGTTGTTTCCATTCGAACTCTCTAATCAGGATGTCTCTCTATTAAGGACATCACTGTTCAGTCCCGATGGTGTCTTTAATAGAGAGGTTCTACTGTATGTATATATACTAGACTCTTAGACACTTTCTAAAGCTTACTAAACATATTCTCTCTTATAAACGTCAGGCACCAGTTGTCTCTCCTCCAAATATCTCTTTCGGCATTCTACTCCCAGCTGGTACATCTGGTCTTGACCAAGATTTGTCAACTGACCTCCAAAGCTCCCACCCTGGAATGGAAGGAGGTAGAACACATTAGTCACAATTTGTCACTATCGATAATTCAACTTTCTTTAAATGTCATTATTACTGAATGGCTAATTTGAACACACCTCAACTGCAATGTTACACCTTGTGACAGTGGTCTGTTTTTTTCATATGGTCGGACAGTAGAACTGAGTTGGATTTGATGGTATGGAGCTATATGGCCAAAGGGAGTTATCAGTATGTTTTGTGCAGACTGCTCATTAAAGTCTGGTCAACTGGATTGTTTCACTCACATCGAAGACATGTTTCCTATAAATCTTTTCCACTCGCCCAAACTCATTACATGGTGTTCCATCCAAATACTTTAGCTGGTATTTGATCATCGTGAATGGAACACCAGAGAGAAGCATGTCTTTGTCCCAGGTGACCTGAAAATATCAGACATTAAACCTACAATACATATATCAATGCAGCATTCCATCTGCGTACATGAACTGGTACAAAAGTACTCGAGCATTATCAAGGGGAATCCCTCGACCATCGTCAAGGGGAGTCCCTCGACCATCGTCAAGGGGAGTCCCAAGAACAGCAAATCTTCATCTATTTTGCCTATATTTAGGTTTTTTTAGCTCTCAGCGCGGCCGCCTCCAACTGAAACAACAAACCTTTCATCCCTCCTCCAGAGACAAAAGGTTCCAAGGTCATAAAACCTATTGCTGGATAAGGGATTGGAAGGATGCAAATGGTTCGGTGGAGACTTTATATCTCTTTCAACATTGAGATGATAAAGCTGAAATATCAGAGACAGATCTTTTGAGCCCTGGCTGCACCGCCAACTCGGCAGCTGCCGTGATCATTACCTGTTTCATTGGCGACGGTCGCAACGGCATCCGTGCTCCGTGTCGAAAGAAGATGTGCACATTTTTCAGCGTCAACTCCTCGATAGGGGGCGGAAGCTGAATATATTTTGGGTCTGTCTGCCTCTGTTTCAACTGGGGAACGGAGGCAATCAGGTCATGACGGATATCATCTATGCTGCCATGGTAACTAGTACCTGAAAAAGCACCCGATCCTTTCGGTTTGGTCGTTTGATAAGGGGTAGGAGGGTCATCTGGTGGTCTTTCATGAGCAAAAACCACTATATTTTGATTGAAATCTTGGCCTCCATTTCTCCACCAATAGTTCAAAATCGGTACACTGCATATGGTTGCCCCTGCGATAATTTGGGTCTTGTTTCTTAGAAAAGATGCCATTCCAAAGAAAAATTGGTTTGATGGTCGAAAAACCACTTTATTAGGTAGGTTTATATGAAGGCAGTTTTGTCAAAATTACTTTGTTGTTTTTGTCGTTATTCGCTCTTGATTCATTCCGAGTAAGCCGCCGGTTACTCGGGTAGTGCCGAAGACAAATATACTGTGAAAGTGACTTGCTCAAGATCATAATCAAACCATCAAATCTAATTTTAGAATCAATCTAAAATGTGGAAGCGGGAATGATTGCCAACTGGCAAACCGAGGCTGGTCCCGAATTACAATATCACGTGCCGGGATCACGTGCCGAGATTGTCCAATAGGAACGCAGAGATTGCTGCATCGTCTGCTACTCCATTTGATTCCATTTCCACATTACCTGACATTTTCTCCCCGATATTTTACATTTTTCTCATGGATCAACTTATGTAAGTGTTCGAAATTCCCGTGCGTGTATAATACTTTATGCAGAGTTTGCGCTGGTACCAAATTTATGCCGAATTTAACTGATGGAATGTGTGATTTTGAGATATTTGTAAACTCATTTTGACAGCGTGAATGCATGCAATGCAGTGCACTACGGAGATACAATGTTTCAAATCTTCGACCAACTAAAACAACTTTGTAAGACTCTAGTTGTGGTTATGCGTTTGTTCATACCAGTCGAACTGATTGTTAGGGCATATAAAAGGGTGTTGGGGAAAAGAGGCACTCGGGTAGGGATCCAAAAGCAGTGTAAAAGGACTTCAATTTATATTTTTGAGTGGGAAAAAAAATCATGTTCGGCAACTTTCGGAAACGAACTGTTCCGAAGCAAAATGCCGCGCTCTGTTGCCGTCTCGATAGTTTTCTATGAGAAATCCGTTTAATCCTCTTTTAAAACGCAACAAATATTACAAATGTATTGTTGAGTCTATGCACTGATATCTCGAGTCCCCAGAGAACTCGTCATTTTGGCAAAACCTGCAATTTGGAGGATTTCCTCGTCCATTTTCTTGGAGATTTTGTTGGCCGTTTCGCCCCATTGTGAATGCAAGTGGTTGTGACGTGTCGAAGTGGTTTGGACGGCTCTTGGCCGAGATATACAAGATGTGATTGTTTTTTATATAGCACAACTATTATTTAAATATTGACGTAAGCATTATCACGGTGCGCAGAATTGTCATCTAGCCTCGAAATGTTTGATTTTTAAAGGAGATGCTGAACAGGTTGTGACATGTCCTCGGTGTTGTCGTCTAGCCTGAGTACAAACATCTTCGCTGGACTCATATGATGGGATGTGATTTGGACTTGAGTTGTCCTCGGTGTTAAATCCAAGGATGTGATATGTCCCTATTGTCCAACCTATCATAGAGAGGACAGGTTTTGCCTGTCTGGTTGTGACTTGTCTTTGTTGTCTCTGCGATCGTAACACTTTGTTGCCCAGCTAAGTTGTGACATGTCTGTCCCTACTGTGGTTGTCCTGACTTAAATGGGTACATTGTTCCCAATTAATTGTGGTCCAGTTAAATAGAAATGCACTAATACACAATGCCAAGTGCTGTTATTGTGAATACAAATTTGTTTAATCTTGGTATTCACAGTTCCTGTATATCGGTTTACACAACGACAATGTTGAAATTTATATTTAGTTTGTATTTCTGCAATTGGACATTTTAAAATTCAATTACAAATTCAATTGTTTACGAATGGCGTAGGGTTTTAACCCAAGAAAGGAAAAACACTAAAACCTGGCTGTGATCTGTCTGTGTCTGTCACCCTCACAAGAAATAACAGTCCTTGCTTGACCGGATGTGACTTTGTCCTCATTGTCTTGACACTTTTAAGCAATTTGTCCTCGTTGTTCAGCTGAAGCAAAAAGACAGTCTTTGAATGTCCACTTGTCCTCGATGTCCTTCCCAACAAGATCGGGGAACAATTTTGATACTTGGTTGTGACTTGCTTCTGTTTTATTCAGCTCGGCGATAACTACAGCCTTTGACGATGTGACAATGTCCTCACCGCCTAACACCAGAAGGACCAACACTTTATTAGCCTGGTTGTGAAATATCCTTGTCCTTGCAGAGACAAAGTTGCAACCAGAGTTGGTATATTCAAAATGTTATTTATCTTCTGTTAGCATCTTCGTAGTAATGTCTCCTTTCTTACAGTTTTGCTGGCAAAAACTGTGATTGCAACGAAGGCGTTTGGGGTTTACGTACTTGGCCTTGTGACCCAGCTGTTGGGAGACAGCAGGTAGGTCTATTTTGGCCATGATCCTCTTTACTAACAGCATCAGTTACCCGATGTTCTCATGCAATGTGCTCAAATGGAAGTTTCTACCCCACCATTGGTAAAGCGTCTCTGTCGCTGGAAGATGAGCTCGATGACTTTTGTGCATTAATGAACCAAGTAAGGTTCATTTCTTCAATGAGTTCTTAATGGCAGGAACATTCAGATCATCTCTCTTTTTTCTAGCACTTCAATGGCTAGGTGACAAACCGCATATGTGAGCATCGGCATCCGTCCTCCAAAGACAACAACCATGGATATGGAATGTTGATAGCTTCGAACATTTCACCGGACATCAAGACGACGAATATAACTGAGAAAACGGTGGTGGGAATCAAGATCGATGGGAAAGGTGAGTCTTCTGTTATCCAACAATTTTGGTTGTTGGATGAAATAACTACCACATCAAATGAATTTCTAAATTCGTCCAGATGATTTGTAACACAACATAATCTTGGCATTGTCTATGGACATGTCTTGGACTTGATGTCCTAGGATGCAATTAGTTTTTGGGAATGGTCTAATTTAAGAGACAACAACTTCTGGCTTCTGCCAGAAATAATTGTTAGGATATTGTGCCTAAATTTGTTCCTGTGAAGACTAGGGCTTGTGAAGGTGATGACCATGAATTGTTTACTATTACCCTGCTTCCCAGTAGTAGTTATCATTCAGTCACTTGCAAGGAAAATGATTCAGCTACCAAAGTTTCTCCAATTTTGGGCAGTTCATGAAGGAGGTATGATGACGTGATGAATGGACTGCCTCAGGAGTATACAGTCTCGATGTGATAAGCCCCCCCCCTGCCCCCGCTGATCGTGTCAATGCTTTGTTTTTAGCCTGAAAGAGCTGCATCGCCCCCCTGAACTTTCAAGAAAGGTTGGGTTTGGTCAAGGGACTGGTATTGGATCTGATATATTATCATTATTGTCACACCTTTTCGCTAAATTTGAGGTCTTGAAATCTTCTTGTCATTACTCCTTGTGAGGTGTTACCCGACCTTATTGACGCCTGGCTGTATAAGTGGTACTTGAGACCTATAGTGAAGGATGGGCCAGTTATTTTCGAGCTTGTACTTTGGGTGCATCTCGTTCCTTGGGTTGCATTGCGCCCGTGACCCTGCAGGAGTTCCTGGTCTTGTCTCTTCGCTCCCAACCCCGATAAACTCCATGTACCGTGAACGAATGCTCAACAGGTCGATAGATATTTGACGACGTAAATCCATCCATATTAACTGGCGCTGCGGCTGCGCTCAATAGACTCCGTTGGGGAGTCTGAGCCTGATAGGGTGTACTAGTCCAGCCGGTTATACACGGTTGGTATGCTCTATGATATGGATCTCCAGCCACCTGTCAGCTAGGGGCAGACCCCAGTGTCTCAACCCTGGGTCTCAGAGGCGGTAACTTCTAATCAGGCAGCGCGCTATGTCGGGTTAGACGACATGGGTTACCAGGAGCATCCACAGCCAAAATGGTTTGCACATGGAGGTCATCGCGACCGACTTGTGAGGGGAAGGTAGTGATGTCCATGGCGGTTTCAAATTGATCTAACGACCCCCGCGTCTTTGGACCGGAGGGGTTCATGTGGCCAAATCCTGTCAGCTAAATCCTCAGCCAGCATCGTCCGCGGTACATGGAAACCCAGGGCATGGAACCCTTTTTTGTCTTGGTTTAATTTCACTGAGGTTTTCAATGGTGATATATATTTAGATCCACGGGTAAAGTTTTAAAAGTTTTTTCCGAGCATTGTAAAAGGATATGAGAATAAATTTCAATTTTGGATGTGTTTTTCTTTACCAGAATGACAATCAAAAAGTTTGTCACTGGAGAATTTCTTTGTCCCCACCCCAGCCCTAGAATTATAAACAGACTAAATGAAAAATATGATAGTATGATTGGACTGTACTGGTAATATAGGTCAGTCACGAGAAATAAAATATATATTGGACTGTACTGGTAATATAGGTCAGTCACGAGAAATAAAATATATGTTGGACTGTACTGGTAATATAGGTCAGTCACGAGAAATAAAATATATATTGGACTGTACTGGTAATATAGGTCAGTCACAAGAAATAAAATATATGTTGGACTGTACTGGTAATATAGGTCAGTCAAGAAAGTATCTGAAAGTCTGTGCCCTATTGTTGACGAATATAATATCGTGAGGACTTTATCAATAGTCATGGTCCCTGGCCCCTCCCCCATAAAATCCATAGCAAGGTCACTGCAGGCAATAGCTTCAATATTGTTATTGTATAAACATGTCTTCAACATTATAAACAACCCTTCTTTTCCGGGTCTAGTTGATGTATAGTTTGCAACCAGAAGGTCAGGATAGGTCAACTCTGACAAAAAACCTGGGCAGGAAATACCTGTTTGAGTCTGCTGAAGTCGACAAGGTCCAGCCCTTGTCCTGTGGCTAAAAATTGGGACTGTCTGCATATTGATGCATATGGTAATTTAACTTGTTTTTCAAGTTCACTGCTGGGACGAGTTCTCTTTATTATTTTTGTATATTTATTGTGCCTCAAATGAACACCACCCTTTCTTTGAAGTTAGAAATATCTTGCTTGTTTCATATCATTGTATGAACAGCAAGTTTTCCACTGATCTTGGACGACGACGGTTTCGGTCAGTTCGTCAGCTTGCCTGGGCTTATTCGTGAGTTCAGTGTCACAGTCTGTCGGTGGCTGGTATCGCCGGAGGATCAAGATTATAACCGCCACGCCTTGGTTCACTGGGCTAAGCATCTGTCGGATCTAAGCTTGGAGGTCGTCTTTATTTTCCTTTTTTTTGACGAAAAGTCAGGATGGGAGACGTAGGGCCTGGGCCCGAGGTACTCCCTGAGATCTTTGCTATTGCATGGCGGCTCTGAAAACATTTTTTTGAAATATTTTTAGAAGTGTCAAAACTAGGTGATTGTGTCACCACAAAATTTGGTCTTCATGAAGAACTGCTTTATGGCTTCCGCATGGCGAGTCCCTTGATATTGGATCAGGAACTTTGGCTTTCTTTATTAGTTGGCCTTCCTGTGCTGAAGTTTTGAAATAAAGCAAAACGAAAACAAGTTGGTGGTCATATTTATGGCTACTGACTCCACATCGTGTGGAGGGCTTTCATATAGCCCATATTTTACAATGGAATTCTTGTGTTCATTGAAAGGCACTGTTAAAACTGTCGCCAGTCCAACATTCGGACTGATAGACAGGGGTGATACAAATTGCCCACATTTTTACAAGTTAGAAAGACTAAGTAAAAGGACGGTATATTGAATTGCTTTTCCCTGCAGATGAATGAGTTGATATTTGACGTTCTTGACCACTGTAAAATGGTCAGCGGCTGTTGTGGCTGCCAGATGTCATGGAAAATGTTCCTGTCCTAGAGTGTTGTGAGGGCTCCTGGGTGAGTTTACAGCATGTATATTGTTTTGTATGCATTGGTACAACTTCTCTTGCCCAATGGTACATTCGTGATTCGAAGACAATGAAATAAGCTGAATTTGTACAGTACTGTAATCTTAATTTATAAAATTTGTGTATTATTTGTACTTCTGTAGAAGATTTGAGAATAAATGGGCGGCCTGTCGCTGTCATTGATTCCTTTTTCAGCATAACATGGAGGATTGGAGCTACAAAGAATGAATGAAGGACCGGCAAATGCTTAATAGGTAAGTGCTACAGCAAAATTAGAGTTTGTTGTCATCTTCTGAAATAGTCAATCATTTTCAGTATGCAGTGGCCACTGGTTGAGCAGACTATGTCTGCCCAGTGAAAATGGGTTACCTCCCATGTGAAAATCTTCTCGGGACTTGAGAAAATGTCACCACCTGTAGAAAGACCATTCTATTGAAGTGCAGGGTCATAATTGGTTGGTTTAACATTCGACCCAGTGGAAATAGATTAGTTGTCATGCAGAAATTTCCTCGTATTTCAGGCCTTTGTCTCTTATGTATTGTAGGGGACAGCACCTCCTGGACATAATTTTCTGAGACAATTTGTATTGGTTGTGACAGGGTTGTCTTCGATTGTTGATGGACGAAGAATATGTCACCACCTTGTATAGAAGTCCACTCTTCCAATAGGCTAGTCATTATGTAGAAATATCTTTAGAATTTCAGGTTAGTTTAGTCTGTAGTGTAGGGGCAGCATAACTGGACATCATTTTCTGAGACAACTTGGGTTGGATGTGAGACGGTGGTCTTCGATTGTTGATGGATAAAGAATACGTCACCACCTTGTATAGAAGTCCACTCTTTCAAAACTACTTGACATTCAAAGCAATTTACATTCAGCTGGGTGCAAGTAGGCTAGATGTCATGTAGAAATTTTCTTTAGAATTTGAGGCCAGTTTAGCTTGTGCAGTGTAGGGGGCAGCACCTCCTGGACATAATTTTCTGAGACAACTTGGGTTGGTTGTGACATGGTGGTCTCTTAACTTGTTTTTTATAAAGAAATATGTCGCTACCTTCTGTAAACGTCCTAATTCCTATACTAGTTTATTGAAAGAAACATGCATTTGGTCCGGTGAAAATTGGCTGGCCGTCATGCAAAAATTTCCTTGGAATTGTCCCCGCCTTTTGTGAAAGTCCTCATTTCTCTAGTGCAGGGCCATATTAGTTGTTTTACATTTGGCCCGGTGAAAATTAGCTAGTCTTCTGTTGTAATTTCCTCAGAATTTGAGGTTAGTTCAGCCTGTGTAACCTTGGGGGGGGGGGGGCGGCACCTCCTGGATCTACTGAGACAAAGTTTAGTTGGTTGTGACATCTTGATTATGGTGATGTACTTTTTCAACTGTTAGATAAAACATGTGTCCTCGCCTTCTGTAAAAGTCAATTCTCTATAGTGCAGGGCTATAATTGGTTTATTTAAAGCAGATTTACTTTTGGCCTGGTGAAAATAGGCTAGCCGTCCTGTATGAATTTCTTTAGAATTTGAGGCCAGTTTAGCCTGTGTAGTGTAGAGGGCAGCACCTCCTGGACATAATTTTCTGAGACAACTTGTGTTGGTTGTGACAGGGTGGTCTTCGATTGTTGATGGATAATGAATATGTCATCACCTAATATAGAAGTCCATTCTCCGAAACTACTTTACATTTAAAGCAATTTAAAGCATTCTGCTGGGTGAAAAGAGGCTAGTCGTCATGTAGAAATGTCCTTGGAATTTGAGCGAGGTCAGCCCATGAAGTGCAGGGACGGCACCTCGAGCACATATATTTTACTAAGACAACTTTTAGATGTTTATAACCTCTTCATGGTGGTGATGTACTCCAGTTGTTGTCAGATCAAAAAACATGCAATCATCTTCTCTAGAAGACCATTACCAATAGTGCAGGGCCATAACTAGTCAATCTAAAGCAGTTACTTTTGGCCCGGTGAAAATAGGCTAGCTGCCTTGAAGAAATTTCTTCAGAATTTGAGGTCGGTTTGGCCTGTGAAGTGTAGGGGGCAGCACCTCCTGGGCAACTATTTTCTGAGACCACTTTGGACGGTTGTGACAAAGTGGTCTTCCTGGTAATGATGTACTCTATTTCTTAGATAAAAGAACATGTCACCACCTTCTGTAGAAGTCTTAAATTCATATAGTCCAGGGCTATGATTAGTCTATTAAAAGCAGTTTTACAATTGGCCAAGTGATAAGCCTGGTAATCTGGCCGTCGTGTAGAAATTTCCTGCGAATTTGAGGTCCAGTGTGTATTGGCATGATTGTTATGCAAATTGTAGGATGGTGAATCCTCTGTACTCTGCAAATTGCTGTTCGAGAGAAATGAATTTGTAATTTGTCTTTGCTTTCTGATTTGTCTTCTATTTTACTGTGTTCATGTTCAGACTTCAGCAGAGGACAACTCTGGTCGGTTGTGAAAATTTATGATCTGGTCGTGTATTGTCTCGAGTCTGTAGCATTCAATTCTTCAGGGCTGCCACCGGTTCATTTAAGACCGTTCTTAGTTTTGGCCCAATGAAAATGTGACCCGCCATGACGGAACAATTCGCATCTCCCTCCGAGCTCGACAGGTTGAGACGGACTGGTTGTTCATTTCACTGTTGTCTGTCTTTTGTGACATCGGAGTACAGCAGTTTCTTCTATTTTGTCCTGGTGTCATTTTAGGCTCATCTTCTGTGCGACATGTGACCCACTTTGTCGTGGTGGACCTATATTTGCTTGCCGGCCCAAATCGAGGCACACAACACTCATCAACGTCGGGCAATCCTTAATCAAGGCACACAACACTCTTCAACCACTGGCTGGAATGACTATAAAACAATGAACAATGTATTCATGTCTTAAAACGTTTTATTCTATAAATGAATATCATATATAAACATTATTATTATGTTATCTGATGAATCACAGTGTATTTCAATCACATTAATATTTTGATTATACCACAAAAGCACACAACCTGATTATAAATGAATACTGAGTTGATTGGAACAGTCCTATATCACTAATTGACGTGCGGGATGAGCTGAGCACCATGTTTATATCGATGCAGGAATTGGTTTTCCTTCCTTCGCAGGCAGAGTCAACAGTTGGCCCGCTATTTTCCTCTCCCCAGGTACAACACAGCGACCTAAAAGACGAATGTCTTTTTAAACCAGGGGCATGTGAATTGTTACATTGTAATCACCGATGGGTCACACTAAAAGCAGCATGGAGTCGAAAAGTACTGACAATAGTCATCTCTCACATTGACAAGTTGTTCATTTCACTGTTGTCTGCCTTTTGTGAAATCTGAGCTCATGGATTTCTTCCATTATCTCCTGGTATCATACAGACTCATCTGTGCGACATGCAGTCTGCAAAAGGTCACATTTGTCATTCATATCCATGCCTGATTCTAGATTGTGTTTAACTGATTCCATTTTATGAGCTTGTCCTCTTTAAACCCACCTTTCAAACTGGAGGGTATTTTTCCATCACATAAACATCGATACTGCGGAATTGTCAGCGTAAGATGTGAGAGTTCTTGTTTGAATTGTTCGTAGCGGCAGATGGCAGCCTCGCAATTTGGGAGAGTGATCTCCTGAAAATATAAAGAAGGATGAAGTCCAGAGTAGTATTTCAACTGCCTGGCCTTTGCCACGGCACCTAGACCTGGCCCCGGCCACGGCGCCGAGACTGAGCCAGTACCATGATCATAAGATGAGAGAATTCTTGATCAAACATGCTACTAATCTGCCATGTTGACAGAGATTATGATGACACGTATTCAATATATTTCTGACCCTTACCTTGTCCCCATGCAGTATCCTAACCCAATGGGCACCAGATTTATCCTCGTACAATTCAAAGTTGATATTCTCACCGTAACCCGGCCAGTGGCTGTCGTCAATGGTGATCACTTTTAATGAAAGCAGCATCGGCAATAACGTCAAGTCATGAACACCGAACAGGTGCATCTTGGCTGTGCTGAAAGACAAACGAACACTTGTTAATTCAACTGCTCCAAGTCTCGTCCAACAGACCCTTGTTCATACACTGTGTTGTGAAGAGCCTGGTAATACAGTTCCTTGAAAGCCACGTTGCTTCATCCAGAAATACAATCCTGGGTTTCCCTGGGATCAACCTGGGGCTCTTTAGTGTGGTAGCCAGCAGTGTTCAGCACAAAGCTAAAAGGCCCCCACTGTGACTGTGACTTGGCCTTGGGGGGCCTAGCCTTAGAGACCAACACCAGTTTCCCTTGTGTCACTCTGGGGGGGGGTGCAGGTTGTTTCATTTGCAGACAGTGTCCTGTTCAAATCACAAGACTGATCTTAAAGGAGATGTGGCTTGAGACAGTGTCCTGTTCAAATCACAAGACTGATCTTAAAGGAGATGTGGCTTGAGATATTGTGATGGGCTGCCATAGGTTTCTTTTTGAGGGTTAATAGACCAAGTCATCCAAATATAAATTGACTGAGGAATGATCTTCACTTACTTATCCTGATGACAGGATGCACTGTCCATGTTTTCAAAGATCATGTTGTAAATTGGACCAACAGTCATCAACAAACACTTGTCGTTATCATCGTTCTTCCTGCAATTAGAACAGGAAGGAGTAATAATGATATTTCAGAAAACACCTGAAATCCAAAGGGTGAACTTGGTCTTCATCATCATCATCATCATCATCATGTCCCGCAGTCATGCGGCCATTGGGGCGACCCTAAGCTATTGACGATGCGACACCACATGGTTCTGTCCTCGACGAGGCGGGTCAGGTCACTGTCCTTCCAGTCCAGTGCGTCATGTCGACCATCCAATATTCTTTGGAAGGCCACATCAACGGCTTCCCTCCGCTGTGCCCTTGGTCTTCAGGCATGCCAGTGTTCCCTGGGTGTTCAGGTGTGCCAGTCTTCCCTTGGTCTTCAGGTGTGCCAGTGTTCCCTTGGTCTTCAGGTGTGCCAGTGTTCCCTGGGTGTTCAGGTGTGCCAGTGTTCCCTTGGTCTTCAGGTGATGAATACACAGAGATGTGCTGTTCCAGGTCTTGGTTGTTTATGATTTAAATCTATTCCTCGTACAAGCAGGAATAACCTTGATCCACTGTGAGTGAGGAGAGACCCCTAGCGGTGCTTTCCTGTAACTGATCTACCTGGACCCTAGTCTCTCTTTAATTTGCTAAAGAAATGGCTTACCACTGTAATCTGAACATCTTTCTCCCCATCTCTATGATCATGGGGACGAGGTCCTTTACGGTGTCTGGCATCGGAAAACCATGTGCCTGTTAACATGAAGAAATACATCAGAACCTCTCTGGCCCGACTCCTCCGCTATCAGGACACCCTCTATACCAAGGACACTGATTTTGATCCAAAATCAGTCCTTCTATTTACTTTGACCCCTATAATCAGGAAACCTCTACAATCTTAAGTATAGACTGTGGAACCTCCTTCAGCAGACAACTCTCTTATACAGACCCCTCTCAATCAAGAACACTGTGTTTTGTCCCAATTTGGTGGTTTCCACTCAATCTAACCTTTCTACTCAGGACACCTCTCTATTAAGGACAATACCTTTCAGTCCCGAGGTGTCTTTCATGCATTGTAGAATCAGTGAGTGTCAATTTCTGTTTTCTGTGCCCACAGCCCTGTACTTTGTTAATCACTGCCCTACCTTTCTACAGTTAAACTCATCCATCAGACCTCTCAGGATATGATGATGAGCTGTATCCAAGCCTAATCTCTTCATAACCTCTTCCCGGAGTGCCCGTTCGCCTTTCAGAGAAGGTAATTTGAAGACGTTGCCTTTCACCATCTCGTTGATGACCTGGCATGCGTTTATATTCGGAATATAGAGGAATTCATCACTGTCTTTGGCAACCATGATATCTGGTACGACTGGAAATAAAATCACAGGTTTACTTTTACCAGCCTTTTGGCCATCAGCTCTTCAAACCCCTGCTCTAGCAATCTTAAAGGATGACACCAATTGTTTAAGACGAATAACATGAAATATTCATGACCAAACAGAAGCAAGGACTACTCACCTTCGTTCTCCTCCAAAGATTCTCGCCCAAACAAGCCGGCGAGGACACACTTGGTTGATTCTATTGTCCTCATTAGATTTGTTGATCTGGCACTGTAACAAAATGAGCAGTAAAAGGGGATTTCGAACGACCAGCGCTTCAGCCTACTTTTAATATTTTCTCCGGCCGTGGCAGGATATATTCTAGGATGAAGAGTCCTACAGTCGGTTGAAGGACAAAGAAAGTCTATGATTGTACCTGGTGATACTGGGAGCGACCAGTAAAGGTTTATTTCGCCGACACACTGAATGTGACACTTCCTTGTTTTGGTTAAGGAGAACGAATGGACTCACTGGATAGATTCTTTTTGATAGATTTCCGGCACTAGTTTCCTCTCCTCCATGTACCTTCTCCTGATCTCAAGCCCTAGCTGATGTAACTGCCTGTGACCCAGATCGGTGAGCTGGCCTCCATGGATGCCACCCTAGAAAATGGAAACAACCACTGCACACAAGCTATTAAACCTTGAATCATTATCGCAAGACGCAGCAATTTTAACTGCTTAGATCGTGTAGTGCGTATTACTGCAGTTTGAGAAATGATTCAAACTACAATCACAACATATGAATGTACACTTGAAGGTATTGTACAGCAAAATCCAAAAGCCTGGACAAGGAAAGTGTACCATGTCTGTAGGCAATACCTGGGGGTCTACAGGAGACATTTGTGCGTCACTCTCAGAGATCGCTTGGGGTCATAGGATGGGAGGACCATTGACCTCCTTTGAAAACAACTGGGTCAGCTACATGCTCCTCCCCTGGCACTGGGACAAGGCCAATCTAAAGTTCAGGAAGATGTATAGCTTCACACACCGAGAGAAAACCTCTGGAGGCAACATGCGTCCACACCCTCTCACCTTAAAAACAAAACTTCTCAGTATTGTCTCCACGTGTCCATACTCTGCACAGGGCGTTCCGTCCAAATACTTCCGATTATATTTGATCTGGGTTGAAGGGACTCCACATTGTAACACATCCTTATCCCATGTCACCTGTCGATGGAATCAGACAACATTATTGTCAATATTTGATTTTATTTGAGAAATTAAGATTATCATTTAAAGGGGTACGCCGTTCGTCATTACTTGTGGTCAAGTTAAATAGAAATCCACTAATACACAATGCAATAGTGCAGTTATTGTGAAGGCAAATTTGTTTAACTTGGTATTCATGTTGAAATTTGTATTTAGTATGTATTTTCGCAATTGAACATTTAAAAATTCAATTACAAATTCAAAATTGTCCACGACAGCGTAGGCCTTTAAATTTCATGAGGCATCGGTGTTAATTTCAGTACAGAGACCTAGGCCTACCTGTTCTATAATAGGCCATTGCCGCACGGGTGTCCTCGCCCCGTGTCGGAAGAAAATTTGCACATGTTTCAATGTCAGATCCTCCATAGGTGGCGCCACTGAATATTTTCTGTCGGTCGGCGTTTTTTTTAATCGTGGAATGGAATCAATCAATTCTTGTCGAAATTCGTGAATTGGTGACAGTTGACCAGAGCCCTCGGAGGCGAAAACGACAACATTTTTGCCCCACCAATTTGCCAGTAGAGGTGCTGTGCATATCGCTGCGGTTATGATCACTTTTGACTTGTTATAGTGCAAGAAAGACGACATTTTTGTAAAATACTAATTGAGAAATAAACAATGAGTGTAGACTTTCTTTCCTGGTCGTGATCAGATGTCCAAATACAATGTGCATGAGTGAAGCAAGGACAATTTACATTCATTGGTGCTGCCATCTGTCCTTAATTAGCTGAACTAAAAATCTGTCTGCTAACTCCGTCATTCCTTTTCATCTAAAATTTACGACTTTTCTCCCTGTAGTTAGTTGATTTTATGTAGGATTGACCTCTTTATCTTTCATATGTAGCATAAGTGTCATATCTTAACGCGATTTGACAAGGAATGGGCTGATTTTGCAAAGATTGTTGTCTAATTTAATTGGAAAATGTCAGCCAATCAGAAACCAGGTTGTCCTCGTCAACCGAAAGTGGGCCAATCGGTATCCGGTCGTTTCGCTCCCTAACCTTTTCGCCCCAGTAGTTTCGCTCCACCTCAACTGAACACTGTAGCATCGCGACTCACTTGTACGTGTTGTTTTTTTTCACATGCATTGTTCTTGTGGTGTAAGGAAAAGTAGGCCAATACATGTAATAGTGTCTAAAAACAATATTCAGTTATTGGAATAACACTTTTCCATTACTGTTAGCTTAATATTGCCCTATCGCCCTTTTCATGAATCGATTTTGAGCATTATGTTTACAACGTAGTTATTATAACACGAAATATGAGTCTAAAATGCCAAATACTTGCAATTATACGACCATCACTGAAATCTTAGTGTGCTAATTACTCGCAATAAGCTAGTTGATTGCGCCCCTAAAAACCAACCACCACCACCAGACCTGATAATACAGCATATGCTGTCACAACCAGACCTGATGGACAGGAGATGCTGGCACAACCTGGTGAGATTGCAGATGCTGGCACAAACAGACCTGATGAGATTGCAGACCTGCCAAAGATCACACAGCAGATGACCGAACGATTCCTTCTTTGTAGATTTGACAACACTAGAAAGCAAATCTACTTTGACTTGTACTTCTCAATCCCCACCAAAAAGTCCCAGGGGCGAAACGACTGGGGCGAAAACGGCAGGGAGCGAAACAACCGCAATGGCAGAATGCTGACTATCCGTAAACTTTTCGTTTCTAAATTACTGGAATTTCGCCCCTTGTTTTCCGAATTTTTACGATCGGACAAAATCAGACGATAGTGATTTCGTTTATCTCTAAGGACATTCTATTGGTAAGTCATTGGGAGGCGTTGATTTGTGTAAAACTTAACTTGAAGTTAGACTTTTGCAACAATCACAATGAATGACTATGTAGAGACTAGAGTATACCTCCTTTAGCGGGCACCTCTCTATTGAGGACAACCTCTCTATTGGAGACAACCTCTCTATTGAGGACAACCTCTCCATTAAGGACACTGGTATTTATCCCAAATAGGCTGTTTCCATTCAACTTGGCATCTCGTATCAGGAAACCTCTCTATTAAGGTCAGTCTCGAGGGTGAACTTAATAGAGAGGTTCTGCTGTATTTCACTCTACATGCATGGAACATGTCAATGTGTGATGTGTTGAATGACAATTACAGTAGAACCTCTCTATTAAGGACCTTGGGACTGACAAGTGCTGTCCTTAATAGAGAGGTGCCCTGATTAGAGAGGTGAAATTGAATGGAAACAACCAATTTGGGATCAAAACTAGTGTCCTTAATAGAGAGGTTGTCCTTAATAGAGAGGTTGTCCCTAATAGAGAGGTTGTCCTTAATAGAGAGGTTGTCCTTAATAGAGAGGTTGTCCTTAATAGAGAGGTTGTCCTTCATAGAGAGGTTGTCCTCATAGAGAGGTTGTCTTTAATGGAGAGGTTGTCCTTCATGGAGAGGTTGTCCTTCATGGAGAGGTTGTCCTTCATGGAGAGGTTGTCCTTCATAGAGAGGTTGTCCTTCATAGAGAGGTTGTCCTTCATAGAGAGGTTGTCCTTCATAGAGAGGTTGTCCTTCATAGAGAGGTTGTCCTTCATAGAGAGGTTGTCCTTCATAGAGAGGTTGTCCTTCATAGAGAGGTTGTCCTTCATAGAGAGGTTGTCCTTCATAGAGAGGTTGTCCTTCATAGAGAGGTTGTCCTTCATAGAGAGGTTGTCCATGGACAGGTTGTCCTTCATGGAGAGGTTGTCCTTCATGGAGAGGTTGTCCTTCATGGAGAGGTTGTCCTTCATAGAGAGGTTGTCCTTCATGGAGAGGTTGTCCTTCATGGAGAGGTTGTCCTTCATGGAGAGGTTGTCCTTCATAGAGAGGTTGTCCTTCATAGAGAG
The DNA here is from genome assembly GCF_910592395.1 of Lineus longissimus. Taxonomy (NCBI): domain Eukaryota; kingdom Metazoa; phylum Nemertea; class Pilidiophora; order Heteronemertea; family Lineidae; genus Lineus; species Lineus longissimus. The sequence continues at coordinate 16,337,029 of NC_088321.1, forward strand.
GTTGTCCTTCATAGAGAGGTTGTCCATGGACAGGTTGTCCTTCATAGAGAGGTTGTCCTTCATAGAGAGGTTGTCCTTCATAGAGAGGTTGTCCTTCATAGAGAGGTTGTCCTTAATGGAGAGGTTGTCCTTCATAGAGAGGTTGTCCTTCATAGAGAGGTTGTCCTTCATAGAGAGGTTGTCCTTCATAGAGAGGTTGTCCTTCATAGAGAGGTTGTCCTTCATAGAGAGGTTGTCCTTCATGGAGAGGTTGTCCTTCATGGAGAGGTTGTCCTTAATGGAGAGGTTGTCCTTCATAGAGAGGTTGTCCTTCATAGAGAGGTTGTCCTTCATAGAGAGGTTGTCCTTCATAGAGAGGTTGTCCTTCATAGAGAGGTTGTCCTTCATAGAGAGGTTGTCCTTCATGGAGAGGTTGTCCATGGACAGGTTGTCCTTCATAGAGAGGTTGTCCTTCATAGAGAGGTTGTCCTTCATAGAGAGGTTGTCCTTCATAGAGAGGTTGTCCTTCATAGAGAGGTTGTCCTTCATAGAGAGGTTGTCCTTCATAGAGAGGTTGTCCTTCATAGAGAGGTTGTCCTTCATAGAGAGGTTGTCCTTCATAGAGAGGTTGTCCTTCATAGAGAGGTTGTCCTTCATAGAGAGGTTGTCCATGGACAGGTTGTCCTTCATAGAGAGGTTGTCCTTCATAGAGAGGTTGTCATTAATGGAGAGGTGTCCGCTAAGAGGGGTTCTACTGTATAGTCAGTGTCAGGTCCTTTGCTTATTGGGGGGGGGGGGGGGGTATGAGTCCCTAACGTCTTCAGAATGTTTCTTAAAGGGGTATGCCATTCATATTGGGCCTTTTGGGAAGGGATGAACCCCAAGAGCACGGGCTGAAGGAAACATCAGCCATAAGCCTCTGTGACCCTTTTAACCCGTGGATAGATAATGATATGAATAAATTACCCTCCGTTGAAACAGCTAATCCTTTAAGATCTAAACAGCCTCATTTTGATATTAAAACTTGTTGCATGGTAAGGCCACACCAATCACACATGTGATAGCGGGCCTTCCAGCAGAGCTGTCTTTCTCTTGGTAGAGTTGCTTATACAGTAGAACCTCTCTATTAAGGACATCCTTATGGCTGACAAGCGCTGTCCTTACTAGAGAGGTGTCCTAATAACAATCAATTTGGCACCAGAATCACAGTCCCCAGTAGGGAGAGTGTCCTGTTTATAGAGGTGTCCACTAAGGGGGGTTCTACTTTATTGTTGACTGAGGGATTGTTACAGCCACCATCACTCATTGATTGATAGCCAATAGAATTCATTCGTCCATCTGATTTTTAAATCGTCTTTTTAGGCTTGATAATCTCAGATCATATGATGAAAATAATCTGGGTATCTATCCAGAATAAGACGTCATCGTCCAATGAAATCAAATGTAGCTCTGACGTTTTCAACATAATATTTGATGGATGGCATAAACATTCATTGAACATCAATCAAAGCCAGCTGTCCTTCCAGGAATTACCTAATCTCTTGTTTAGCTGAATGAGCACATTAGTGTACAGAAGAACCTCTCTATTAAGGACACCCTCGGGACTGACAAGTGCTGTCCTTACTAGAGAGGTGTCCTGATTAGAGAGGTTTACCAATTTGGGACCGAAACTACTGTCCTTAATAGGGAGGTTGTCCTTAATAGAGAGGTGTCCGCTAAGGGAGGTTCCACTGTAATTGTGAACCGATCCTGTGGCACCAATTTCTTTTTGCCGAGTTTGAATTTGTCTGACTCTTGAATAAGAGTTAATAAGGCATACATTTAAAGGTTAATGTTTCACCAATCATCGCTAGGGTTAAGTGTCTTACTCGAGGATTTTAGGGCGGTGTATCCCAGAGTCAAACCCATGGCCTATTGCTTATGGGCCTGGCTCTCTAACCACTTTGCCACTGTTTAGAAAGCATTTAGAGCGATGAAAGTTAGTAGATTTTAGAAGAACACCAGTCAGATCTTGTTAACTGAGCTTGCCTCTCACCCCCTCGTCAAAATAGATCGAACCAATGGCAGTATGATTCATAATATAGACTGATCAATAAGACAATATAGGCTAGCATACGTCTAGCACCGATAGCGCCAATATGACTGCCAGTAACCTGTGAGGTTAGCAGTGCGGGAATATCAATACACTTACTATGTAATAAGGGAGAGTATTGGTGTACTACAGGGTGTACCAAAAAATGTGTTCTTGCGAAAAATTACAGGCTTGTCCTTTAAATTCTCCATCACCTGTCGCACTCAACTAGCTTTAGAAGAGCTCATTTCCAGTCCACTTGATGGGGCTGGCGTCAGGATGTGGAAGTCACTCGATGTGGAGATAAAGACACATCATCAGACAGGAGTCGACTTGTAAAAGTTTTTAAGAAAGTTGGTATAATAAAGTGTCACCACAGTCCAGTTTGAAATTATCTTGACCCCTCAGGTTTGTGCATCTTATCAACCCTAGCTACATTTAAATAGGGTATCGACCATGAGTTTCAGGATGATTTTGAAAGGACCAACCAACTCATTAAACCCCAGCTTTTTGCACCAAACTGCTGGGGGCGGCGGCCAGGTCCCCCTTAGGCGGCGGCCAGGTCCCCTTAGGCAGCCTGGCAGTTTTCTGGTGCCTTCTCGGTCACTTTAGTGCTCCAACTGGCTGGTTATAGTCGTTAGAAAGTCCTCCATCGTTGACAGCCTTTGTCCTCGCTCTCTGGACGATAAAGTAGCTATCGCTACATTCACAACTTATTCCGCTTTGTGTATTTTTCAAGGTGCCAACATCTGACGATAAAAAACACCACTCCTACATTATTACATCAAATCACAAAAACGAATATCATGGTTTCGAAGTATAATACGTTACCATGGAAACTCTTGAGAATTGAAATGAATTTTCCAATACACAGGTATTGTGAGGTAGTGTTTGTTAGAGTTTTGGCTTTGGTTGAGTAGGTTGAACTTTACAATGACATTGTGGAATTTGTTGAGAAAATCCATAAAAGTGTTGAGTTAGTTTCAACAGGTTCTCATACAAGTTAAACTTGATAAATAATGGATGGTTTTTCGTTGGAGTGTATTTGATACTGATGAAGAATAGAGAGGTTTTAAATAAACATGATGAATGTCACGGAAATTCGAAATGATCTACTCTCAATGGGGAATTGATGTTCCTCCTCAAATATGCTGCACCTACAATTATTGTAGCGTTAAAAGTTGAAGTGAACTTCATCAGAAATGTATCAGTTTCACTTGGAACTTGAAGCATATTTGAGGATGAATGTGTTTTGATAAATGTCAGGTAAGTTGCATTTGAAGACAGAAGAGGAGGAAGGAAAGAACGTGGACAACCTGTCAGCCAGCGGAAGACAGCTCTCTCTGCTGTCAGTGTTGAGATTGACACCGAACAATCTCCGTTGTTTGGCCTCTTCACTCTGCGATCTTTCGGTTCCTTTGGCCCTCTGTGGATTCCTTGATGCTTCTACCTAAACCCTTTTGCCGTATTTTAACCCCTTCATTCAGTGGCCGATGGACCGCATTATTTGATATATCTGGCCGCAGCACTCCACTTTCTCCCCTGTGACTAGCCCAAACCAATTCTGGATTTCGGAATGACCACAGACACTGGTATGAAGCAACTGGTACCAAGTCCATCACCTCACCAGACCAATCATTTTTCCTCCACCCCCTGCGACCACAGTAGACTCACCCACTCCTCTGACAGTTGCATTCGACTACCATACTTGTCCTCACTCGCTAATGAGACGAACTTGTTGTCAAATTTGGATTAATTTGTCGAAATATTACCAGTATATGTGTTTTGCCGACTATTTCAGCAGCTTCGTCTTTAAACTTTGATTAGAAGACGCTTTCATTTGGATATCGGACGATTGAGAATAAAGAAAAGTTTGTAAATAATCGAGATCGTTGGCGATTTGTGATATTAGGGATTCGTTATCAAACTTTGGAATCATTTGTGGAATTATTATAAGTTACTGCCGATTTTGTCCATAATTGAGGATTTCGTTTCTAGGTTTATCGAGGTAAGTGGATTTCAACTTTTAACACTTTTGTAATTCATGAATTTGAAGATTGAGAAGAAAAAAGTTTTGAACGTTTTAAATTTTGGTATGATTTGTAGAATTATCTAAAACAAACGGTCATTGTATTGAGAAAGTGAATGGTTTCGTTCCCCTGCTGCCGATCTATTCTAACTGAACATAGTGGCACAGAACCAGGACTTCCTCCACTGCAAGTCTCGGGTTGTCCTCACAACTTGGTGAAAAAAGATCTGCAGATTCTTCCCTTGAGGGGCTGAGAATGATGTCTTTGATCTGCTGGTCTGGGCTAATTAAGCCTGGATAGCTCTCCAGGCAGACTGGTCCAGTAATTAGCATTAACCCTGCCTCGTCAAGATGGTTTGTTCTGTTTTTGCTCCGTCAGAAGCTTCGCTTAGAAATATAATTAGCTACTGGCTTCACTTAGACAATTGGTCAAGCCGAGACAAGTTTGTAGCCGTTTTGGAAACTTGGCTGTTAATTTTCTCTCTGGTACCAGTGGCTAATTCCTCGTCAATGTATCAGGTTTATTTTTTGGTCTCGGAGGAGCAGACTGTCACTAGCTCATTGGCGTGAAAGTTCTTCCTAGCACTGAATATGTCTCCCTCAATTGTCGTCCGGTCTGTCGATTGGCTTGTGTTGTTTTTACACCTTCCTCATTTCTACTATGACAAACGCAATCCTCTTAGTAAGGACAGTGTCTTTTCGTTGTGACATTGTCTCTGAAAAATGTCTTTATCAATTAGAGCCAGGATATTGTTTCCTAGTCTACAGATGGCTATGGCTGTCCGATCGCGATGTCTCTTGTGAGATATGTGTACAATGATATTGGCATATGTATCATGACTGTTGTATAAAAGAGAAAGTACCGACTTCTAGATGATTCTGTGTGACCTTTGGATGTGGAGTCTGACCAGAAACCTTATTCAGTCCAGCATCTGTGTCGACCCTTAAGACAATCCATGATCGAACCCCACAGGAGTCAAGTGATGGCTGGAATGTTTTTTCGATTCCCTGGAAACTCTGGCTGGAAACACGATTGTCTTGTTATGATCATTTTATTTAGGACAGAGGTATCAGATTTGAGGTGCGATAGCTAAACTCGTTTGACAATTCCATGTGCGTCAACTAACACGACAAATCCCAACGCGGGGATTATTTTAATAAATGCATTGGAAAACGATCAGTGAATCTGCTGCAGTTGCAGATAACACCTCTTGCCTGGGTTGATGGCTGCCTCGAGGCATGGACTTTTTCGATGGTGATTTGCAAGTAGAAATGGTGGCATTTTGCCAGGTCTTTGGGACAATTCACACAATTCCTTTTAGTTTCGGAAACACAGCTGAGACAGAGAGGTTTATGCCCTGAGGTTTATGACATCTCATCTTGAACAGTGAGGTCCATTCATTTGGCTATCCTAGTATAAGACAGTCATCAATGTTACCCAAGCTATAGACATCTACTCCACCACATTATGGCTGTCTGGATGGCACCTGCCATCTCTGAGGTCATTGGTTTGACTCCCGATCAGAGCGTGTCTTTATGTGATAGTGGGGGCGAATCTTGGAGAGCGTAGGTTTCATCTGGGGTCACCATTTCCTCCTACCTACATGACAATCGCCCAATATCACTTTTAAAGAGCTAATGATGTCCTAATTGATGCTCGGCTGTTAACTCAATATATCAACCAACTAACCAAGTGGAGTCGAGGAAGATTAGCTACATCAGAAAGAGAGGGTTAAGCAACTAACCAAGCGGAGTCGAGAAAGAGAGGGTTAAGCAAATGGATCTTTAAGTTGGTCGCTCAATTCCTGAGCAGTTATGTCCATTAACGTCGCTAAGCTAGCCGGCGCAGTAAAGACGAAGTCGTGACAGATGCTCTACCATAAAGACCTACTTCTCTAAAGTAGCAAGCTTTGGAAGCCGTCCAAGGAATGCTGGCGAGAGGCCATTATTTGGATTATCACATCTCTATAATTCGTGGCGTTGGGGACGTACTGCCATGATACTGCAGAGTGAGTCTGTCAAGAGATGTTATCGTGAGGATCGCCCACCAATGTTGTCTTCAGCATTCGCACAAAGCTGATGTAGGGTCACTGTTACCTCTGCTGAATATGATGGTGGTGGTGATGGTGGTGGTGGTGGTGGTTGTGGTGGTGGTGGTGATGGTGGTGATGGTGGTGGTGGTGGTGGTGGTGGTGGTGGTGGTGGTGGTGGTGAGAATGTCGCATTGGTTGAATAAAGCCAAAAATATCATATTGAAGAAGACAGTTTCAACTACCCGCTGCAGCATCAACCTAATTGCTAGTGTCACAACTTTCGTCAAGCGTGACTCATAATTGCACAGAATCGCAAACTCATTACCAAATCCTATTTGGGTGATAAAACCTGATTAATTCATCCCGTTATAATTGATAACGATTCTTCTCCTATTTAGATGACGAAAAACAAACACATTAGCGAGATGATGCTATAATTGAAATGGCAGATCTGATGAATAATCATGGCTGTTTTGAAAATATCATAACACTTTAATGACGTAACAAAAGTATCGTGTTTAGTAACATGAAGAGATGTGATGGGGAGGCTTGTCTTATGAACCAATCGCTGTCCTCGAGTGGCTTCCGAGCATGATCAGAATTGCAGATTCCCGGAACTCTCATTGCATTCTACCCGGCGATGTACCATAAAGCTTACTTATAGCTTCACTTGAGTCAATCAGTGAGCCGGTCCGAGTTTGTAGCAATGGAGTAGGAAATATGGACACTTGTGACCTAAGTAAGAAAGTTGAGTAATGTGTTAATGGAATACACGTAACGAGTTAGCCGCCTTTCTGGAGCTGTTTGCTAACTTGTTATGGGCTGAGGCTGTCTGTAACAGCGCTAATGATCCTCCACGCAATACACCCTTACTCAAGAGAAACATTTTTATTTCTTGCGTATGCGTGTTGACTGATTGCTTGTCTGGGGGGAGTGGACAGAAGATGAATCGCTATCTTCATCCGTCCTGCGTATGCCGTTTCAGCACTTGGCTGTGTCTTGACTGACTGTTTTGATTGCGTCAAGCTGGTATGTAAAAAACCGCGCCTTGTCCAAAAAAAGAAATCGAAGACAAACTTTTTTCTCCGTACCGAGACCAAGCAAAAATACTGTGTTTACTTTCAATTAGAGAGAAATCGATTTCTTCGGTTCATCACGTAACTCAATAGACACCACGTAACAAGTGAGTTAGCCCGTGAGTGAGGCTGTATCTACTGGTAAATGACAGACCAGACTGGATCAGCCTCTTTGAAATGGAACCAAGACCAGCCAAAAGTACATGTTTACAAATCAACATGGCAGAACCGATCCTTGGGTTCAACACGTAACTCAATAGACACCATGTAACAATTGAGTTGGACAAGGTATCATTTCTGATAACAACGGGTCACGATAGTTCCCAGCTGACCGCTGCCTAGCCATGAATCAATCAGCCATACCCACAGACAGTGATTCTAACAAGATGTGACAGACTCTTACAAATTGCCAATATCTCCTCAATAACAGATGTCATGTTCCCACTGGGGACCATGATTCACGACCCGAGGACTAATAGGGAGCTGGACACAGAGCTGAGAGGTCCATCGATCGGTCAATTAAGTTCTGTGACGCTGAAGTGTTCTGTTGTTGTCGAATGCCAGCTTTCTGGGGGACGTATGATTCTACCAACGAAGACAATTTTGATTCGTATTATTACAGTTGTTACAAATCATCAGACATCAGTCCAACTGAGGACCTATGATTTGTGTCCCACTGGCTGAGTGGGAGCTGGACACGACAAGGACACGAGGCCCTTTGATCAACCCTGAACTTGTTGCTGCGGATTGCTAGTTTTTCATCTGCCATGACAGCTCACCAACTACGACCGACTAACCCATCTTGTCACGTCTGGTGATAGCGCAGTTATGACCTGCCAATATTTCCAACAGACGTTTAAGTTCATTTCCACAAATGCTTCAAAGATGGCTGGACCATCATTGGCACTGAAGAGGAGCAATATCGATATGCCACATAAAATAGTTCTCTTGAAGCTCCTCTGGGTATTGAGTCAGTCCTGTGCAGGGAAAGATGACCATCTGTTGGAGTTCACGAAATAAAGTGGTCTAATTTCGTTAGCATCACGAAGAGTGATGGGTCATCATTGAAGAGGGGAACATTGATTAGCCACATTGCGGCACTCTTTAGATTCCTCGGGGACTTGAATCATTCGGCACTTGTGGGAATTATACCATCTGTTAGCTGGCAGTTCGTCTCATTGGACGGGTTGGCCAGTCTTCTCTAGCGAGTGATTCCTCTAAATGCTGGTTAAACGCTTGCAGCCACCAAGCCAGAAATGCTCCGAAGGACTTGATGACTTCATTTATGGAAGACATAAGAACCAATTATTGTCTCCATCCCGAGTGGGAAAGAGAAGTAAGAAACCCACATTGATCAGTTTTGACCGAGACATAGGAACAGAGAGATTACGGTCCATCTTGTCATTACCCTTCAACTTCAAAAGAAATATGACCACGAAGAACATTAGGGATATGACGGATATAGCGTTGTAAATGGACTGTGAAAAAGGTAGTTAGTCTCCGATGCTGTATTGAGATGCTGTTAAGAAGAGAGCTGGGGGACTATCATTAGGTCACTCGATCTGTCATTGAGGACATGTCAAGGTTGAAGAGGACGTTTGTCTTCCCGCAGACTAGCATTTTGTTTTATCCACCGATGGGCCGTCTTAAGGCTTAGGATTTAGTCATTCAGAGGACGCACGTCCCAGTTGGAGCCAACAGGTATTTGAACCTACAAGCTCCGACTGAATTCCCTCATAATGGTAGCATGTGCACACCATCAGTAGCGGCCATCACATCTTCTTCAGGACACTACATCACGCTGAATGATTCATTTTATTTGATCAGGTCGATTGTTGCGCTCAGCTTTATTACATTATTAATAGTCAATATGTGTATTTGTGAGGCTGACGTGTAATACAGCCTTATTATGGAATGGATCGTGAGGCTGTATAAAGGACGGCCTTATAGCACTAGCTGTTAGTCGTTTTATCAGACTCTTTACAATTAATTTAGAGAAAAAATCACAGCTACCATTGGATGCAGGTAGTCACCTGGTCGCAGATGTTCTCTCTGCAATAAAAAGATGACGCGACAACAAGTGCAAGGTGTATTAATGCGAGAAATCACATAAAAACGTGCGATTGTTGCTGTAGAGTCGGCCAGGATACTCAACACAAAAGCACCACAGCACAAATTGTGTCAAAAGCTTGATCTGTCTGTGAAAAAGTAAACTTCTCGGTCAACCGGGTGCATTATCTTTTGTGGTTTACCTCAGAAGGATTTGATTGACGTGCAGTCTGGTGGCATTCTTACAATCTATATCAAGCTGGTTGCATTCCTCTTTATATAAAAAATGAGAGTTTTGGCCAATTATTCCACGGCCACAGGTGTGTGTTCTACACGAGAGTTCAACATTTTCTAAGAATGAATTTGCCCTGACCTGTCCGCTGATCCTTGTTTTTTCTCTGTCATTGCAGGTATCTCCGTACAGTATGTGACCCTTACTTCCATTCTCTATAGGAACTAGCTCACATAAAAGGTGAGTTACATCAATGGATTCATATCTCCTCTAAGTGCAGATTGAACGATGATCAAGAAGGCGCGGCTGCAGCAAGCTCTACTTCTCCAAGACTTTCTGTCAAATGTGTGATGAATTGATCCAGCTTATCTCCTTCGGGAGCTGATCGGAAATTCAGCTTGAATAAACTGGTGAAATTAAACTCCCATTATGGTATCGAAGACCTGTTAAAACGCAAAGTCGCATCATTTTGCAATAAAGATTAAAAGTTTCAAACCGATAAGCGTGGAGTTATTTCCCTGGGAGATTATTGGCGACAATGGTTGCATTGTTGGGTATTGTGAACTCGAGCGGTGAGGAGAGAGAAAAGAATGCAGGTTTATCTGCTGTATTTTGATAAGAAAGTGATGAAATTAATACAGGAATTATAGTGGATAGTATAGTAGTTTATCCGAATATGTCAGAATATGTCCAAGGAGATAAATATCGCTGAGGATCATGGACTTGATTGACCACCAGCGGGGTGGGATCAACTCCTCATCTACGTTTTGACTCGATATGTCAAAGTGAGATCAAATCAGGGCCATCTGTCAAGTTTATCTTCTCCAGTGATATGTTGAGCTAGTGAGTGGGCAGTTGAGTTTGCTGGTTTATTTTGGATTCTATGATGGCTGAATCAGATATTGATCCTTGCCATTTGATGGACTGAGCTGATTTTGTTCTCTGATGGTTCCGTCAGTGTGTTATTGGTATGATAGTACTGACCTACTCAGCTATTGGGCATTTAATCCATCAGAACTGATTGAGCAGGCCAAGGCGCTCTTCATATCTGACCAGTTAGGTTTCAATGATGGCCAAATCTGATGGTGATCTTTGCAGTTTGATGGGCTGAGCTTAGCTGATCAATCTGATTGTTCCATGATGTGAGATAGATATGATAGTACCCCAGCCTACTTAGGCTATTGCGTCCATTTCATCAGAAGGTTGGATTAAATCCACAGCTTTTAGGATTTGACTACATCATGGGATTTACCTAACAAAAACAGAGGTGACACAGAACAAGCTTCGATGACCATATAAACAATGGGGTCGGTTTCACAATACCATGGTTCTACAGGTTGAGTTGTATGCCAAATGCACAGGACACCATGAGGCCAAATGCACAGGACACCATGAGGCCAAATGCACAGGACACCATGAGGCCAAATGCACAGCACACCATGAGGCCAAATGCACAGGACACCATGAGGCCAAATGCACAGGACACCATCAGGCCAAATGCACAGGACACCATCAGGCCAAATGCACAGGACACCATGAGGCCAAATGCACAGCACACCATGAGGCCAAATGCACAGGACACCATGAGGCCAAATGCACAGGACACCATGAGGCCAAATGCACAGGACACCATCAGGCCAAATGCACAGGACACCATCAGGCCAAATGCACAGGACACCATCAGGCCAAATGCACAGGACACCATCAGGCCAAATGCACAGGACACCATCAGGCCAAATGCACAGGACACCATCAGGCCAAATGCACAGCCATTGGAGTGGAGGCCCAGCTCAGTGACATCATGGGATTAGCCAAACAAACAAAGGTGACAAATACCACAAGGTTCACTGACCATATCAAGTATGGTCAGTTTCAAGACAATCACTGACAATGGTGACAAGGGGTTAATGCAAGCCCACTCTTACAGTATGTGCTAAGCCTGGAATATGGATGCTAGAAACGTGGAACTTAATCCTCAGTAGTTAGCGCAATGCACCCATGTCAATGACATCCACTGACGGTTCTGAATTGTATTGGACCACTAATTACTGCTGCCACCTGAAGTCCCTTGTCTTCTGTTATTTGGTGGTTTAATCGACCATGTCAGGCTCAAACCCTCACCAGCAGCTTCTCACCACAATTATTCCAGGGCACAGTAGCTCAGTTGACATTTGAGATGAACGCCAGTTAGCTCAGCTTAGCATTGTCGCCTTCAAATTTCATTTACAATAGTAGTATTACTGCTAATACTGATTGAGCTACCCAAGCCCAGACCATGGTATTCTTAAATGTGATCTTAACATCATAATTAATGATAAACCTGACCGCCATATTCTTGTGCGATCCTGGCATACTCTCGCTGTCGGTTGAAGGTGCCCTTACTGAATGTCATGGAAGCTTTGGGTATCAATTATATTATAATAGCATATTGCCATGTGCTCTTCCATTATGTGGTAGTCACCCCCTGAATTTGGGTGATTCTGATAAATTGTGATGGATTTTCAGACAATATTGAAGAAATTAGGCTTTGCTTTGTTGGTATCAGTGATAAAGACACAAACAAATAATCTCTGGCTGTCTTTCTGTGAGTCAAACATTCAAACATGCCACCCTTGACCTGATGAGCAGGAGGGGTGCAACCACTGATCAGAACAGCCAGGATTCTAATCTATTCCCAATGTATCAACTCTGAGGATTAATGATCCATTTATTCATCAAATCAATGAATATGACAGCTACAATAAGAAACGGAAGTTTATTGGCGAGCAAAATTCGATAGATATTGGCGATTCTGATCGATGATGAGCGAGAGTGGTCTGGTATTAAACATGATGAAGACTTGTCACATGTGGTGTTGGTGTCGTGCACCGTAGGCTTGGGGTGCAAGAGTTACCATGTCTGAAGACTTGTCACATGTGGTGTTAGTGTCGTGCACCGTAGGCTTGGGGTGCAAGAGGTTGACGGTTCTGATATGAAATGACCTGATATGGGAGTTCACTGGCAGGTGAAACTCAGCACGTAATTGTGGACATCTGCTTGATATTGACGATTTTCATCCATTATTAGCTGTAAGTATCAAGTTAATGGCTAGTCTTCAGGCCAAATGTCATGAAAAATGTCCCATGAATTTTGGGGTGAGTCAATACGCAGTTGCTATCATGAACCTTCACCAGCAACAGTGTAGTTGTAGTGGGCCAACTGATAGTTTCTAGTCACTACGCTCTTTAGGGGTGAGTTGACCCAAGTCAATATGCTTTTGCAATCATGAAGTTACACTAGCAAAAGGTGCAGTTGTAAAGTGGGCCAACTAATAGTTTTGTCAGAAAGGAACCAAGTTGGGCAACAAAAGTGGTAAATTGACATATCACGTTCATATCATGTTCTAACACCATCAGGTTCCAACAAAAAGTCTTCACCAGTCTTAGTATCTCTCCTGGTGGTCTTGTTATCAACAGTTTGGAGGCAAAAACAACCTCTGCACTACACAGGACTGTTATCACTTTTTACATTTACAAGGTTTTTTTCTTGATGAAAGTAGGCAAGCTCTTTGATGTGGTTCTTGCTCTGTATGCCATCAACCCATCTGATAAACCTGCCCTATCACCCCTCGTCCATTACTTTCAACATCATCCAAAGTCTCGAGGTCAGAATGATACGACTGGGAAGATATTTGTCAAAGTCAAAGTCTAGCTCAGGGTAGTTTGATCCTTGGAATTATTAACATCTTGTGGAAATATGAGACAAGCTTTAACAGAGTCCAGACATTGTTCATTGAAATTTTATCGTTTACGAAATTGAGAAGACTTATGAAATCGGAGTCACTATTTTATGTGCCATCACAACATACTGCTATGGTTGGTGATACTGCCAACAACTCCCATATACATGTACTGCTAATATCTGGATGGTTGATACCATGGGCTAAATGGCGTTAAGAGGTCATATTGTCAGGATCCTATGTAAGTTAATTGTTGTGGTTGATGAGTAAATGGGACCAAATATTGTCAATTTGTCTGACATATGCTGGTGGTGTATCACTTGCCAACCTCTTTCACTTTTGTGTGTGGGTTGCTCTGCTTGTGATTTGGAGGGGTTTTTCCATCCTCCAACGCAGTGGCCGCCATTGCATCTAAGATTTGGATGGGTTTTTCATGTTGACGACGAACACTCCGCATCAAAAGCACAAAAGAAATTAGTAACCTCTCTGCAAATTGGAAATCCTGGTTAAGGAATTACGTTAAGGTCAAAGTTATTTATCATGAAAATTGGGAACAGATCGTATGAACTCGCTCAGGAAAACAGGTAGTTCGTCAGTAATTGGTTGCTGAAAGACCTACTCTGAGGGACAACCACCGCCGTTCCACTCCTGCTGAGAGCCAATAACGGTAAAGTAAGCATGGCCTCTGCACTCTTCCGCCAACTGGTAATGATATATTTTTCTGAACGGTAGGCTCTGTTCCAAAAACATTGATCAACTCACTCAAAACACTAAAGTTGTAGAAAGTATTTGTGTTCTGTGACTGCCAATACATTTACAGTAGAACCTCTCTGCTAAGGACAAGTGCTGTCCTTACTAGAGAGGTGACCTGATTAGTAAGTTCATATTGAATAGAGACAATCAATTTGGGACCTAGTGTCCTCAATAGAGAGGGTGTCCTTACTAGAGAGGTTCCACTGTAGTATCTATTCATTGCTGGCATGATTGGCAGTAGTACCTACATGACAGAAAGAGGAAGCTGGAGAAATGTCAAAAGTTTACCCACCGTACTCTGCACTGAACTTTCCAATACCTTGCACATTATTTCCAGTTCATCACCAGTTCTCCTTGGCCTCGTACCTGTGAACACGGGACGGTTACACCACTAGTTAGGCAAACATGTTCTTCCTCTACTCGCTTGTGCTGGATTAGTTGGGTGACGTTTGTCTTCTGAAAAGTTGGCCTGATGCAATCTTGGTATTAAGGAACAATCATTGCCTAATATTCAGGTGGATCTCACTATCGATTTTGTATATCTGTTCCTTTATCAGGGATAATCTCAGGGATCTAATATTGGAACTGGATAATCTCAAGGATATACTCAAGATTATCAGTTTGTTTTCAAGGATGCAATTCTTTTTTAGTGTTAGGTAAGTTAAGAAGGCAGTATGTGTGTTCAAGCTCTGTCCTATCAAAGCAACTGATGGTTGATCAAGTCCAACACGAGTTTCTGAATAGAACCCTATTGATTGGGAAGAGCATCCACAGCAGAACAAGGGGGTCCTTCTCTGATATGTTAAGATTAGCTTGGTAAGCAAGGCGAGGCCTTCCTTCCAAGGTAAGCAAAGCAAGGTCATGCCTTCCTTCAAGGTATCAACCACAAATAATATTGACCGTGTTCGCACACTCCTGGAGATGGCCAATACTAGTATCAATCTGTTCTTCCTCAGTCTACCAAACCTGTCATTTCCCCAAACCTTTTACTCGATTGACCGTTATGCCGTAGAATTTCACAAACTTCTAGCATCATGAACGTTCAAGGTTGACAGCGAAATTCGGATTCAGTAAAGTAGTCGTACAAATTCCCATATCTTCAGTGATGATCTTCAAGCTGCTTTGAAGATTTATGGGCTCTACCAAATCATTTCCTCACACAATCCACCGCAGTACCTCAAGGCAATACTCCATCCGACTTCAAAGGCCGTTAACCTGCTCCGCAATCTGTTCTTACATTTCCCGTCCTCCGCCGTCGCTTTGAGCAAGGAATCATCGATTTGGCATCACATGTTTAGGGGGTTTGATCATCACCTGAGCGCATCTTAACCCTCATGGAACTAGTCATCAAGAGTGGCTGTAGTTGCGGTGTAGGAAGTCTTTGTTTCTTGATCAAATTCGTCATCAGTTGCAGTCTCCTTTGAGCAATGATCGGATTGGTTTGAACTTTGATTGTGTCAGTGAGATGATTTTGATCACGTGAATGGTATAAAGACTTAGCCTTGAGTCACGTCTTGGCGGCATGATTTCAAGGGTGAAGATTTGTAAGGGTAAGTTACCTCCAAACGTCGACTAGTTAGCTGCACTCTCAATCCAAACTGTGAAGTCTTTTCCACCTCAGACATTGCCAAGGTGAGCAGATGAGGGTAGGGCAGAGTCGCACTCAGATTGAGAGTATTTTAGGATCGATACAGCCTGCTGTAAGAGGATGGTAAATGGCACAGTTATTTATTATGCATCTTATATTTCAGGAATCAGATTAACAATGGTATGAAGGACGACATCTTCTTGATTTATCATTTTGTATTGCGTTGCAGCTGGCACTGTTGCTATTCCTGTCAGTGATCAGAAGCTGTAGCAGTTAATATCGATATCATTCCAAATGTCATAAGGTCATGTTTTCATTGCATCCTTTGCTCCAGAAAGCGTCCGATGACAAAACTCCCTGTAACATCGTCATAGCTCTGTCATGTGCCATCAATACACTTTAGCATGGGCATAACAGGATATCTATATTGTTGTTGGGCCCAGTTTATCATTGAGACACCAGAAGGAACATCTTGAGTTGGCCGGTGTTAACCGATACATCAGGCTGATATGACTGAATTTGCCACCATTTCAGGCATCTTTCATGAATTCACTGCAACACGACCCATGGCATCTAATCATGTTGAAGTAATTGCCTGACTATTGACATACCTCTCATATCCGTTGAAATTTGATGTTGAGTTTTGAGTTAAAGGCATTCGTGCTCCTGGTGTCTGCTCGACTGACATGGGCGTATCGGACCATAAGCGACAACTACAGCGTGCCTGCATCCAAATCAATTTCAAATGATGCCCGAACAAGCTATGTTGATGATTGCATGGCATATTGACTTGTCACTTGAAGAGAATTTAATCAGTCTCGACAAGCAGCAGTAGTTATTTGAATTTCTTGGCAGAAAGTTGCATCATTTGGATCCATGTTGTGGCCCCGAGTCTGCGCACTCATCTGGCAGTCATGGCTAACTTTGTCACTGAGCTGAAGAGGAAAAACTCCAACAGAGCAATGTGCGTATTGGATGAACCATTTATCTCACCCGTGGGAAATCTACCCCTGACTTATTTTCCCAAACACGCAATGGAATGACAACCTGCCACATTGACAATATTGATGGCGTTATTATCTCCAAGCAAAAAAATGTCTGTTGTGGTACGGTGTTTGTGGCGAAATTGGTGGCTTCAAGACGATGTGTGTGTGGTGACGACATCCCGCAGCTGCCATCAGTCCTTCATTGTAAAGTGTTTGCCATCTGGCTTTGTCATGGCCATGTTGTAGAGCTGTTGCACTGAGGTCTGAGGTCTGGTGTGTGGTATGTGATGACAACCTTTCCCTGTTCTGTCCAAAAGGTGGATTGGATTCTTACAAGTGTAAAAAGAGAACAAGCCTCCTTGAGTCATTATCCCCATGCTTCTAGAGACATAACTGAATTACTGAAAGAGCTTGTTATGGTTTGGAGATTCTAAATATGGGTCTGCCTCAGAGGGAGATGTCGATGATCATCTTTGTCTCTTCTGTGAATCCGTGCGTCGGCAACCTTAAAGTGCGCTAACACTTTGGTCGGGTTGAGACTGGTGGTTAAGCGATTGATTATTCCAGTCGTGGATGTACTTTTTGGCTGATCAGTCTCCGTCAGTTGTCTGTCCGACATCAGTCGCTGATTTGCTGCAAATAAGATGAACGTCTGAACAAAATTGCATCAGGAAATCAGTCCACCGTCTCGTCAAGTTTCCGGGGCCTTTTCGACACCCGAGTTAAAGTCATGGCGAAAAGAATAATTGATGAGCAGTTATCAAAAATATTGATATACCAGTACGGAAAATATTCTGGCTTATCTCCGGGCTATTCCTGTCAAGGATGTAAACATTTTTAGCGGCATAAACCATAAGTTTTTCGCTCACAAAAGCGTGTCCGTGAGTACAACATGGTATTTCACAGGTAAAAACATTGATATTGACAACTTTCACAGGTGGTGTGTGGAAGGTGGCCGGTACATAATCGAAAACAGAAGTTAGCTATAGCTGGTTCCGAACGACTGGTAGGCCTACTCTAGAACCTACATCTGTTAGCTCTCAGCTGTAGTTGTAGCTGGAGATGATCTCTAACAAGCCTCAAGCACTGGTAGTCTTGCTCAATCAGCTGAAAAGATCAAAAAGGGACCTCAGCACAACCATTCAGTTTGCTGTTCAATTAACAGACTATCTTGGCTGAATAAAACAACATTACCATGCTTACGACATCTTCACACCATTATTTTTATCCAATGTCCCATCTGATGTTAATGGTCTCATCTATTCTTTAGTTAAATCGTTTATCTGAGACTAAGGATGCGTTCGCTGTCGCTGTTTGAAAAATCGCTAGCTGTCGCTGATGTAAGTAAGCTGTAGTTGTTATGTTCAGATCAGCTGACAAAAAACCATGTGGAATGGCATTTCAGGATTGTCTTAAGTGTTCTTACTGTGATGCAAAATGTTAATTCATGCAATTATTGCACAAAAACACCGCCCAACTCCTGGGGTGTTTGTCTTGGGATCTTTTTCTTCCAAATTGATGCTGTACACTGTAATGACCCCAAATTGAATCCAGTCGGTTATATGAGCTGTCTCATAATTACGTATAATTGTAATACCTAACACTGTTGATACTGTTTAGTTGGTTGATGTGAGTCTGTTGCACGTAACAAAGGCCTTTGTGCAGGCGCCCTTCAACCGGCAAAGTAACGCTGACACAGTAGTTAGCGCCATCACCTCTCAAGAGTACGCATCAAAGATTGACTCAAGTGCTCATTTTTTGCTGTTTGGTTAATGTTATTGCTTTCATTTTTCATTCGCAAAAGTGTGATTACGGTTCAGCGCCTCTTGTCAGTTTAAGTTTGATTGATTGCCTCTCGATATGCATGCGTAATGTAATCATGCCAACGATGTTAGTTCTTGATGCTGCCACCAGATGGACCTGTAGTGACTGTCTGAGGAAGCCTGTTCCATATCGTACCATAACTTCATTATACAACACCTTGCAGTATTAGCAACAGTCTTACACTATACGCCATCTGTTGGCCGGAATCATAATCAGCCAGTGTAACATTTGAAGAATAAGCAGAGAATGCGACCCAGTTGCGTTGATGTTGCAAGCAAAAAGAACCTAGAGGGGTAACAGCGATAGGCTGAACGGCTGAGCTAATCAAGCCGGAGTGAAAACCAATCTCTGGAAAAGCCTACAGCAATCGATAAACGATTCTGACTCACAATTATTCCATGAAATTCTCGGTAGAGCTATATCGATATATTTACCACAGGTCTACCGACGTCACTAGCGGACTGCAGTCTGATTGGCTGCTATCTTTAGCCATGACGTTATCCGCTAGTTCAACAAAACCGATGGCAGCATGAATGGGCAATATACCATGGCAGTTGTTGTATACAGGCAGCGACGGATATTTTTCTCGGCGGTTCACGATGTACGTAACTATCGGTCGGTGTTGGCTTGTTTCCAATGATAACGTTGGTTTCGGTAACATGTTCGTTAGAATAGCGAGTCTGTGCTAGCCTTGCATTGGCAATGCTAGCTTCTGGCATGTCGCCATTAGCATAAGTTGTCTCTTGGTGTCCTTGTCTATCAGTAAACGAGTGTCTTGACTGTTTTGTGAGCCCTTGTGATTGCTTGTCCTTCAAAGACTTCCCAGTCTGAGTTCCAGTCTCTTTGTAACACTGGTTTCATCATGGGTTGTGCTACCTATACTGGTCGGCGGTAACCTTGACTAGGAAGCAGTGGATATTGTGGTTGTCCGTGCTCCTATTAGCTTACCCCTGGGATTAGATTTTGGTGTCTGATCTCTCATGTTCACCTTACCACATGGGGGGGGGATAGGATAAACTTTATTGGAGTCAACAGTCTTATGATTGTGAGTTGGTCAACCTAAGCAGTGCAGCCCTGAGGTGTCAACTCACATGAGGTCTCCCTAAGTGCAGATACTTGAGGCTGGACTTGGATGGGGTGCAGATACTGAACTTGAGGCTGGACTTGGATGGGGTGCAGATACTGAACTTGAGGCTGGACTTGGATGGGGTGCAGATACTGAACTTGAGGCTGGACTTGGATGGGGTGCAGATACTGAACTTGAGGATGGACTTGGATGGGGTGCAGATACTGAACTTGAGGATGGACTTGGATGGGGTGCCAAGTTTAGGGACTTGATGCAATCAGTCATGTTTTCTCTAAGCTGAGGCACAAGCATGGATGTGGCAAACTCTCTTTGAACCTTCTGACAGTTGACCAAGTGATTAATCCATTAGGGAACCAGCTTGTTAATTATTGACAAGCAACAACGACATTGTGTACACATAGTAAACAAGGTGAGACAATGGGCCATTGAAATAGACAATGGGCCATTGAAATAGACAATGGGTTATTGGATTGGACAATATGAGCAACTGGAACATTGATTAAGTCTCTTGTAAATTATGCAAGATATAAAAACAGTTTTCATACTGTTGAATGCGTTTTGGCAGGGTAACTGTGTGTTGTTCCTAAATCATAATACTGATTGTTGTGGGGCCAATGAAACATCATAAATACTACAAATTCATTCTTGGGATAATTAGCATGAAGTCACCTATAGATTTATCATGTAAGAAGTCGCTTATTGTAAGACACATCATAAGGTTTGGCACAATTGTATAGTCTGTGAAAGAAAACTTCAGCAACATCCAATATTCACTTCCCCCAAAAGTTGCATCGTACACAAAAATCAGACAAATTCAATTTGTTAGCTTGGCTACTTTCGTCAAGGAGATGCAGTGTACAACCATAATCGTCCTTGTCATTACATGTGTTGAAGGACACTGTCTCATCACAACAATCGAACTCAACAGTCTAACAATGGGTCCAAGGACCATCTCCTTGCACTTGTCAGACCAAACAAGCACCAATCGTTGATTGAATTTGTTAATTAGCAGAGTAATCTGATCTGTAAATTGATGTGCTTTGAACTGCGTTTGAAAATTGGCATAATCTTATTATGATAATTGTGTGTAATGGTCGTCATTTAGTTTGAAGTCAAAGCTTTGTAGTCGAGATGATTTTCATCAGATCGATTTCGTGGATTCACGAGTAGGAGGGTATTTAATAGGAAACGCATCATGAGTATCACTTATGACGGCTTCAGATAGGTCAGCACGTCTAGTTTGGGAAACAAGGAAATATGGCCTGTTTGCTGTTTGGGAAAATTGGTTTCTGATTGATAGATTGATTTGTTGTCGTGTTTCATGTGATAGTCTTGCAGCAAGAACGAGGACATTGCTGTTTTGTTGGTTTCGTAAGTTCTGATGAGCTTCTGAATCAGTTTGGATATCCGCATTTCTTTGTGTCTTTAGGCTTTCAGGCCCTTCAGTGTCTTTATCAGTAAAGATAGTCTTCATCCTGCCTAATGAATGACCTTGATCACTATTTCATGATTTGACCTTTGTTATTGACCTTGCTCTTGCTAATGACCTTGACCTCTTCTATTTGTAGGTCATCATGAAGAACAATGGCCAGTACGTCATATGACGACCTCCTCAAACAATGCGAGAGTCTAAAACGCAAAAACACACATTTGAAACGGGAACTCTCCGATAATTCTCTTTGTTTGACGCAGTTGGAATATGAGGCTTCAAACATGAAGAACGTATTACAACAGTTACAGAATACGATGGCCGACGACAATGCGGACACTCGGCCATCTTTGAATCGCGAGTTTCATAGTTTCAACAGCTTGGATATGCACGACCACAACTACAATGGTGAGTATGTACTATTGATGTTTAGGCATATGGGGTGAGGTTGAGGTGCGGATTATTGCATAGAGAAACCTCACCAACAGGTTGATGACCGGATATTCATTGATGGCAGCACCAACAAAGTGGTTGATTACAACTTTTCAGTTCCTCTCCTCAACACCAGGTGGCAGCACCAATAATCCAAATCTCTTTGTAGCATTTCTGTGGCTGAACTTTCAATGCATTTGATTATTGCACAGACTAATGCATGCAGCCAATCAACTTATATATCCCATGATAATAGTAGCTTTATTCTCTATTGGTTATATATTGACGATATTTGATGGGAAACACTAACACTTAGACAATACAATATCGCTTCGGCGCCAAACAAAATCGACTGTGTGTTTTGTAAGATTCAGGTTGCTGACTGCGATCTGAGGGTGTAGGTTTGGTAGTTAGTCACATAACCTTTGGCAAGTCACTTTACATGATGGATGCATCCTTTGGCCTCTTAGAGCTGTGCCATATTGATTGCCGGGGCCTAATTGTGTGGTGTTCAATTTGTCAAGGGTGACAGGTTGATCTAAAGTGAAAGTGCTAATGAAGACCAGTTAGGAAAAGGGGACCCTGAAACTGTTCGGTCAGCTTTTGGCGCCAAACACTCCAAGACAAGCGGCTTGCCTGAGATCACAAGCATTAGATTATTGATATTTCCGTAGGAACCCTTAATCGCCAGCGACTGCCACTATATGTTCCATTCACAATTTATTGGTTGTTGGTTGTTCCCCCTCCTGTGATCATCATTCAGTGGCACCATGCCAAATCGACTATTATTGTTATCGTAAAAAATCAATGATGCAAAAATGATAGTAGGTTTGTTGTAGAGTGAGCTATCTTGTATGCTGCGACACGGAAGGTTATTACTAGGGGTTACTCGGTGGCAACCACTGGTATCATGAACTGGGTTATACCACTGTGATGTCGTGGCTCCGACCCTCGGTCTAGTACAGTCAGCTAAGACTCCAGTCAGGTCTGACCCACCTCACTCCACCCTGGAGAAAGATGGGATACTGGTTACAAATGCTCAGGTTGTAACGCTGATTCGGCAGCTCATCTGAGTCGTCAATGTACCGGATAGTCAGGCCTAAAGTGTGAAGTTGGATGATAACCTTTGCTGTTCTTGCAGTCTATAACTCAAAAGCTGAATGTAAAAAGCCTTCCAAGATGTATTGTGCCATCCTAAAAGCTCGCAAAACTGTATCACATGACCATTCATTGGAAAGCTCTTGATTAGAACTTTCCAATGGTTCCAATCAATGCGTGGAAAGAATCATCATCAGAAAGATATTTAAACAGAAAACCTCTCTGTTTGTTTTGCCTTTGAATATGCAGCCTGTTGCTTCCCGTTGATGATGAATAGCTGAGATGATTGCCCAACCACCCTCCTCCAACATGGCTGTTGGCATTTCTCCTGGGAGCAGAATGGTTACCAGGCAACGCAAGATAAACGTCTGATTCAAAGAGAGATGTGAGGCTCTTGTGACGTTTGAGAGTACCCCATCTTTGAGAGTGGTTTTTGGCTTGTCTTGTTCTGACTTGTGGCATCAACACTGGCCCTCTCCACCCGAGCAGGTGCAGTAGAGTTCTGAGGCCCCTACGTGTGATCATCCTCATCTTCATTTGAGGTGATACCTGTCTGCTCTTCCCCCGTAGGAGTTCCCTTGCACCATCTCCTCTGTTGACCTCCTAGCAAACCTTCTTTGGACTAAGTTGCTGTCTTGCTCTCATTCTTGGCCAGGCAGTGTGTGGTCATCAGCCGCTGCCTGATCCACCATCAGTCCATCACCACTGCCAAGGTCATGACCAGCGAAGACTCTCACCGCCAATGGCATGAAACCACCAACCAGCAAAGCCGTCATGACAGCTGCTCATGAATCATACTTAGTGATCACCTCGAGAAGACTGTGTCGGCAATCGCAATGAGGTGGACTGGCTTGGTAGCAGTGGATGAAGAGACAATCATATCTTAAGGTCATTCACACAGTTTCAGAGGGGGAGGGGGTCACTGCGCGTAATGATTGGAGACTGGTAGTGGCAGGCTGGGGTTGTTTGTCCAGTGTTTTTGTGAAGTTTGCAGTCGCAATGGTTATGTTGTCGCAAACACTCAATCATATAGCAAGCAAAGAACAGAGAAGAGCTCAGTGTAGAGTCAGGAAGTCATCGGTTCGGCTCTCAAAAGGACCTTGGTGTCAGTTTTGTGGAATGATACTTGGTGATCAATAATCGCAGATCATCCATCTGTTCTGCTCTGGCGTGTCAGTATGTATTTTGTTTATGAATGGCCTTTTAGTATC
Organism: Lineus longissimus; assembly: GCF_910592395.1. NCBI lineage: Eukaryota > Metazoa > Nemertea > Pilidiophora > Heteronemertea > Lineidae > Lineus > Lineus longissimus. Next base: position 16,360,624 of record NC_088321.1, read on the forward strand.
TTGTTATTGTGTGTCATCTCTTCAGCTGCCGTCCACACACACTGTATGTTCAGAGGGATAAACGCAACCCTCATAATCAATCCATGCCATTAAAAATCCTGTCATAAAATCACCATTCACAATTCCGAGTATTAGAACAGATAAGCGGGTTTAAATCATCAAAATCTGAAATGAGCGTCACAGGGGAGTGATGAGAGATGTCGCTAGGGAGCCATGACAGAAGCGAGGTGACAAGATGGAAGAATGATTTATGAATGCGATGATTCACTCTGTCATGCGGGGAGTGCTAGCTTCCGTTGGTTGACGGCAACGAGACAGTCCTGTGCGTTGACTGGTGTGAGAGCTTGTTACGCCAGTGGTACCGTACACGAAAGCTTCCCCTACATTTCCCGCCCAAGGACTACTTCCCATTTCACTGGCTGATGGAAGCCTTCATGGCGTTGAGCAAGACACCAAGCCTTCTCTTCATCTTGTGAATAAAAAGTAAAATTTAGGGTCCTTGCATCTGGTGCCTATCCCAAGCCCTATCCCTGACCCTTTTTGACATATCATAACATTCACACAGGCCCCGAAACAAAGTCGTTTTACTGATATTAGCCAATGCCTCAGTGACTGTTCTTTGCATAGAGGAAGGAGCTGAATTGCGCTTCAAGGTCTTGGGAGGTGCAAGGGACTGAATCTAAATGGCAATGACCATCGAGCCAATCAGTCACAGTCAAGGAATGTTGGATAAGATGGCTGAATCTACTTCTCAGGAAGTCAAGATATATTGTTACCTGTGTCTTCTCGGAATGATTTGAGAGAAAATACTGTTGAGAAATGATACGCAGACTGCTTGGAGTGGCCAAGAGGTTTCCTGTTTGTTCTGTGGTCATGATCGGTGCAAGGAAAGCATTCCTTGAAGAACTGGATCGAATGCTGCTAGCCCTGGCTGACGAATATGAGAGAAACTTTGATCGGGAGAGAGTAGCAGCCAGAAGTGTGAGTGGTTAGAGAGTCTGCCTTTTGCGTCTTTTTAAGAGGTCCCAATGTCGGTCACCCCAGCAATCTCAAGAATCAGGCAGAGATTGAAGAGATCCGGTTCAACACAACATTTGCCCTGCCTCCCCATGCTAAATAATCACAAATACGGACCAACGAATAGGGCACATCCCATGCTATTGAAAGATGATCCTGGTCCTAATATAGAGGCCCAATATCAATCACTTCGGGCAATTACACAAAATTAACAAAAACCTTAACAAAATTGTAAAAAACTCCACAAAACCCACATAAATTGAGCAAATCCGGCTCCACTCTCTGCCACCAGCCCTCCCCACGCAGAATGAGTCATGCCCGAGTGGAAGTCGGAGGCAGGGATGGGGATTTTTAACGAACATTTATACAAATTTTGCAAATTTAGGATGATATTTTTACACAACGATGGATTTTTTACGACCGGATTGGTGAGTTATGTCCGATTTGTGAAATTGGTGAATTTTGTGCCAGAATTTTCTTGTTTAGGTGTCAGACTGAGGTCTTCTGTTGTTATGTTGCTGTGTTTACATCACAGTGTATGCTGTGTACACTGGTCTAGTGCTACTGCACCGGCTAGGGTGGGATGTCAGACTATGGCTAACTATAGCTGCTCTGCTGTCAGGCTTTAGCTCTGAAACATGAGTAAATGCTATGATTTTGTTTCAGGCTTTGTCAGAGGTCATAATGTGTGTGTTCATTCATAGATTTTGGTCAACCATGAAATCTGGGTACTCAGTTCCTTTGTTGGGGAAGTAGCAGGTGGGTGAAGTGTGTGTGTATCCTTTGCATTTATAACAGAATCTGGACTATGAATGGAGATGTGATGACTTTGTTGGGTTGTGAAATGTAGTCAGTTTAGATCTTTTTGTGGCTTTACCCCTAAGTCTCCTCAATATCATTTAGCCTGTATCTGAAGACAGACATAACGGCCTGAGAACCAGATATGTCTGTTGGAACTGTAGCAGTGATACCGCTGGGCTCACACTCCAGTCTCGGGCCACACTGGAACTGTACCAGTGATACCGCTGGGCTCACACTCCAGTCTCGGGCTACATCAGACTCATGAATAATTCCAGATTAGTCCCACCAACTGAATTGGTAATACACTCGACTGTAGTGCCAGTATGATTGGATACTGAAGCAAGCCAGATCTAATGAACATCCAACCATATCGCTCTTATTAAAAAAACTCGTGCTTTTATCCTTGGTTCACCTCTGCTGATATTTTTTCCACGGTTTCTTCTGATTTCTTCACATCTTTTGCTAATGCATTTACAAGGTGTAGAAAGAGAGAATGTCTCGAGGCAATGTCAGCTTCGATGAACTCCGTGTGTGACTCAGGCGTAGATCATCTGAGTCCATCTGCTCAACATTCAGATGGTTAGTGCAGAACAGATTTCTTGAAGAATTCTTTAGTTGTGTGGAACATAGACTCATGGGTGGTTGGTTCATGTCTTAGTCCTTGGATCATGTCATTGGCACTAGGTTAGAACAACCCTGGGACTAACAAATGTTGTCCTTAATGAATGGTACCAAAACCAGCGTCGTTTTCAAGAGACGGTGAACGGCTAGCAGTGTTGCCTTCTGAGGAAGGTTGCTTTGTGTTTGACTTGTTAAGTGACATGACAGCCGCCCTTAAAGAAGGTGTAGAAGATGCTCAATGGAATATAAACGTCCAGAAGCAATGATAGTGAATAGTTTGAGTTGTTGGCTCAAGTGATCAGAGAGTGACTCAGGCCAGGAAATCCTAGTCCATGTTGAGATAGCATGGCGTGGATGTACCAGAGCCGTGTTTACAAGAAGTTCTCTGGTTTGGAGATATTGGCTCTCTTTGTTTCTTGGTGCAAGCTATGGGGTGTCGCATAAAAGTGCCTTGGTCATATGAGGAGATCTTGTCTGAGTCAGTCTGTGTTGAGATAGTGGAAGGTGGGCATGTACCAAACCCTTGTTTACGGCAAGTTTTGCGGTTTGAAGCTGTTATGTACTTCGTGGACAGTTTGGAAGCCAAGGCCAACATTCTGAATCTTTATGATCAAAATTGATATAAAGTGGTGTTGGGTTTCATCTTGTGCCACCTGCGGCCACTTTCCTCACCTACATACCTTGAGTTCACGATGTGGAAGATAATCACGATTAGTTGGCCACCTATTCTCGATCGATCAGATTCTATTACTACCACCTTGGAGGCAGCTTTTCTCATCAATCGAAGCTCAAGTCAGTAGGCCTACTTCCACATGATGTTGGAAAGCCCAGAGTTATCTACTGATGACCAGTTTTAAAGGGTCCTGTGGCTTGTGTAGTTAATATCCCAGGATACAAACTGACAGTCTTTGGGTGTCAAAGACTTGGTGGGTGAAGATGATTTCCACCTGACCTTGGCTGTATCCCAGATCCGTAACATCCAGGATACTTCACCTATTCTGTATTCTCCGGCCCATGCAGCCATTTCCAAGTCTCGTCCCTGACTGGACTAATACCTCTCCAGTCCCATTGACTTGGTGTTTCTTACGAGAGTTGGATAGTCTGACATGGGATCTATTGATTACTTGCCAGAGACGTGCATGGTATACACACCACACCAGGCCGGGCCGGAACTCCGTCAGCTAGAGAGGTTGATGTAGCGTTAGTGCTCTTGGTTATGTGGGCGTGCTGATGGAGAAGGGAGAGGTGGGTGTGATGACAAATGGCCCGTGCCACCAGTTTTGCATCCTCTTGCAAACAGGGCCTACAACACGACTTCTCTTTAGGGGAGTAAGTATCTATCGCGTGAAATGGCCTGATATTGTCAGGATGCCAGTTTCGGTATTGGGAGGAATTGCTTTGAGAATTTGTCTTTGACATTTTTGTAATATCAAGAAAATAGCCTTCCTACTTTCCTAATGCAGATGATCTCTATACACCACAGGCTCAAATTAGTCTTACATTTCGTCAATTTGGGCAGCTATTAGCAGGCTACTTTGTAGTTCAGTAGCAGGTCCTTTGATGTCTTAAGTTGTTTACAGATGAGGGATTGCTTGAAGGCATACCTTTGACAAATCGACAAACACTTAATATTTAAAGTGGCAATATCATACTGAAAGGGAACATTTAGATTTTGTCTGCTTTAGTAGCATTAGCCTCACTATTGACAAAATAGGCTAAATTACTCAAGTATGTCTGTGATTGATGGCTAATTAGAGCGGGCCCTTTGTGCTATTAAATATTTTGGTAGTTTGATGCCATTCTTAGAAACACCTTTGTGTGCTGGTGCAATTGGGACAAGCTTTTAAGGTGAATGTGTAGTCTTTGGTACAACAGTGCCTTGATAACAAAAGCTGTTTGTTGTGGTTTCATGTTTGAGATATAAGAAATGGTGTTATTTCTTCAGAGATAACTATAGCGAGTTTCCAAATTGAACCTGTTTAGTCACCATAAAAATAGAGTTTTAGCAGGAGAAACCTACCCACAGTTTTCTCCTGCCACTGGAGGCTTCCTCAGTGTTTGGAAGAGTTGACACCATGTGTAGAAAGCCCACATGATTCATTGATGGTGTCCCAAGGTCTTGGTAGGATGTGGCAGCCCCATCTCTTTGGGTAGGCTTCTCGTACTAAAACTCTTTTGTGTGGAGTGCAGGGCGTATTCAACGATATGGTCCTGTGGGGAAGGGGGCAGTAAATACTCTCAAGGAAGACCACTTTTTCCCTTCCTTGTGACTACTTTACTGCTTCATAATGCTATTACTTGCTCCTTCACTAACTATGTTTGACTGGTCCACACGAAATTCATTAATTCGTCTTGAGTGTATAGATTTTGCATTCCTGGCTGACATTAATGATCTTTGCAATCGAAAACATGTCAGACATGTGTCAAACATGTAAAACTTACTGAATATTTGAGGAGGTGTTTTGAGGCCGCATTCCTCAGTTGTCAAGTTTAAAGGTATAGTCCATTGGTTGGTCTGATATGCCTGTAACCAACTTGCTATTTAGGTCGAGGTTAGTTTAAGGTAAAAAGACATTTAAAAAAAAAAATAAAATAAAAAAAATTAATTAAAATTTTTTTTTTCTAAAATGGATAAAAATGTGTTATTGATCCAAAAAAAGAAATTTTGAGATTACTGTTACTTACTTCCACTTCCAAAAAAAATGAAAACAGATCTTATGAGCAGTAGATCTGAACTGCTGTTGTTCCCGTCCAAATCGAGTAAAACTTCTTTGTGAAGACATCATCCTGTTTATCAGATTTGACTGGTACTATGGACACAGCTGATGCGTTGAAAGTAATGTCTGCTCATTTACTACGAGACACCATCACAATGAATGTGACATTTATAACCTACAATTTCAAATCGTGATTTTATTTATGTTGTGTTGATGTATTGTCAACACAGTCTAGATGGCATAGGCCTAGTTATTCTCACTTGGTGTGGACAAGTAACAAATCGATAGCTCGGATCCAATATGTCTGTTGTGAGAATTCAGGGATGTCCTGCTCATGGTTTTCATTCCGTTTTATTTTTTCATTTTGGGATATTGTGCATTATCTTCTCTTCATTGTTTTGGCCTGGACGTGGATGGTCATCATGGGTGAGTGTCTTGCTACAAGTTGTCTGTCAGTGACAGCCTGGTTGGCTGGGTTACAGTGGGGTTGACAGTGTCTTCAAATTGACGTCTGTCTCTAGGCTACGTTGATAGATGGCGCTGTTTGATCTGTTTTTATTAGCCCTTGATCTGCTGCCTTACTGCTGTCGGCTTCTCTGGCCGGCTGACCACACCGTACCGGAACATAAAAATGTTGTACTTATTCAAAACCTCGGGCTTATGATGTTTAATGTGGAGAGCTGATATTTGTTCGTAGCTTGTGTTATCGCAGCTGGAAGCTCTTGATCCCAGCCTAATTGAGCATCTCCGGCCGCCAGCGTGTATATTGACCAGACGATCCCAACCAATACAGCGGACCAACATCTGATGGAGATGTATTACAGTGAGAAAGCACTGGTCATGGGACTGAATTATTGATGGGCGGCCAACGGGATTGCCAATGCCAGGCTTGGTTGGGTAATAGCCGCAGTCTGTTACGTATTTAGCTACGCGTATTGCTTGCGGGATGACAGAAGTTAAAGGAGCCAGGGCTTTACTGTTAGCTCCACCCTCGCAGTGTTCTGTGAGACAACTGATATCGGGAGTTTGGTATCAATAATATACTTGTCTCTTGTTGCCCGTAGCTTCTGAATACCTTTATGTCAAATATAACTCTCTAAGAAGAATTCGATTTTAGATATGATCATTGTGAAAGTTGACTCAGCATCAATAGATGATTCAGATACGATTCTTGCCCCCAGCGAACATATAAACGTAGAACTTGCATCGAATGAAGAAAAATGGCATATATGACATGTTATATAGATGGTTATGCTGCCTACTGCATGTTGTATGTGCAGAAAATCGATTGAATATCATAAAAGATGGTGCAGTATTGACGTTTGTATTTACTGCCGCAGAATAAGAACGTCAATAAAATGGCTGAGGACAGACGCAGTACATTCTGTAGTTACCCGTCCGTACTTACAGTGTAGATGGTCACATACTGCATAAAACAGGAAGTCCTTTAACTATATCAGGATCTGTGGTGACCCATCCATGATTACACTGTTGATTTTCACACAGCCAACGTGCAGCTTTGATAACATGCAAGGGTTAAAATGTAGTGAAGCATACATGAGCTAATTGTGTGAAATTATAGGGGGGGGGGGGCAACCACCTGTTGGAACAGCCCCCTCCATGTTGAATTGCCACCTGAAGCACTCATTAGTAACTTATCCAAGATTTACCTGCGCGCCCCCTGGTGTGGCAAGGATATTCAAGAATGGTCAAATATCTTGGCTTGTTCCTGAGTTCAAGTCAACGTGACCGTTATTCCTTGCGTATCTTGCACAGGGCCATACATATCAATGTATTGGACTTTCTAATAGACTTTGCTATCTCAGAGCCTTGTGTGTCAAGATGTCATGAGAGAATTCGACACCTACACCACCCTGCTCAAGATGTGACAAACCAGTCGACCATGACATCCCGCTTGTCGCATCAGATGTATTTATTTTGGGCGGATCACCTCCGGTTCTCTATACAACACAGACTTCCTGAACGTCTCTTGAGTTTGAACATGACAGTCTGATATCCTCCCACAGACATGACCAATACCTCCCCAGGCTCTTCAAGGTCGCACCTTACAAGGAAACAGTTGGTCATTTATGAAAAATTGGGGTCAAGTCATCAAAAAAACTAATAATTGTTGAATATCCCCTGTGGCTGATCAGAATTTACATTTAGCTGGTCAGGATGTGTTGCGGAATAGTGACTAATTCTTTGCTGTCCAACTACAAATTAGGTCAATGTGCTTTGTTTTGGTCCACCCGGGGATGTTTCTGCCCAAAAATATTCCGTGAATGATGACCTTGCCCATGTTCACCTCAGGGGGGCTGTGGCCAGTGATGTTCTTTGAATAGATTTGCTTGTTTGCAGTTGAAAGGCATTGTGTTGGTTATTCTTGTGAATGCTCACCTGATATCTCAGGTCAGGCGAGGTGAAAACCTATAAATGGAATAGATCTCAATTTTCCTAAACGTATAAAACCCAAGTTCTCAAAATGTCAGAATTTTTGTTGGATGATCCTTGGATACAACCACTTCCCCTGGATATCACCCAAAGACAGTAGTAGTTGTTGGTAAAGAAGGGTTCATCCTGTCAGATTGTGCTCCAACCTTCTAGTGAGAATACATTTTTGAATCATGGTCACTGCAGTTGGTTGACAATAGTTGAAATGATGTGAAAGCTGTTTTACATGTTATAAGCTCCTCATATGGATGTATCAAAGCCGTTGTTCTGTTCATCTTTGCAACAGTATAGATATTCATTCATCCAGTTGTTTATTCCAAACTCTTCCTGCCAAAAATAACCCAAGTTGTAAACGAATCTGGCGAAACACCTGTGTTTTGTGAGATTTCTACTCATGGTGATTGTCAGTTACTTATCCATAGCTTCAGCATCGAGAAAAGCACCCTACCAAGCTTCTTCTGTGGCCTGCTGTCAGTTGTACATCCCTGGCTTAGGATCCAGCTTTGGCCACGAGCCTATAGAAAAGTTGAAGACTGGGAAGAAAGTGAAAGAACGCGAAAATCACACCTTTGTGGTTGTGGTAGAAAGCAAAATCTTCATACCTTTAATCAGCCAAGCATCCAGCAGCATGTTCCCATGCAGTTCCTTCTGTTAGCATGCCGTCGGCTGGTTCTGTAGCCACGGCATCATTAGCCGGCTCATGTCTACATATCATCACTTGATAATAACGGAGGGCCAGGTTACATGGAGATGGGCCTGATTGTGGTGGTTTTGAATCCCACCTTCTGTTCGTGTGCTATCGAGTTGGTTCATACCTCAGATTCACCAGCCGCAAGTGCGCGCAGAGCTTCATCCAGTACATTCATTGGATTTCTTTAAACACCTAAACCACACCTGGATGTCTGTTTTGAGTTTCTTTGCCAAATATCATTGCTGTAGAAAGGGAAATCGTTCTTAGCATAAAAAAGTAAAAGCATCAGGTTTTTGCGTTTTACCTGATGTCGAATGTGCACTGGGAGGTAAAGACATCTATGTAAGCTTGTTTTTTTTCTGTATGGCTATTAGAGGAGCATCAAAACCAGTTAGAAAAGGTGATACGCAGATTCTGAGACTACTATCATACCAGCAGGCTTACTCCTCTGAGGTTACATGCAGTTTTATAAAGAAATGTTGAAAATGGAAGCCTCGGCAGTGTATTTTGTAAGAGAGCCGCAAGCCTGATGGTGATCGGGTCTACCTGATAAGCGGTGGCTCCTGAGTTCGATCCTGGGCCATTCAGGCTAAAACACTGGCTCTCTTTGTCCAGAGAAGGAGACAGCAATCCGTGTTCTGTTGATCTGGTGGTGATGTCAGAGAAACTTAAAGAGAGTTAAAACCTTCCTTCTTTGGTTTCAGGCAACCTGTGAGAAGTGGCAAGTTCCATAATTTTCAATGTTTTCTCGATAATGTTTCCTCATTTCAAATCTTTCGAACTTTTTCTCCCTTCAGATGAGGTCAACTTAGAAACTACAACCAACCACCACACATTATTACAAGCTCCTCCTGGTGGCTTTACACAGCACCAAAACTCGCTGCTCCAACCTCCAACGTCCGGAACGACAGCTTCTAAATCATCCGCGCCATCACAGGGAGGAGGAAGTCCGAAGAAACGCGGCAGGCAAACGGAAAAGGACATTTACAACTACATACAGGATTTGGATCGAGAGCGGTAAGTGAAGTTGTCTGATGACATCTGTGAATGTAGCTGCTGTATTGACAGGGAAACTCTGCATAAGCTGAAACGTTATCCATTCAATGATAAATCCGCTGTTGCTAACAAGAAATTGGCGAGACGTTTTTTCAGACGACGAATGGAAGCCGATAAAACACACGACCGCCCACTGTTTCCGCACTGTTTCCGACATGTTTCTGCTAGTTGGCTTAAAAAGATCAGTCAAATGATAAAAAATGATGAGCTTTGCAGCATTTTGCCATCAGGTGACAATCCCTTTAGCTGCAGATTTCAACGTGCCTCATGAAATTGATGACAGTGGCCACGCGATAAAACATGCATGTCGATGTGACTAGCCATTGTTTCTGACGTGTCTCCACAAATTTGCATTCACTTATCAGCAAATATCCCCCTCATAGCACACTCGGTGATCTTGGGGAGGAAAAAATGCCCTGGTTACCTGGGGAACCAAGACGACTGTTCTTGTAGCTTTCTCTAATGTGTTTGTATCCAAGGTAACGAGGTGCCTTGTGACTCTTGAGATTGCGGGCGATGACTGTTTCTCAGTGATAGCTCTATTCTACCATTTGTTTCTTTTACTGTTACTGTTATGGCTTTCGTGATCTGAGAGGGAAATGTGGCTTGTTGATGTTTAACCATGTGGCCAGAGAAGTTACATATCTGGGATCATCAGTGTTGGCGAGCGGTTTACAACTTCCTTGAACCATTTCCGTCTCTTCAGATGGAATTCTCTGGGTTGGTGCTCACCCTCTTCATTTCTTAAACTACTAAACATCTTTCGGCTGTGCCAAACCATCTCAGTCTAGTTCTTTATGTGGGTCAGCAGAACTTGCTGCTCATCACTCCCAGTCAAGCTGGTAGTGATCTTTGTGGTTGTTACTACCTGTCTACCTGGTCCACCCACTCCAATCGCAATTCAAGCGACACAGGACTCTGGAAAACAATAACACTAGCCCTGGGATCTCGACTCCAGGCCTACCAGGGAATCTCTACCAACGTGCTGCGCTACATGCTTCCATAACAACACACGGCAGCCTTCTTCCCCCTATAGCGACATGTCAACGAGTGAAGCAACATGCTACTAGCTGTTGCTATGGTAACCATGGCATGGATCTCCACCAGCCAGCGGAAGGATCATATGTTTATTAGAGAGCTGTGGTGGTTAACGCCGGCCAATTACACGATCATGGGTCAGGGAGGGATCAGTTTAACACTGACCAGAGTGGTATGGACGCATTCACAAGTGAAAGGACTTAATTGAAATGTGAGATTAAGTGATTTTTGACTCCAGTCCGATTCTTTGTACGTGTGGTCAAAGGGGTTAATTTCCTGTACCATTCCATGATGCATGAGTCTGTGGGCGCCACAGCTAATGCGTCAGTCATTATCATCTCATATAGCAGATGGTCGGTTTTCCACAACGAGCCCAAGAGATTCGTAATCGGTCTCTGATCAGGAGTCGTTCGGCTAATCCTAGCTGCGTAACGATCGTTGGCACCCATCAGTTTGATATATTGCTGATAAAAACAATGCTGACACAACATTCATAGGAAAGAAACTTCAACTACTACTTGATTTCCTTCCTGGCTTCCTTCAACAGTACAATAACCTCTCCCTGGTAGAAGATGAGCACCCCATGTTTACCTAAATCGCGGAAATGGATTTTTCATCATCAGATCCGATCTCTTCTTTCTCATTCATCAGTATCTTGGCAACATCAACAGGTTGCTACATTGGGTTGGATTTCAAGAAGCAATGGCACCAGTCTGTTTCATTTCCTGTGATGGGTAACCAATCTAGTCACCAGTGGCAAACCTCACCACTCTCTCATGTATTGTTCTCGACAAAAACAACTTTGATTTTGTCATTGATAGGTCTGTGTGCAATGTACACAGTTGTTGGGTTACTGCCTAATATCATTTAATCCTCGTTTACAAAATGTCTTGCAAGAAGTCTCTCTTGCTCTCATACAACCCCTAATTGAATGGCTGTGGCTCTGGCTGGGTCACCTGTCAGAGCCCTTGGGCCTGTAAATCCCTTCAAAGTCACCAACAGGCACGTATGACAGCCTGTTGGCTTGTCCCCTACGCTGTGACTAACAGCAGATCCGGCCACTTATTGCCTTGATGGAGTCGATGTCCTTGAGAACTTTGCCACTGGCTGCACACTTTCAGAATGAGCACCAAAAGTGTCCAATCTACAGGCTACGCAATATTCCGTGAGTCACGATTATGAAATCTGGTTACAAATGGTTCCCATCTTTCCCTATTCGATGATTCTCATGTTGCATGATTAGACCCTTAGTTTACAAATTCCATTCCCTGTGCGTTGAGTCAGTGTCCTTGAGAAAGCCAGCAGATTGCGGTTCTTTCCTACCGCTCCAGGTTTCAAACGGGATCCAAGATCCAAATGTGATATCTTCCAATTCTTGCCCATAGCATCCCTTCATTCCCCCTGATTAGCTCGATGACAACCGTTTGATCAAATGAATTGATTTCATTACGAGTTTCTCTTTCTGTGATTTGATGCAACAAATCTGTAAAGCGCATCAAATCCTGGGTTGTTTGGCTTCAATCATCTCTGACGATCTCTTCAAGGGCATCTTTTCTTCACTTTGGTACAAGATCCCGCTTCAATTATTTTGTTCACGATCTTGTTACGACGAAGTCCTTGGAGGGTTCTGTCGACAGGGATGAGTCACGCACTTGGTAACATTGATTGAAGTGGAAGAGTTCCACATCTACTCACTAGGGGTGATCTCACGAACCGATGAAGGAATAAACCTGTAATCTGATGACATTCATGACCTTTAGCCGCAGGTGGAGTGAAGAAGTAGCATCATTTAAACATCATTTGCTGAGTTCATGATCTTTGGAAATCAATTTGGGTAATTTCATAAGTAGCCTGCTAGACGGATCATTGATGGGGTGAGAGATGGTAAACTGACCAGTTTCTATGCCAAGAACTATTCGATGAGGTGTTGGAAGATCAGGTCCTAAATTTGCTAATTGGTTAGTGTTATGTGCCTGTCTATATTCACTTCAGATTAATCTTGTTTACACATTTCTGGCCAAAAGTGATGTGTTTAGTGAGAAAGGTACACAGAATAGAGACCTGCGATGGTCTTCTTATGATCATTACGGCTGCCCGACAAGGTGCGGGTCCCGGATCATTTCATCTCGGGCCATTTCAGCTGAAAGACAATGCTCTCCATGTCAATTGAATGGTCCATGGTCTGTAACGTCTGGTGCCTCCGTCACGGCAACTAACTGACAGTGACTCCGTATTTGACGAAAAGCCAACTTATTGGATGTTCCCTCAAACATGCTCATGTATATTTCGTGAACTAGCTTGATCAAGTATGACGACCCGTGCGCATCTGAGGCTAAGAGCTGTTGGTAGTATACGCAATTATAAATCATCATCAACTCCCTCCTGATCAAACTCTAATTGTTGCCCCTATAGACATGTTGATAGACTACTTATTGGCTCTTCCAGTAGACCCCCTCTGTTTCGGATGCCATCATTTTGAATTCCGAGCATGTCAGCGTCGAGTTGCACTCAAATAAGTAATATCGTCAAGCGGGCGATCGCAGTAGCGAGAACAGCATGATGACTCATCGCTCTCTGATCAATAGGACATAAAGTCACAAGAGAAAAGACAGCTAACTGTATAATATACATGCTAGCTTACATGACGCTAGCTACAAGTTAACTGTTTTGGAATTTCAAGGTCGTTCGTCTCAAGTAGGCTGGTAGCTTTCAATTCCACTATTCGCACCAAGTTGACTACTTATTCTGTGATATAAGATGGCTTGACGCTGTGAAGCAAGATAGTGTGGTAGTCTGTCTTGGTAAAGACTTGATGAAAGCTACTAGTGACAGAAGAGTGAAGGTCCCTTGTAGTCTCGATGGCTTCAACCATCATGTTGCCGTGAATGATGATGATGTCCACATCACCCTTTAATTCCCTACCAATTGGCTCGGCAATCTAGCTTCAAATCGCGTGGAAAAGGCATGCAACATCTCCAACCAATCAACCTCATCTCACTGCAAGCGACATGCCCGGCATTGTAGCATGCGCTCGATCGAGAAGTCCTCCTTTGATGTTTCCCAGGGAAACATGAGCTGCATGTGCTATTTTGCGCAGGGAGGGATGATGATATGAAGCGCGTCTTTGAAGTTTCTGCGATGGGAATTTTTGCATTGCTTCTTCTCTTTAAAGGAGAATATGATCACTGAGACGTGTGCTAAGTTCAGATGATAGGATTTTCTTCAAACAGCCACAGGTCGTTGTTTTTTCTCTCTGGATTCCGAAGTATTTTCTTGGGTGCTTCAGGGACGTGGGTTTGAATCCCTTAGTTCTTTCTGGGAGTTTGAAAGTTAAGTGAGCGCTTTGAAGCTGCCTCTCAACATCCCTTGAAGACGCCAGGACGACAAAGTGCTTGAACAAGGATGTGTCACTTGATATGTGCTAGAAAGAAATCGAACTTGACATTCTTTCTCAAAATGTTTTTGTTCTCGTCCCAAGCAGGAACCTTTACCAGGAACACAAGCGGACTGTGAAACATGGGAAATACAGCCTTCATGAGTTGGCCGCTGTTAGGTAAAGAGATGTTGTAACTCATATCGGTGTTGTTTCAATGTTTACATCAGCTGTTCATAGGGGGTGCTCTACTCAATGCCGTCCTGCATGAGAATTTTGATATTGTCCTTTTTGTGGTCGCCTTGCATGTATTTATCATCTATGTCATACTGTCAACCACGAAACTTTTGCGACGCTTAAAGTTTGTGAATTTGCTCAATTTCAGTTGTTGGTAGACATTGTGTCACATTCGCTGCCAAAATTTAATGTTTGTATTTGAAGTTTTTGCGCTAATAAGTTCGCGTTTGACAGTACACTGGAAAAACCATCTTTCTCGGTACACAGTCTCAGGTAATCACATTATTCATCATTGTACCTCTGACCGCTATTACTCATTTTGCAGGATATCTCGTAACACATTTGCGCCAGGAAACAATCGGTATTAATTACCGATTAATGTTTCACGAATATCGCCATTTGCTAATTTCTGCAATTGCAGATAAAAAAGCTGTAGTAAGAACACTTTAACAACAATGACCTATAAGTTTTGATCCATTTTGCGATAAGAAAAAATTGTGTCACTGATTGGTGCCGTTTGATATGTAATTTTCTGAGGCTGGACCTGTTCATATCTGAATATGGCAACCAGGTCGAACTCTCCTATTTCCTGGAGAACATCTGCTATGAGTACTGCACTTATATCAAATCAAGTGGTGGAGTTTGTTGGCCAACATGATTGTGGTGACAACATGCGGGGCCAACTATACTCCTTGTTAAAGGGCCTGTGTCCACTTTATTTTAAGTGGTGTTTTGGTGTTTCTGTTGCTTTCTATCAAGAAAGAATTCAGTTGATGAACTCTCCCTTTAAACTTTTTGGATGAGTCTATCATTTCTGTTGTAAGCTTCTCTGTGTCTGGTGTAAAGGTTAGGTGATGTCTGCATGATTGTTTCCATACATATATCATTAGTTCAAAGATTCAATCGTATAGCTTGTGACCTTAGACAAGTCACTTGATTGGCACATCCTTTGAATGATGCGTAAAAGGGGTAATACCACGATGCCAGGCCAAGCTATCAACGCCCTATTCATGAGCTTGTGATGGAGTTCTCCGTTTTGTCTGATGGAGGAGACGCGATGCCCCCAATTGCAGCTCCGGCCTGAGGTGAAAGGTGCCTGTGCCAGGGCAAGCGTTTCGAGGGAGAAACATGGTGATGTTTGACTCCTTGGTCAATGAAGAAGTCGATTACTAGCAGTTAGGAGTCAAATTACAGTGGGACAAACTGTCAATCGATCCCCCTAAGAAGTCATTATTGAGCTATGATAGATCTGTTTCCTGTCATTGTAGGTCCACGTTACTTGAAGAACTAGAAGTTGAGGACCAGCATCGAAAATGGTACATCGAACAACTGGGGAGCGTCACGACCCGTATAGACCAACTGCCACAATCAGCCAATGTGAGTATCGTGATCGGCCAAAGGGAGCGTCACTACTGAGACGGTCTCTGATAAACTGGTCTTGCCATTCTGACTGGCCATGTTTTACATCAGTTTACAATTAGGGGAGCTACTGAGGCCATTGCAGTCTTCCTCTGAAATGCAAACATCTCGGTTTTGACAAACGTCAGTCATCTTTTGCTGCTGCCATCTTTTGGTAAACACTAAAACCATAGGAAGCAGCTTATCTCTTGACTCTCCGAGTCATAGTGCAAACAAAACTGTTCGGAAGTGTTAAAGACAGAAGCAGTCGGAAATAGCCAATATGTGTGTTTATTGATGTTTATAATGACAAGTCAACATGGTCTTAATTGCCCTTGGCAAATAATGACTATTTCCCTGACACTCCTCGAGTGATTGTCCCCAAGTTTGATGAACTACACTGGCAGTTGTGCCCAATGTGTATGTCTGCATATGTTAGGCAGATGTGAATTCTATGTTGAGTAGCCCTAACATAAATTGATGTTTTTAAAAAAAATTCCAAAAAACCTTTTTACCAAAAATTAAAAAAACGTTGATTAAATGGATAAAAGGTTAAAATGGAAATTTTTCCAAAAAATCATTTTGGAAAAAAATCCCCTACATTGTGGGTTTGTGCATGTCTGTTTTCTCTTTGTTGAAAATGATGAAATGAAAGCTCACCTATCAGTTCAACTTCTCGGTGCACTGTGCCAAAACTATCAACATTAAAAAAGATGAGATAATATTTTTTGTTTCTTTCTGAAGACTGCAACCTCCTGCATCAGTAAATAATGTTTATAGTTCATTAGGAAACAGATCCAGTGATGCTGACTGTTTGTTTAGAAACTGTAGTAAGGATGCAGGTGTTAGTTCATGTTCGAGTTAACCCTTTCTTGTCCTATTAACGGCCACTGATGGAATCTTTCCCACGAATACATCAACCGCCTAATCGAGAGTGTGCAGCAACTTGTAGTGCGTGAGGCGTGGACATCTCTTTTGGCTGTGAGGAGGCATCTCTCTATAAGGTGCATTCACTCATGGTACAGACATTGTATCGGTTTGTGGTTAGACACCACTGAATATTCAGCTAAGCCTTTAGACATGTTGTACAAAGTGTACTTGTGCAAGGTCTGGATTCCTGTCAACTTTCGTTGTTGGTGGCTGAACTGAATGCTTCCTCTTCTCTTGTAATTGCTATCGCTTAGCATTTGTTGCAAGCTTCTATTAAGGTTGCGTAGCAGCACATATTATGTCTCTTGGTGTCCAGCTCCAAATGGCTGTAAAACATCGCCAACAAATTAGATTATGAGATACTTGTACTATCAGCTGCATTATTTCGCGGATAATGACGTTATCAAAATTGATGTTGTTGTTTGGACGGCTACGACTGGTACCTTGGGGACCAGGATGAGACGTTTCTGTGGGCAGTGTATTGCTGGTCTCTGCGCCGAGGGGCGGCTTGATGACTGTAGTGTGACCTGCATTTCCAGTGTTTTGGCTGGTCTCGCCAGAGCAAGTCCTCTGAGGAATCGTGGCACTCGTAAAACAGAGTTGGGCGGTTGAGAATGGTGATCGTGCTTCAAAGGCCTGCTATTGGAGGATGGTGGTCATTGGTTCAATCCATGGTCAGACTACTTCTTTGTGGTAGAGAAGATGACCCCTCTGACTACACAGGTTCGTTCAGTGGGTCTTCCCTCCTCGTGGTAGAGAAGATGACCCCTCTGACTACACAGGTTCGTTCAGTGGGTCTTCCCTCCTCCTGGTAGAGAAGATGACCCCTCTGACTACACAGGTACGTTCAGTGGGTCTTCCCTCCTCCTGGTAGAGAAGATGACCCCTCTGACTACACAGGTTCGTTCAGTGGGTCTTCCCTCCTCTTGGTAGAGAAGATGACCCCTCTGACTACACAGGTTCGTTCAGTGGGTCTTCCCTCCTCGTGGTAGAGAAGATGACCCCTCTGACTACACAGGTTCGTTCAGTGGGTCTTCCCTCCTCGTGGTAGAGAAGATGACCCCTCTGACTACACAGTTTCGTTCAGTGGGTCTTCCCTCCTCGTAGTAGAGAAGATGACCCCTCTGACTACACAGTTTCGTTCAGTGGGTCTTCCCTCCTCATGGTAGAGAAGATGACCCCTCTGACTACACAGTTTCGTTCAGTGGGTCTTCCCTCCTCTTGGTAGAGAAGATGACCCCTCTGACTACACAGGTTCATTCAGTGGGTCTTCCCTCCTCCTGGTAGAGAAGATGACCCCTCTGACTACACAGGTTCGTTCAGTGGGTCTTCCCTCCTCGTGGTAGAGAAGATGACCCCTCTGACTACACAGGTTCGTTCAGTGGGTCTTCCCTCCTCGTGGTAGAGAAGATGACCCCTCTGACTACACAGGTTCGTTCAGTGGGTCTTCCCTCCTCGTGGTAGAGAAGATGACCCCTCTGACTACACAGGTTCGTTCAGTGGGTCTTCCCTCCTCTTGGTAGAGAAGATGACCCCTCTGTCTACACAGGTTCATTCAGTGGGTCTTCCCTCCTCGTGGTAGAGAAGATGACCCCTCTGACTACACAGTTTCGTTCAGTGGGTCTTCCCTCCTCGTGGTAGAGAAGATGACCCCTCTGACTACACAGGTTCGTTCAGTGGGTCTTCCCTCCTCGTGGTAGAGAAGATGACCCCTCTGACTACACAGGTTCGTTCAGTGCGTCTTCCCTCCTCGTGGTAGAGAAGATGACCCCTCTGACTACACAGTTTCGTTCAGTGGGTCTTCCCTCGTCGTGGTAGAGAAGATGACCCCTCTGTCTACACAGGTTCATTCAGTGGGTCTTCCCTCCTCGTAGTAGAGAAGATGACCCCTCTGACTACACAGGTTTGTTCAGTGGGTCTTCCCTCCTCCTGGTAGAGAAGATGACCCCTCTGTCTACACAGGTTCATTCAGTGGGT
Organism: Lineus longissimus; assembly: GCF_910592395.1. Classification (NCBI taxonomy): domain Eukaryota; kingdom Metazoa; phylum Nemertea; class Pilidiophora; order Heteronemertea; family Lineidae; genus Lineus; species Lineus longissimus. The sequence goes on from NC_088321.1 coordinate 16,378,934, forward strand.
CTTCCCTCCTCGTAGTAGAGAAGATGACCCCTCTGACTACACAGGTTTGTTCAGTGGGTCTTCCCTCCTCTTGGTAGAGAAGATGACCCCTCTGACTACACAGGTTCGTTCAGTGGGTCTTCCCTCCTCTTGGTAGAGAAGATGACCCCTCTGACTACACAGGTTCGTTCAGTGGGTCTTCCCTCCTCATGGTTGAGTTCCAGTTTCTTCCTCAAGGTGACATGTGTGAGCAGCTAGTAAGTTTGGCTCACGGAGTGATATCATGGAACAGTCTGTAGCATAGGCCTACATGATTCAGCTTGGGAGAATGATACAGCCCTTGGTCTTGTCCGCTTAGGCTTTACTACCCAAAGGCCTGCACCATGCTCAATAACATGTAGAAAACCTACTATAAGTCCAGGCGGTTAGGATGAAACCAACATCCAACTCGATGCTGGTCTCAACCTATCTTTGCCCAAACACCCATCCATCAGGCTAAGGGATAAACAAGGTTGTACTCCAAACCCAACCAAGTACGCTGAAGCCAACGTTACCTAGCTTACTGCCTCAGGCCTTGCTACCTGAGAATCCATTCTGTAGTGATGATCTTGGAATGAAGCATGCCACTCTCGTGTATTATGATGTGAAGATACTCCCTGCCCAAACTCAGGTCAGTAACCTATCAGACATTCTCCCATTTCTCCCATATTTAGCCGATGGTCAGCATGACAGATCAGTGATGGAATTGTCATCATCACCTGCTCTGATGCGTGTCCCACGGTCAAATCCTGGTTGTACGGTTCAGGATTTCCCCTCAGGACTCTTGTTTCCTCCTGCGGTTCTTACAATTGCATGAAACCGCCTATCATATGGTCAATGGGTGTGATGACTTATTCTGACATGTCTCAAGATGTTCATGTATATATCTTCCCAAGGTTGTAAGATTTACTGGTTGCATTGTTCCTTCTCTTCAACAGTCGCAACAAATATGATGACGTTCAAATCGAGGTTCCAGTCTTAAGAAGTTTAGAGATATTCACCTGATGACCTGACGCCCTACCTTGCAGTTCATTGGTGTAATCACTGTACGGGAGTTTATATTCATGATGCTAATCCAACATATAACTATGATTTGAGTTTATTATTCTCAATGCTAGGCTACCTGCATTAGCTGGCGAAGTATTTCTTATTAACCCCTTCGGGTGGAATTGCAGGATAAACATTTAGATTAAGCAGTGGTTTTGCTCAGATTGGCTTTAGCAGACGGAGTGTTTTCTGGTTCATTTGGCACAGATAATGACTCAGTGAGTCTGTTGATTAGGTGAGAGAGGTTGTTGGCGTGAAATCATCCTGGGGGGGGGGGGGGGTTAGGGTTGTCATGTTCTTTCAGCCTTGAACACATACAGCTTGATGGTCAACTGATATCTGCATCCCAAGGAGAGACTGCTGTATGTTCATAATCAGTCACCCCCCTCTTACCCTGACATCTTTCCTGGGGGGGGGGGGTGGTTAGGGTTGACATGTTCTTTCAGCCTTGAACACATACAGCTTGATGGTCAACTGATATCTGCATCCCAAGGAGAGGCTGATGTATGTTCATAATCAGTCACCCCCCTCTCACCCTGGCGTCTTTCTATCGTTCCAGTATAACCTTCAACTGGACATGCAGCGACGTCAGCTAGAATATGAGGGACAGAAGTTGAGAGATTTGATGACAGAGAACTTGGGATCAACAGAGGAGATCCAACAGCGTTGTGAGGCTCGCCTTCACCGTATACGACTGATTGAGGCGGAGATGCTAAGGTTTCAGAACCGGGATAGGGAACCTCGGGTAGGTATTAGGACAGGGCTCCTCCGCCCTTCAGACTCCTGGGAGATCAGAATTATCGTATCCAACACTAACTTGGTAAGGTTGGGATGATACTCAGGTTTTCAGTTTCAATTCATGGTTTCAGGTCAACTTGATGTAGATTCACATGTCATGGTGTATATTACTGTACATAGGTTCCTGTTAAGGTGAAACCAAAGATAATACAGAAGCTGTTTCATGTTAACCTGACTAGCTTTCTTCATGTCAGGCTCAGAGAAAATGATAGATTTCTGTCAAGATGTAACTAAAGAAATCATCAGCACCTCGTACCTGTCGAATCTGACCTCTGTCTGGCACAAACAGGCTATCTATTTCCCTAACCACACTCTAAACCGCTCAATCTCACATTCAATCACTTTGCCGTGGCTAACTACCGTATTTCATTCCAACTCTTTGATATCTTCAACCACTGAGGTGAAATCACACCGAACCTCAACGGTACATTTGCTGTTGATTTCAATCTGAAACCGCAGTAACTTGCTGGTCTCTCTTGGGCATCTTTGGGGATCTTCTCTTGGCTTGAGATTGAGAAGTGGGAATGAGGTACAGGAGGAATACTTTGCAGTTTTTGGGTTTCAGAATCCACTGACTGTTCCTGTTCTTGTTTTGTCAGGTGGAAGAAGGCAAACGCGACTCTGGAACTTGTGATCATCTCGAATCGGAGAAAGATGGTATGATAATGCGAGATGTGGCAACCAATACCATTCAAGCACAGGAGGTTAGTATTGTGACCTCGGGTGACGCACTTGACTTGTACTGCTTGGTTTACCCAGGTGTGATATTTCTGCTGAAGAATCTCTTCCTATGATGTTAGAGAAATCACAGAAATAAGACGTCTGCTGAATCGGATTTTGATGGTGAGAACAGTGGTTTGGGATACAGTGTACTGGACAAGAGTGTGTTAACTTGCCATTATAATGAATTGTGTAGACAACCTACACGCTGGTTTCTGTACGTAGGCGGACTTATGTTGTGGTAGAGTTTGTTTATGTTTCTCAGATAGAGAAACCATTGAGTCAGTGGTCTACACTGAGCTGGTATCCGCTGCCCAGGTAGACTTCTAGAAGAGTAAGGTGCTATAGTGTTCAGTAGGACCTCTCTAGTAAAGACACCCTTGGGACAGACATATGCTGCCCTTGATAGAGAGGTGTCCTGTTTACAGAGGGCTAATTCAATAGAAACGCCTATCAGGACCAACGCAGTGTCTTTAACAGAAAGATGTCCTGTTAACAGAGGTGTCTGTTAAGTTGATATTTCGAACCTGAAAGGTTCCACACACACTGAACAGGTAGAGCCAAGCGCTGCAGTGGTAAGTTTCTCACAAAAAACGTGGCCTTGTATCTCAGCCAGTGAATCCAATACTTCAGGTGTCAATACCTAGGTACTCACACCGTTCACATGGGAGAACACCTTGTTTTTATGCGAGTGATATCGTTTTGAAAGCTCTTCTAGAACAGAGGAAGATCTTTTGCAGAATTTAAGACTGAAGTTGATAACAATGGCACCAAGGGATTGGTTGCTGGTCTAAACAAAAAAAGTTATAACTATCAGAATATAAGAGAACTCACAATTAAGATTTGACTTTCCAGGGCTACCACAACAGACTACAAGAGGTGGAAACACAGCCGAGTCTGAATCAGGCAATAGGGGGCGGGGCAAAAGATGCAAGATTACAGACGATGTCGACACAGACGAGTGAAGGTTACGTGATGGACGAAGTTGCGATTGAGCAGGAGATGGGTGGACGGCCGCAGGTTAATCAGAATCTATCGGCGTTGTATCACGGCGCTTGGCCGATGCAGGATAAAGGTAGGAATGAATTGGTTGCTAATCAACAGTGTGGGGTGTCTCATGCTCTGGCCTAATCACTGCTGCTCGGTCCAAGTCTGTTTCACTGCGGCAGAAACAACGTGATTCACAACACGACCGGGTAGCAAACACCGAAGAAGAATAACAAGTTACTGCCGAGCTAGAGGTTTATAAATGGGCACTCAATCAGTCGAGTTGTTAATCTCCTACATGTCATTTCCAGGCCACTCACAAGATGGCGCATATGGCAGTCTCCCGCACCAAGACACCTCCAGCGTCATGAGCTTCAACTCCAGTAATGCGTCAACGAGCCGTAGCGTGCGGTCGACAGGAGGGTCGGGGAATCATCAGCTGGGCACCAAGGTTGAGATGGTCTACTCACTGCTATCAATGTTGGGGACACATGATAAGGATGATATGAGTCGGACATTGTTAGCTATGTCAAGTTCACAGGACAGTTGTATAGCGATGAGGCAGTCAGGTTGGTAGTCAAGGGCTGATCCGTAATATCATTGAGATTGGAAAGGTGTGGTGTACTGCTTCAAATGTTCAACCCTAAGTCTAATGATCGTGGGTTCAAACCACGGTCCCTGATACCTGTGGATCAAAGGTTTGAAACTTGAAAGAAGAAAGTTTTAGGTTTGCTATTTTCCACCTGGATGTTAGAAATGGTAACAAATAAGTAACAATACTCGACGTAACTTTCTATCTGATTCCAGGTTGCCTTCCTCTGTTGATCCAACTCCTCCACGGCAGTGATAAAGACTCTGGTCTCCTTGGTAACACCCGCGGCAGCAAGGCAGCCCGTGCACGGGCCGCAGCAGCGCTTCATAACATCGTACACTCACACCCAGATGACAAGCGCGGGAGACGCGAGGCACGGGTTTTACGGTTGCTTGAACAGATCCGAGCACATTGCGATCAGCTGCGGGATTCGTCTGATGAGGAGGATGAGGGAGATAGGAAGTCTACGACGGGATCTACTGGTGAGTGTCAGGCCTACTGGAAAACAGTCTGTTTATCAGTACCCCTCTTCTTACTGCAGTGAGAGTGTGGGTTTGCTGGTTTACATTATACTCGTAGAGAAAAGCGACCAGCCTTGCGATGTCGGCCAGCAAGGGAGCATCAGAGCTGTTCCTGTGGCTGCCCCCTGTTGTCTTGATGATAAACTAAGCTTCCACATGTTTGGATCAAGACTTTAGGGTCAACCTACGGAGTTCATTGGGTGGAATCTTTATGAAACTGTTCAACTATTTTATCCCTCTAAAGTGTCCCTGTCCTTCTTGAAAACTGATGCCTTGATTTCCTTCCAGGTGCTACTCTTGGTGACATCGATCACCACCCCGGCCCTGCCATCGCTGCTCTCATGAAGCTGTCATTCGACGAGGAACATCGCCACGCCATCTGTACTCTAGGTAAGTAAACGGAACAAATCATCTGTCTCTAACAAGTCTTCAGAAGATTTCAGTGATGGTTGAATCTAACAAGATGTTGTCGTAAAAATAGCAACAAATACTCTGCCAAGTTTTCACCAGCGTTCTAGTTTTGTGGAATTTGCATATCATCACTTACTACAAGTACAACAACCTCTGTATTAGGACACTATTGGAGTGACCTGAAGACAGAGGTGTCCTGGTGAAAAGGTGGTCATGGAAATATCGACTTTGGGGCATGTTTCTGTGTGGTTCATGTAAAGTGAGTCCTCACTGAGATGCCGTGAGGTTCCGGGCCCCTTCTTTCTTTATTCCCCTCAAGCACAATATGTCTTCTCCCACTTGACTAATCTAGTTTTGCTTCCCTCCTCCAGGTGGCCTCCAAGCTATTGCTGAACTGCTACGCGTCGACCATGAAGTCCACGGCAACACCATGGAGCAGTACAATATCACCATGCGGCGTTACGCCTGTATGGCACTGACCAATCTCACGTTCGGCGATGGTACGAATAAAGCTCTTCTCTGCTCAATGAAGGGATCGATGCGTGGATTGGTCGACCAGTTACTCTCCCCGAATGAGGATTTAAAACAAGTCGCAGCAAGCGTGTTGCGGAATTTATCTTGGAGGGCAGACTTGGCGAGTAAAAAGACATTACGTGAAGTCGGTGCAGTTACGACTTTAATGGCGGCAGCACTGGACGTTAAGAAGGAATCGACTCTGAAATCCATTCTGAGCGCTTTGTGGAATTTATCAGCACATTGCTCGGAGAACAAGGCAGATATCTGTGCGGTCGAGGGAGCATTGGCATTTCTAGTTTCGACACTTATGTATAAAAGTCCGTCAAAAACTTTGGCGATTATTGAAAATGGCGGTGGGATTCTGCGGAACATTTCTAGTCATATTGCCGTACGAGAGGATTATCGTAAGATTCTCCGCTTGCATAACTGTTTACAGATTCTCCTGAAACACTTACGTTCTCCGAGTTTGACAATTGTTTCGAATGCCTGCGGAACATTATGGAATTTGTCTGCGCGTTGTCCTGAGGATCAGCAAGCATTGTGGGATATGGGTGCGGTCTCGATGTTACGAAACCTCGTCCATTCAAAACACAAAATGATATCGATGGGTAGTGCTGCTGCTCTAAAGAACTTACTGGCTGCCCGGCCTGCTATGGCCAACATTGACTCTGATAGCAAGACGAGGTCTGGCATGCCAACATTACACGTGAGAAAGCAGCGCGCCCTTGAGGCAGAAATAGACCAAAATCTAGCCGAGACTTGTGACAATGTTGAATCTCCGCAGCCGTCACCCACGGAGGTCAGGCGTACTGAGAATAATGCGGCAAAATACTTCTACGCCGGGACAAACTGTGGGATATACCAAGTTCAGGGAAGCGAACATAATCGCCTGTTACAGAATCGGGTATATGGCGGTCGAGGGTCACGTGACTCGTCACCAATGGCCGAGTCACGATTACGGTCGCCTCAACGAGAACGGTCTGTGTCACGTTCAGGAAGTCAGGACTCGATTGGAAGTACACACTCAGACGTGTCTCATGATCGTGGTCGCACGCAGGGTTTAATCAAAGCTGGTTCAAGGACAATACCCGAACGCTCATCATCAGGTCATCGCTCTAGTCTTGAACGACAAAGTTCTAGTCTCGACCGCCAGAAACACCCATCTGGTGACAAAGCAAACTCACGCATTGTTCAAGTCATGAAGGAAGTTGCAATGCATGCTGGGTTGGAACAAAATGGTGCTCAAGAAAACGCAAGTCATGCGCAGAAAAATAACTTTGGCTTAACTCAGCACATGGAGAAGTTAAGTCTCAACGAACCTGAGGGAGCTTTTGAAGAAGATCAGGGGTCGTGGGGTTCCAATCGTTATCCTCCTGTGCCAAAAGTGGGCAACTATGTCCAAGGTTCGCCCTACTTGCAACGGGCGCACCCACTACCCCCGCCAGCCGACCACATCAAGTTCTCAGGGTACGCCGAAACTGATCTAGACAATATGGAAGACCAGCCTACGAATTTCAGTATACGCTATGCTGAGCATAATGATGAACATAGTTACGACCAGCCAATCAACTACAGTACGAGATACAAGGAGCCTGAAGCGCCACCTAGCAGTGACTTCAGGTACGAGGAAGCGCGGCGGACAAATGAATTCATGGAGGAGTTCAACAGTCAAGACTCCGTGCAGACATTCTGCACGGAGGGTACTCCATTGAACTTTCTATCCACAGCCACCTCCATGAACGATCTCAGCGGTCGTGTCAACAAAATCTCCGAGGAAGATGAGAATGACCTGGCCGCTGAAGACTCGGCAGAGAATTTCAGCGCAAAGTTTGCTGAGTTAGAATCGCCAAACCAGAATGTTGATTCCAGGGTTGCCCAGGCAGCGAAGGCAGAAGATGTGGTTAATATGTACGGTGAGAGTCCAGAGGGTGCTGCTGATAATGCACGCAAGTACAATGTCGAGGATACGCCCATTTGCTTCTCTCATGCGAGTTCCTTGAGCAGTTTGAATATCTCTGAGGCCAATGACCAGAGTACATCGCCACCTGTTGTTGAGAAGGAGAAGCCTGGTACACGGAAGTCGTCAATTTCTACCAGTACACAAAATTCCGGTCACGCGACGCCAGCATCGATACCAACAAAGACAGTCACTTTTGATGAGCAGCGCCATGTTGAAGAAACACCTTTGATGTTTTCACGCTGCTCTAGCTTGGGATCACTGGACAGTTTTGATGCTCACTCGGTCCACAGCTCCGTTGTGAGTGACTACAGCAGACGTGCCAGTGAAGTCGTCTCGCCGAGTGACCTACCTGATTCACCAAGTGAGAGTATGCCACCCACACCCAGACGCTCGCATTCCCCGATAAGATATCATGACGAGTCTGCGTTCGAGACGGATAAGTCTACGACTACCGTTGAAACGGCTCTCCAGAGACAGACGAACACCATCAAGGAGGATGATGAGTTCCAGGAAGAATTTGTAGCAGAGTCACGAGATGAAACCCAGGGAGATGTCTTCAAGGAGACCACGGTTTCATACGCAGTTGAAGGAACGCCATTTCATCTGTCAACAAATGCCAGTCTGAGTGATATATCATGCTTATCAGAGCCGGATGATCTGCCCGAACACCATAAACCGGAACCAGAATCAGACAAATTGAAACTGGTTCCAAAACCGAATGAGGATAAGAAGACACATGAAGATCATGGAAACTCATCCGTATCAGAAATCTCTGAAGGTGAAGAGGATATCTTGGCTCAATGCATCAGTTCCGCAATGCCTAATAACTCGAGTCGGAAAGTACGGAAGAGTGCCTCAGATCACAATCTGAAGAAGAAGGCATCGAAGGCAGAGAAACTCGCCCAGAAGGTGAAGCCGAAAGTCTCTGATAACGTGCCCAGGTCGGATCTGAAACAGGAGGCCACGTTACCGATGTGTGGGATGTCACAGAGCGTCCATGATGATTTTGGCCGCGATGATATCCGATCATATGATGATATCAGATCGTACGCCGTTGAGGGAACGCCAATTAATTTCTCACGGACTGGCAGCTGGAGTGACCTGAGTATCATCTCTGACATCCGTAGCAAGTCATCAAAGACAAGTAGCCACCATATTGAAAAGGAGTCAGAAATACGACCAATCAGCATTGCCGAATCTGATACAAGTTCCGTCTATGATGAAGATAATTTACTTTCTGAGGTCATCATGTCTGCTATGCCAAAAACTAAGTCCAAGAAATCAGCACAGGAGGAGGCCACGGGTCAAAGTCAGGAATCAGCACAGGATGAGGCCACACGTCAAAGTCAGGAAACGAAATTTAAGGATAAAAATCGACAAGAACAGCGCAATCTGGATTCAAAGCTGAAATCTAAATTCCATCCGCAGAGGACGTCAAGTGTCGCACAAGATTCTGGAATGACGTACGATTCCATCAAGTCGTATGCTACTGAGGGTACACCTGTGCATTTCTCAAACGCGACATCACTGAGCGATCTCACCATTGACTCGGAAGCTGACAGGAAAGCTCCGATACCCAATCGGATGACACAGTCATTAATGGAGAGACCATCGGCAAAGAACATCCCTCATCTACGCTCAAACGATGATTCTGTCTTTTCTCACTCTGACTCACCCCCGAAGCAGCATTATTCTATTGATTCCCCGAGGCAGTTTGGCATCGAAGGTACACCTCTGACATTTTCACGGAACGACTCGCTGAGTTCTTTGAGCTGCGAGGAAGACGCAGACTTGCAGCGCGACAAACAACGTATGAAGAAAGACAAGTTAAACAAACAGCAAGCAAACCTTAGTCCGAGTAAGGGCCGCGGTTTGGTGCCATCAGGTCAAAGGTCAAAGCCGCTCACACCAAGACGAAGTGCTGATAGTCAGAGCTTTACAACAGAGGAGCAGAAGAGTCAGTCGTCACCGGGGTCAGTTGACTTAGAGAATATGTCACCGCGGAGACCGGCTGTTGGCCAATCGAAAGATGGGTCACAAACGACGTCACCAGATCAGCACCTCCCATTCAACATTGAGGATACCCCTGCAACGTTTTCCATGAACTCATCACTAAGTTCGTTGAATTCTGACGAGCATGAAGCCCCAGCGACTATGACAGCATCAGCATCACGTCATAGCTCACGATGCCAAGCAGAGCATCGGGAAAATCACCTCTTGCCTTATATGGTAGAGAACTCACCAGCTGCCTTCTCGAGGAATTCCTCCCTCAGTTCTTTGAGTATCGAGTCGATCAACGGGGAGAACACGGACCAAGCCCTGCTACAGGAATGTATCACGTCTGCCATGCCCAAACAAAAACAAAAACAGAACAAGAAGAAGGATAGTCCGTCTGCTTCCCTGAACAACTCAATGTCAAGGTCAAATTCAAATTCAAATTCTATGACACCATCCAATTCAAATTCTAACGCTCAGGTCTCAAAAAACGGAGCAAGTCAGCTGTCAGAACACATAAAAAGAAATAATGACTGTTACAGTGATCGAGGGATTCCATTGGATGATTTGAATCGTCCAATCCCATTGGACGATTCGGAAATGAGTCGGGAGAATTCAAAGTCTTCGATCACTTGTTTACCAGAGCCTTGTTATGAAGACAGTCATCTGGCAGCGAAGTTCACAGGGAATTCCAGCGAGAATTCTACCAAGGAAGGCAAGGCTTATTTTGAGGAACACGACTCAGGTGTTGTGTATCGTAGTCGACGTGCTCTCAGTCACGATGACCGGCATCCTCTAGAAACAGACGTTAACTTTTGGCGACAGTCACCTCGTCTGTCGATGGACGAGTTAAAATTGACTTGCAACGATGAACGCAGCACACGATATGATTGGAGGAGAACGAGGTCACATGATCCTGATGAATTCCCCAAGTATAAAAAGGACGCCACAAATTTGCAAAAATATGGTAAAGACCCGAAGGAGAAGTGGATCAATCTGGAACGCATGTCTCTGACGATCGTTTTGAAATCTGAAAACGATAGCGATGATGACGATTTAGATGATGAAGAATCACATGTTGATAATCGTTTCTTAGATTCACGTCTCGATGAACAGGAGTTGGAGCTCGCTGAATATGAAGCACAGGTTGCGGAGGATTTGGAACAAGAGAAGCAGGATTCATCAAAATCTGACTCAACGGAGATTGAATCTGTTTTAGAGTTACGTCACCCGGGTTTGAGTCTGATTGAAGAAGACTCGAAGGAGGTAGAAACTGTCACCTTATCGCTTGGCGGATCTGAGATGTCCAGTTTAGAAATCGATTGCGCGCAGTTCCAGAAACGGCCAGATGATGACTGCACCGAGGCATATGGTGAGATGACGGAGATGGATGACGATTCTTCACAACAGGAGGCGATGCCTGATGATTTCTCCTCGGATTTACTAGACGAGGAAGAGGAAGGGGAAGATGGGTTCCCAAACATTATGATAGAAAGCCGTACGACGGTTATCGAGGCTGCTCTGAATGATGATGATGATGATGATGATGATGAAGAGGACGACTTTGAGGCTGTATTAGAGGATCAAGGTGACGTAGAAGTGGTGGAAATAGAACCAGAAAAGTCAGAGACAGAAAAGTTTGAGGTCGATCTCATTTCCACCGAATTTGCGGAGAAGTTAGATTTGGAGGATCGGCCGCCGGCAGTCGGTGAGGAAAGTTCACTGGACGTGGAGGAGGTTCTCCCCCTGGAGGAGGAGGATGAAGACGATGATATTGAAGTCATCGAGGAGGAGGAGGAATCTCTTTTAGAGAATCAGACCATCTCCCTCGCTAGTGGTGTGGATGTTGATAACACGGCGGTGGATGACTTCTCTCTCATAGAGAAACAAGCGATTTCATTGGTCAATGGTCTCGGTGGTTCTGGCTCCGGCAATGAGGACTTCTCCCTGATAGAAAACCAGACGATCTCATTGGTCAGCGGCGCATCGATGGAAGACTCTGGCTCCTTGATCGAGAATCAGTCAATATCATTAGTGTCCGGCGCGTCTGCCATGGAAGACTCGTTAGGTAACGATATTCCAGAGTTACGCGATGAGGGGAGCGAACACTTGGATAATAATACTTACTCGATCGACAATGATGTGAAGAATCGCACTTTCCCGATAGACAATCCCGATAATAATACGTACACAATTGAAAATCCCGAAGATGAGGATAACCACGACACGCTGAGTGATATGACCGGCTCCACTCTCATGGACGATATGAACGACACCATCACAGATGATCTGACCTTTGACCTCGATAACGAGATACTCTCAAATGATCAGATCAACCGCACTCTCCAGAACGAGGACCAGGAATTGGAGTTAGCGTTGGAGGAAAATGCCAACCTGATCTTGGGAGAGTTGGGAATAAAGCGGGAGCTTTCAAGTAGCACATTAGACGAGGATTCCTTGATTGAAAATGAGACGATTTCATTGGTTGGCGATCATCTGACGGCGGATTCAGACTCGGAGTCGACAGAGACGATATCGGTGGCAACAACACCAAGGTCTGAGCCGATGAGTCTTGGCTCTGAAGTCACCGTGGCAACAGCACCGAGATGCCGCCCTAGGATTTGTAAACCAGGAGAAGGGCAGGCATCGGAGGAGAGGTCAGTGGAGGAGGCTCCCAAGGGCATCAAGGGCCGTAAGAAGGCCTACGGGATACGCGCATCACAAGCTGCAGCCGCAGCCAAACTTGCTGCCAAGCCTGACACTCCAGGAAAGAAAATAGCCGGGCAGCGGATCACTGCAATAAAGGGTGGTGGTGGGAAGGAGGTGAGAACCATCAGGAATACAAGCCCACCAGCTGTGACGCCCCCTAAGAAAGTGATCAAGGCGGGTCGTGGTGCGGGGAGTCCAAGTCCTGCAAAGGGCGATCATTCACCACAAAGAGGGGTGACACCTGGTAGGAAGATAACGCCACCTAGAGGAGCTGCTGCAAAGAATACAAACGTCACACCTGGCAAATCAACCAATCAAACAGGTGCTAAATCGGCCAGTCAGACGCCAGGGAAGGTAACCAATCAGATACCTGCTAAATCTATTCAAACTGCTGTGAAGGAGAAACCACCTGCTGGGATGCGTACACCGAAAGCTAACAATACTGCTGCACCTCGTACCTCACCCAATCAGAACACTGCTAAATCGACCAATCAGAATGCCCAAAAGGCTGCCGGAGCACAACGTGGTGTGAAAAATACGAACAGTCCGAAACCCGTCCGCAAGCTATCAAATGGGCAGAAATCGTTAGGTGCTAATTCTAAAATTGCGTTGAAGAAGGAGTTGAAACCAGTCGTTGATAACTCGACTGATGATATCGATGCGCCAAAACCGCTGATAAAACAGGGAACTTTTACAAAAGATCAACCGACGCAGAATGCGCCAAAAATCTCTCCGCTGACATCACCAGAGAGTTCGGTTATTGATCAGAACGGGAACTGTACTGATGACGATACGAAAACTGAAACCAAAACTACCGATATCAAAAAGGTGAAAATGGCTGATATTGGTGGTGAGGTTGAGTTACGTAAGCGCAATGTTAACACGGTGACAAACATTATAAATCGTTCAACGTGGACGAAGACGGTGGATGACTTCGCAGAGCTGTCCATACCAGATAAGGAAGAGGATCCGGCACTGAAGGCAAAAAAAGCTAAAAGTAACTCGATGCCGGCGCAAATGAAAAAGTTTGGTTCAGCGAAAAGTTTTAGCGCGTCGAGTATAAGTTCAAAAACACCGTACTCTGATAAGAAGTCTCGCTTGAGTTTAGATTACGGATCACGGACTAGCATATCCAGTTTAACGAAAAATAATTCAACGTCAAATTTGAAAAAAGGTGGAAGTTCAAGATCGTTGACGCCAAATGCACGGACACCCACCGGGAGTAATGCGAGTTTGAATTCTGGGAGATCGGAAAGTCCGAGTGGAAAGAAGGCGGGCAAGAAACCGATTGTTAGCAAGATCGCGACATTGTGGCGTAATGATTCTGGGTCAGAGCAGAGCCCGCCAAGTCCTGGGACGTCATCACCGCGGGAAAAGACAGCTGAGAAGACGCCAAGCCGTGGATTGCGGTCGCCCAAGGTCGGGAGGAAGGCGACAACGAGTCAGTCTCCGGCTGGGCGGGGCCGGAAAGGATCGATACCAACATCGAAAGATGCCAAGGATAAGGAGGAACAGGAGGCCATACCACGCAGCTCAACTTACGATAAGCTGAAAGCCTCAACCGAGGATGAAATCGTCCCGCACGCAGAGGAGACAGAAAAAGATTCAAAAATGTCAGAGAATCTCGAAAATGATTCAAAACCAGCAGATTCAAAAACTCAGTCAGAACAAAAGAGTAACATTGCTCGTCGAGTGGTTGAAAGTGAGGCAAAGACTCCTGAGAAAACTAAAATAGCTGAGCCCAAGACACCTCTGTCAGAACCTAAAACAGCTGTTGGAGTGCGTAAAACTGGTCTGCCTAGTCGAATCAAGTCTCCGTCTGTCAGGACGGGTGGGCTGAGTAAGATTGGTTCACCAAATGTGCGAGATATTCTCACTGCTTCTAAAAGCCCTGTTGCCAACTCACAGGATACGAAAAAAAACACTGATTTGCCGCTAAAAGTGAAAAGTTTGCTTGCGAAAAGTCAGGACACAAAAAAGGATGGTGAGACTCTGCAGAAGGTGAAAGGTTTGGTGCAAGATTCGAAAAAAACCGTTGAAACTGCACAAAAAGTCACCAATGCAGTGCAAGATACGAAAAAAGACAATGATGCTAAAAGTCCGGTGGTTTCTTCAGAATCAAAAATCGCACCTCCGGTTGTCTGGCGGCGGACGCCAGAGAAACAGCTTTCTGAACCGGCACAACCGGATGTTACAATAACTTCAAATAAAGTGGTGTACCGGTCAAAGTCTGAATCCAACTCTAAAGGTCCGCGCATAAGTTGGAAACAAATAGCTGAACAGAACTGTGAAAAAAGTCTGACATCACCGTCAGATTTACTGCCCTCTAGTGGTGGCATTGAGGATGAGGATGATGATGTGTGGGTGAAGCGCAATTCACCAGTTTCACCAACGCAGAAAGTCATGCAGTCATCGTCACCATCGAAACTGCCACTTAGTCGGTCTGTGACATTGCCGTCACGACTTCCTGTTACGTTAACAAACACTGCAGCGGCCAATTCCCCAACGCGGATAGTTTCAGTCAGTAAGTTAAACGCAGCCTCGCCAAATCGTTCAAACTCAATCTTAATAACTGCAGATTCTGCAAACAATGTCCAAAAAGATACTGTTGGAAAGATCTCGCCCGCGGTTGAGACAAAAACACAAAAGTTGCAAAATCGTCAAGCGGCACAGTTAGCAAAGCGGCTGCAGCGAGATCGCAGTTTAGAGGAAGCACAACAGGATGTGGAGAAAACTACGCCAAAATCTGCACCTGAGGCGGGAAAGTGGTCTCCCGCGGCAGACTTTGTACAAAAGACAGAGGAAATGAATAAACACAATAAGAAAGATATGAAACCGATGTCGAACTCTATCTCAATGTCATCAGGTGCCATTGCTGCTATAGTGCCACCTTTTAACTACAATCCTAACCAACAGAAGCAGCAGAAGACCACGTCGTTGCCATCGCCGACGAAGGTCATGACTAAGACGGAGATGTTGATCGCACGGCGGCAGACGTACTTGAACAGTTTGAAAAACTCCGAGGAGAAGACATCTGAGGAGCATAAAGGCTCGTGTATGGTGACGACGGTGTAAGGCCACCTGGTGTCAGCAGTTAGAACTATTTCAGGGCTCTTGGCAATATCTGTTGATGTTTGTGACAGAGCTAATGACGTCACCAATCCTTGGTCTCCATTAGCACCGTTTGAGATAGCCTTGATGGCCTCCATTGTCATTTTGTCAGATGTTTTTGGTGCCTAGTCAGCTTCAGGTTACATGTGTCGCCACCTGTCCTGAAATAGTTCAACCAGAATGCCACCTATTGTCATGTAGTGCATTTATCATTTGATCTCGATGGATTATTTGTGTTCTGAAGCCAGTAAAGTCTGGCAGCTTTTTGAAGGAAGACGTTGTTTTCAGTCGCCAATTACAACTTGATCTTGTTGACTTTATGTTTTGAAAGAGGAAGTTTTCGGTTTTGTTTTATCTTCATGGAACTATGCTGTAAATCTCTTGATTCTAATGTAGCTTTTTATGGGTTTTTCTCAACACAACACCACAAAAATAGATAGAAAACTCACTTAAATTGGCAGGGTAACTAATAACATATGATGGTTTGCTTCTCAGCAGTCAGAAGCCAGAACTGGAAACTGGGTTATTTTCGTGATTTGGAGGAAAAAGCAAACATCTTGAATTTCAACTCTGATACATTAACCTTGAAGTTTCAAGCAGTTTAGTCTACACCAAGTGAAAAAGATTTGACTTCACGAACATCGTCCGGTTTATCGTAGCTTGCAAAGTTACCAAAATAGTGATCACTTCTGATGAATAGCCGTATTGTAGCTTTATCAGGGGGTCACAGATGGGGAGTGGGGAGTGGTGCTTGCTTTCAATGGACAAAAGATGTGCTTATCACCCTCAATGTGAGATATGGGGCTGCTATGTGCTACTATATGGACAATTGCCAAAGTTTTATCAATTAACTATTCATTGGATACCATTTGACTTACCATAAATGTCAGAATTTGTGAAAAATATCTTTTGGTCAGCTTTAATTGTGCTTTGCACCCCTGTATTTGTTAGAATGGACTGGTCCTAAAATGAAGTGTGTAGAACACTTCGGGTGTTCTCATCATTTCATGGGGAGGTTAGGTGGACAGTTTGACAATGTTTTGGATGTTTTGATTTGAAAAGGAGATGAATAGAAAATGGTTTCTGTCATCTTCCGTGCAGGATTCCTGGAGAGGTGGTCTGTCTAGAACAGCTATGGATAGATATACCAGTCATGTTTATTAAAGAAAGAGAGTCACGGGCCAGAAGAGGTGCAGAAACTCTGGTCTTTTTAGGCCCTCTCATTGTATAGACTCAGTCACTGAGGTCACCTTTAGAGCATTTTGAAAACTCAAACGTTTTCAGAGAATAAAACAACAACTGTGACTCTTCTTTATGTTAATAACCAAAGTGTGAATTAAACAAGTGTAAAACCTTGAATGTTGGAAACTGCACACGAGTCGACTGTCCAGCCCTTTAGTATCCTCCCTCCATATAGGCCTTCCTCAACCTGTTGGTGAAGGATGTTTCGTCCTGCTACACGCAGATAGGGCAGTCCATTCTAGGTCAAGTACTGAGCTGCCGGAAGAGTTGGAGCTGATCATGTGGCAAACAGAAGTGAAGACAAAAAGCCAAGCGTATTCGAGTTTGTTGCATCTCCTTGTCATGTCTGTCTGCTGTACTTGTTTTTCCTCGGCTACAGGGCTACCTGCGTTGCTTCTTTCTAAAGTCTATCAATATTGATGTAGAGACTGTAAACTGTTCTTTGTGATCTCTTCACAAATGAACAGAAGTTTACAGTTTTGTGTAAATAACGTGTAGATTGCGTCGGCGGTTTGGTGGTTGTAGAAAGACTTGCACGGGAGTAGTAATCAGTAGTTCAGGTAATGCACAATAGGTGTCGATGGAATAGTTGTACATAACCTTGGTCCAAGGTGCTTGACCATATGGCCAAGGTATAGTGAATGTATATGAAGTACTCGTTGGGAGTGAGGTTGATAAAGATATGTTGTCAAAACTTGAAATTGTTACGTTCTGCCAAAGTGAAATTCTCTGGAAATTTTTGTATTTTTGGGCATTTTGCGTGTTTTCAAAAGTTTTTCATTTCTTGCGATTTGTAGCATGGGCTACGTTGAATATGAGGACGAGGAACTGGACATGTTACCATGGTGATAGCTAGGTTAGGCTATTTCAATTGGCACAAAATGGAACTTGACATTTTTTCTCTCAAAATAGCAGCAAGTCTTTGAGGTTGGCATGAAGGAAGTGGCAGAAGTGGATCGTCTTTTTGCTGCCGGTGTCTCTGTCCTGTCCTGTATTGTATGGTATATGTTAAGTGTCTTTGCCAAGGACTCAATGTCAAACTATACACATTTGTAAAACCGTTTCATGAAATTCTGTACAGTATGTTCTGATATAACCCTTTGCCAAAAGATTATTAAATGTTAAAAAGCGACTAGGATGTACGAGTCTAGATATCATACAATCATGGCTAACTTAGTGTGCATATCATGTCATACCATGATTGGCATAAAATCATGAGATATTATTGTGTTCAGCTTTTACAAGTCTGTAAATATTATAGCCTATCACCCCTAAGTTACTCAATGAGATTGTCCAAATCCACCAGTTTTCTATACATCGGATGAGTCCATTTGAGTATTTGAGGGTAGAATTAGAATGAGATTGAATGGCATAATTTTACAATGCAAGTAATGTGCTACAGCCGTGTAACCAATGTTGCTTATTGATCAAACCTCGTCCCCAGGTGTAATACTCATGCTTGATCAGTGTCGATATGGGACAAGGTTAATATCTACGATCAATGTTTAGGTTGGGTCGTCTGAAGAAGATACGTCCACCATCACGTCAGCAACGTCTCATAAATGCCAGTCATTGTTGTGTATTCAATAATTTCTTAGTAAATTGGGCAAAGTCAGCCCTGTAAAATGCTGCTAGAATCAGCCGGCCAAATGTTACAACGGAACATCATTTCATTTTCTTTAATTCTCTTCAATTACGGGTAACCAATGTAGGTGTCAACATTTTGAATTTTGTTGTCCGAAGTTTTGCATTGTAACTCATCAAAATGTATAAAGTGGAATTTCATTAAAATTTGCTAGAAATATTTGATGAAACTAATTTTGCTTATCATTTTAGGCACAATTTAGGGAATTTGACATTTATACGTGTGATGTGTGAACTAATGTAAAATTGAAATTTACTTGAGAAACCATACAAGCTTGTGCTGTATGTAAAATCAACATCTAGTAAAACATGATGAGATGTCTCATAAGTGCAATGTAAATCATGCAGAAAGTTCAATTGACTTATTTAAACTACTTAGACTGCACTCCGGTGAAAACTTGACATGGTTTTACCGAGATATTGTGTTTGTTCCACAACACACCCTGGACAGCTGCATATGATAGTGTACATCAATGTAGGCAATTTGCGACCAACTTAGGGTAAAAATACACTCAATTTTCTTTGTACGATTAAATTATTTTGTAAGGTACGTATCAGGGAGTTGTCTATCACCGGGATAGTGACCCATGCTGGAGTAGAAACCATTTGAGTGATTGAGAGATGTCAACGTTTTCAAAAGCACAGTTCAGCATACTTTAGAGCTACAAAAAATCAGAAAAGAAATGTACCTTTAAAAAACAACCTTGGAACAGGTGGTTCTCGACCTTTCCAATCGATGGTCATCATCTCGACCGGTTTTTGGCACTTTTTAAACTGCTGGGAGATTTTTCTGGGCGACAGACTGACCAGCAGGACCAGTGAGTGAATGGCCCTGCCAAGTATTGTTGATGAAGAGGGCAGGACGTTATTCAAAACTCCCTCAATCTTTGCACCGAAGGACTGAGTCTCAGCGTTGAAAAACATGTACAATTTCCCAATTTCTCATCAGAGGTTTTTAATCTGACTTGGTGTTCTGGTGAAGCACCTCTGCGGCTTTGAGATGTACAGTTTGTGTCCTTCTTGCTTTGAAATTTGCTTTTCTCGACTGCAACTCAAGTTCAGTTTAGAGCAAACCACATGTAAGATATACTGAGTGTTGCAATAAATGTTGCACCAGTTTCACCCTGTACTTGCTACGTATCAATGATTATACTGTGAGTTGCTCTGAACCTGGCTTGAGATGTATTCTAGTGACTCGGGCTGAGTTTACAGTAGGTAGGGTGTATAAATATACTGGGTGTTGCCAAATATTTGAGTTCATTTTGGTATTCCTAGTATTCATTGTGTACAAATATGCAGTGCATGTCAAAAAGTGTCTACATTGGTACACCCTGTATAATTGTAACATATGCAGTGTGTGTTAACAACAGATTTGCATTTATTTTGGTTGACCCAGTACCACATGCACTGTGGCCTGCTCTAAACTTGGCTTTGGACTTATTCTAGTGACTTATGTTCTGAACTTAATGCATTTGGAGCATCTATAGATATACATGTTCTCCTATTTATTAAAGATAGTCATATTTACGTAAGTGTTGATTTAGTCTTTTTCCAAAGTGGCCATTCAAGTATTACACATCTAATGGTGTATACAAGTGTTCAGAAATAGCGGATTTCATGTCCCCGGCATTTCTGCACCAATGTTTTGTGCTCATTTATCCGGACTTCAAGTGGCTTTCTTGATTTTGTTTTGTAACATCACCAAAATATGCCACTGAAGGATCTTAGCACTCGAATGGTCACTACCTCCCCCCCCCCCATAAGCATGCTCACTTCATATCCCCATTCTGATGCACTTCCTCAACTTCCTCAGGTATTTGGCACTTGTAATCAAGTGTAACACAATCAGAAGACACCTATCATGCTTGATGGCTCCGACAGCATGGTCCGGGGCTATGGTCTTCTGATTACCTGGTACCTGAGCGGAGATGCAACATTCTTGAGAAAAGTTGCCAACCTCCTGGTTACCAGCACTGCACCAAAGTAGATGCTTTGGAACCTTGCCGAGTTGCAATTCAACTTTGACAGTTCTGCAGCAGACATTGACGTCACAACCCAATCTCATTGGGACACCTATCCCTGGCTGATGCAGTCACCCATCCCTGTTCTTGTAATATTAGATGTTCAAGCATATGCTACAAGACACACCGGTTCCCAGCCTGCAGTGCACTGGTGGTGAAGCTAGTTTCAACCCCAAGGATAGTTGGATATGAAGACACTATGTTGTCCTTTGGGTGGGGGGGGGCAAACTTTCTCCTAGAATGGCACTCCACATGAGATCTCCTTTGTGTGCCTCAAGCTGTCTATCCAGTGGTAAAGTGTCTTGTCTCATGATTGACAGGTCCCAGGTGCCATTCTCAGCCGAGCGGCCATGGTCAAAGAGGACATACAGACTTACCAAAAAAGACCGCAACATTTTTTAACGTTCCCAAGAAACCAGAAGAAACCCATTTCATATTTCATAACTTTTTATTTCGTCACTCAAGATATAAATAAGATATCAATATACATGTATGTGTGAAACAACCCAGTTTTGTTGGTAGAAACATTTCAAGGCAATCTGATAATTCCAACATAACATGCACAAACACTTCTCCAGAATGCCTCTCAGAAATTAGGACAAATTCCATGATCACTCCCAAAGAAGTCAATTTCCCAGCCTGCTGCCACTAAAAATACATTTGAATTGAATTCATAAATACGTATTTGTATTCCATTTCTCCAAACTCCTTCAAATTTGCTGGCATTTATTGCTGTAAACTTATGCACTGAAGTCATTTTTACATCACCCGACAACAGACTTATCATTTTCTTGCACAAATTCAAAAACAGGACTGAAGTTCATCAATGTTCTCAGTTCAACAAAACACAAAGTCCAATGAACTCATTGTGATATACTGTAGGCTTTTCTCACAGAAGTTTTCATGACTTTATCGTTTCCCCTTCTTATTTTTCTGTTTCTTTTGACCTCCGCTGCTCTGTGGTTGTGACGTCGTAGATCCTCCCCCACCTTGTTGACGGGATTTCAGTTTGGGTATGGTTTCCCCGAGATGGAGCATTATCGACCGCCCTGGAAAATAGAAGGATGGTAATTGGCATTTGTTCATCTGGCATTGGGGCACAGGCTATTGGCTACAGTCAAGAAGTCCCTGGTTCAAATCCAACAGTCTCTGTAAGATTCTTGGCAGGTCTCTTTTTCATTCGTCTCTCAACCAAGGTGTGTAAATGGTCACTGGCCAGAAATGCTCAGATTGTAACTCTTCACCACTTACTATTTGGGAAGTTTTCATTCTTGAGGGTACCATCGTCTTCTCGAAGCTGGATCCGTATCCTTCCTCGAAACCGCCCGTCACGTGGGTCTTGCTCTCGTGGATGGACTTTATTCTGAAATCATCAAATAGGGGATTAGTTCATGATATATTTGATGATATACTTCTTCTTCAGATTTGACCTTAAAACTCGACCCTCGGGAGATTATCATCTCCTGTAGTTTGAATGGTGATGGAAGAGTCACAGCAAGACTTCACCTACCTCAACCCCTATTGTTAACCCTGCATTCGCCAACACATCTCTCATCTCTGAATACGTTGGGTTTTCTATTGACTGAAAATATGAAAATGACAAAAGTAGAAAAAAGATACTGTGATGATGGATATGGGTGAAGTGGAGGCAGGAAATGCAAATGACATTGGCCAAGCTTATCTTGGTGATTGCTAAGTTTTGCCACCTGCTTTGAAATGAGCAATTGTTTTTTTGAACATGGAACACTGCTGTTCAAGCAGGTCAAAGTAGAATAGTTCGCTATCACCAGGCTCACCTTATCTTTTGGGATTCTCCTGCCTTCAGCAACCGTTCTTTTGCTGTTGATGTAAACGGGGTAAATACACACCCATCTGAAAGGGGAGTCAGGAATCAATATCACAACGTAATGACATGCTCAATCTCATCCGTACTGGTGATTGGATTGATTGGTACGACTACAAGTCCCAGTCGCTAAGAAAAGATGTCGTCGTTGTTGGCTTCACATAATTATATCCTTTTGCTCGAGTCTCATCAATGTCGCTTCACCCTATTTCGCAGTCAGGTTCAACCTCGTCCCTAGGCCAAGCCATGTGAGCCCGTTTTAACATTCGGGATGTAGATCATAACACACATGTATCTGCAGCCCACACCCGCCTAAGCTATAAAGAACCTGTATTGTGTTTTTCTGCAGATACAGCGACATAAAAAGTGAAGACGTGGCTCTCCTGTTTTCCCTGCATTTCTGGGGACGAGGTTTGGCCAAAAATCCATATGGAACACCCAAAACTACCCCCGTAAAATGTCTCACAGAGATCCGATCACAATGAAATTACGCACCAAAACAGAAAAAGTTACGTGCTATCTTATGAGCATAGCATTTAATCATCATTTTATAATCTTAAGGTAGTTTTACCTCTCTCTATCAGAAAATTTGAAATCTTGGTTCCACGGCCTCGCCATTTTGGATTTAGTCTCGGAACGGTAGAAAACCAAATTATTATTAGTTTAATAAAAAGAGATTACTGTGTAAATGATACAGCTAACAGAGTATATGCTGTATAAAAAATAAACAAAAGCCTGTTACTATTTGATCATATATTACCTGAAATTTTAAGAGATTAGAAATCTTTACCCAAATCTAGAGGTTAAAATATGTAAATTTATGGCCGGTAGGGGGCGTTTACTTGTGACGTCATAGACAATATGGAAGCGCCCATTGTCCGACATGTGAGCAATTATCTTTTTTAATTACCAAAATATCATCACCTCTAAGTCAAATTAAAATTTGCTTTCTGGAGAACGTGAGTATACATTCTAAAGAACAATTTGATACCATCCGATCCTTTGTGCGTTGCTGCTTTCCCTATATTTTTCGATGTCAAAGATGGCATTTCCTGAAAAAAGCAGCTCTGTCTGAACACGAGGTCTGGCCCATCCCACACCTACATCCATTTCCTGCCTCTCACTTGCTGCACACTGTCATCACTGCTCTGTGATTAGTTTTCCATTGTTTTATGTTGGATGATTATTTGCCACAGTTAGTGTACTGTGTGTGTTGGGGTCCATCTGGAAAAACCTGACTAATCTAAAAACAACAAAAAACATGCACTTTATTTTCAGTTGTCTTCTAAAAGTTTTTTCAGTGATGTCAACATTATAGCGGTCTTGTTTTTACATCACCGACAAGAGTACAGGCGACGGACAAGGGGGCATCAGACATGCCCTGATGGCAGATGAGATGTGATGGTATGGTAGGCAGGGACGCGACGGTGCACACCACTACTTGGCTGAACCTCCCTCTCTGTCAGTCCGTGCTCTTGTTTTGCCTTGTGAGAGAAATATTATAAGTATACAGTACGGGACGTCAGCGTGCCTAAAATATGTTACAAATGTTGGGGGATTATAAACTAGTGGGAAATCATTGTATGCTCTGTTCTGATCTGTTGATGTGCAATCATCATTGGCCAGATGTCTTGTTTGCTGGGACACATGGTGCTATTTGAAAGGTGTCAGTTGTTGGAATGGAAGTTGTTGACATAGCAGATTATTAACTAACAGTAAAGAATTGTTCTCCCCTAATCTGTTGACATGCATTCAACCATGAACCATACCTTTGATGATTTGCTGGAGACCAATTGTGCTCTTTGAAAGCTCAGTTGTAGACATACATGCGTTCAGCAGATTACAAATAAGCAGTGAACAAGTTTCTCCTCCCCTAATTAAGCTGTTGACATACATCACCCCCAGCCCTTGCTTTTGATTGTTGGGGACAGTGAGGCATTGTTTTTGTCCCTTAATCCATTGATTGTTAAGCTGGGGTGCCAGGTGTCTTAGTGTGGCCATGTGTCAATAAAGCTATGGTCAATGGTGGCTCATGCTGGTGCCCTTCTTTGAGAAGATCAAATGGTTAGTTTTGGGGGCATGGTCTTTTCATTGTTAAAACTTCTTTGGAGTGTCCCATTCTTGGGGGGTGGGGGCATCTACCATCATTGGGAAAGGAGGGGTGTTTACTATAAAGGCGATGTGTTTCTTTGATGTGGACCATCATCAGATGTAATTAAGTCCATTGTTTTCAGAAGAGTACTGGTAGGCCTAAAGAGCTCCTTTGTGGCAGACTTATTATACAACCCTCTGTTATTGTGTACAATAAACTCATAACTGATGGTAATTATCTTAGGCTAATTAGCCAGCATAATATAGTGGTATAATATTCAATTCACGCCTTCATCAATGTGAGTTCTGTGGCGCTTTTAAAGGCAAGGGCCTATGCAACCCTGAGGGTGTTGGTTGCTCAATCTGATAAAGTGACACAGCTGCGCTTTTGACATAATGTTAGTTGTTTTAGTCCCACGCTAATTGTTATGCCATCATAGAAGACAAGGGGAGCATTGGAGCTTGGTATACAAATAAAGCTGGTCAGGCAGTGTCTGAGTTAGATGAGGGCAAAAGTCTGAAGGGGAAGGGCCAAGGATTTAGGATAGACGAATGTAGGTGAACATGTTTCAAGTCAAAGTTCGATGGATTCAAAATGTGTTGTGCCATTCAGAGAATAAGTTTATGCATCGGATTCGATCTCAAAACTCGATGTTGTTCAGTTTAAATTGAGTTTGTAAGTATTTGACAATCGTTTTAGCGTTTGACCTCCATTGAGCTGATGACTTCCCTGTTGTTGCATAACCCAGACTCCTGAGTGATTACTTAAATAGATTTGTCTCTCATGCATCGCATTGCTTTGTACTTTCAGAGAGCCTCACTCCTTGGATTGAAGTATGAAAGTTGAAAACGTCACGTCAATGGAGAAGTGTCTTGGTGGTATTGCAGAGCTTGCAGGACGGCGCAGATCAAGTCTCGCTGATGAACTCCAATGGAAAATGTGGGAGAAAAGTTTGAAAGTCGGCATCAGGAGACACGACGGCTATTATCAGGTATTGATTTTATGCGCCAATCTCATCTCCGAGGTTGAATTACAGCTGTAATTCACCCTGAAAGTCGAGTTTGGACAGTTAGGGGACGTATCATGCTTATCCTCTGTATCATCTTTTAGTCAAACCAGGAAGTGCTTATAGGAAATGAATAGAAAGAAAGCAGATTAAAGATAAAGTGTTTGAGAACTTGGAACAGATAAGGTTGAGGGCTTCCTGTGTGAGAGTGGACTCTTCCATGTGGAAACCATTGTGAATTTGGACTGGACGAATCCCTATCTGAGCTAACTTGAGCAGACAATGGGCTCCACTTTTGTGTTTCTTGAATGATTGAAGCCATCCTGTTGTGATATAAGTGTTGGGGGGTTGGGTGAAGGTTTCATACTGTGCTGAATCATCAAGGAGTGAGGAGGTCTTCTCCTGCTGGGGAACTTGTCGATCTAGAGCTGGGTGCTTCTCTTTATCTGTGAGTTTCTTTGGATGTTGTAAGTTTTAGACATATAGCTAGGCTTGTTTTATAGCTTAACAGCACAATCTTTCCGAATTCTGATTTCTATTTCTTTTGAGTATCATCTGTCTATGTTATGATAGTGTGCTATTCATGTTTCTGTCCAGGAGTCCAGCATAGTATTGTCACTGATGGACTTGCCAATGTTTGTTAGCCTTGTGGTTTGAACCAGTGCCTCCTAGGCTACTCTTTGGTTCACCATGTCAACCCACTAATGTTTCTCATCCGTCCCAAGCATTTCTAAGACGTTAATATATCATCTGATTGTTGTTAGAATAATCGTGCCACCAGCTACACTCTACTCCAGAGCACCAATATGCTAATCCAGACAATCGTCATTTCAGCTGCGTGACAGACGCCATGCACCGCTTGCCAAGTCGACGGGTTACCATGGCAACCACTGGGAGGTTGAAGCTGATAATCTTGAGCTTGGAACAAGGAGACTGACAGTCCGAGCTGTTGATGAGTAAGTGCTTGATTCACCCTGTGGAATGGACTGTGCAAGTGCATTTGTTTGCTCTTGAAAATGATAGAGTGATTTGTGCGGTAACATGTATAATCAGCATGTTATGTTTGTTTTCCAGAGCCGTTATGAAACGCCGTGACACACTCGTCCAAAGTGAGGCAGAGCTCCAGTTTCTAGCCGCCAAACGACTCGAGAAACTGAACGAGGAATTCTTAAAAACAATCCGTGCAAGTCAGAAAAGCCACAACAAGACATACGTGCAGGAATGTGAGCGATGCTCTGAGCATTACGGGATGGTCCTCGAGGAGCTGCTGCATTATCATAACTCAAACACGGTCGAGGAAATGGCCGAGATCGAGAGGGAACGAAGGATGAAGTGGATCGGACAACTCACCGTCGCTGATGTGGTACGATTTTACCAAACCATTGTTCTCCTTCAGATTGCAGTCTTTGTAAGGGAGCCTGAAAGGCCCTGTTCATCGTGGGTGACATTCTCTTTTGTTGTTTGGTTGAGATAATGTGTGAGATATTGTCTGTGAGATAATGTTGTGGTATCTTTAAAGCCAATTTGACATTGAAAAAGAAGTAAGATTCCTTGTTTTGGCATAGTGTTGTCTAAGAGTTGATGGCGTGTGCAGCATGGCCTCACAGACTAGTCCAGAGAAGGAGTGACTGGCCTCACTGCTGAGTTGGCACCAGAAGTCCTATCGGGTCAAACCAACCTCCTTTTCAAAGTGTGATTGTTGATTACCTCGTCGAGGTTGACCTTGATCATGTTCATCTTATCCTCCAGGATCGTGAAGCTGAAGTGTACCTCCGAGAACTTGCTGCTACCAATGAGAAAATGGATGTTGTCCGAGCTTCGCTGATGGCTGCCATGAGAACTAGAAAGGTAGAGTACCCTGGCTGAACTCTCTTTATCACTGACCAACTAATGAACTGTGGATTGGTATATGAGTCATTGTGCCTCCTAGCGGATCAGGTGACTGCCTCATTGTATTTTATCCTGTTTCTGTCGTCAGGTTGAAATGGAATCAATAAGAGAAGAAGAAGAAGATCACGTCCGCGACTTTAAGGACAAAGTGATGAGAGAGATGTTGTGGAGGGAGAAAGAGAAAAAGCTCAAGGATGAGGTAATATGATTTACTCCAGGTCTATGAGTGTGAGCAGTAGTTTATGAGAGGTAGTACCCATCTCCCTATACCAGCAGATGGCTCTTTCAGTTGAATACTCTTTCTCGGGCCCTTGTCACTCTTGAGTCGAGTGTGAATCAACAACTGGACGGAGATCTGATAAGGGCCCAAGTGGAGACTGACCACATCAATGATTGGAGGTGAACAGGTGTCCTATGTGTATATTTTCAAATTCAGTGTAAGCAAGTCCTTGGCGTTAGCTCAGACGGCGTTTAAGAGGTCAATGCTATCGTTGGCTCTCCTTAGCATTATGTCCTCCAGTAGATTCATAATAGTAGCGTTAGGACTGATCGCTAAGGTTGCTGCTAACACTGCTTGCACAACCAGGCCTAGTAGGAGAGTTTAGTAAACGTTAGTGTAATAGATAGCTGATCTGATAGAGGCCATTTGGTCCTGGCTGTTACTTAATCATTTTGGACAGGAATCTGAACACGAGGGCTGGTGTGAATAAGGAAGCTGAGGATACTTGAGAGTTTTTCTTGTTGGTGATCTTGAAATCATCTTAGTCAGGATCTAGGAACGATTATTATGGCAAGTCTCTGTTTATATCAGTTGAGGCCTTTTCTGTCTACCTGAGGAACCAATATCAGCTCAGGCCTTTTCTGTCTACCTGAGGAACCAATATCAGCTCAGGCCTTTTCTGTCTACCTGAGGAACCAATATCAGCTCAGGCCTTTTCTGTCTACCTGAGGAACCAATATCAGCTCAGGCCTTTTCTGTCTACCTGAGGAACCAATATCAGCTCAGGCCTTTTCTGTCTACCTGAGGAACCAATATCAGCTCAGGCCTTTTCTGTCTACCTGAGGAACCAATATCAGCTCAGGCCTTTTCTGTCTACCTGAGGAACCAATATCAGCTCAGGCCTTTTCTGTCTACTTGAGGAACCAATATCAGCTCAGGCCTTTTCTGTCTACCTGAGGAACCAATATCAGCTCGGGCCTTTTCTGTCTACCTGAGGAACCAATATCAGCTCAGGCCTTTTCTGTCTACCTGAGGAACCAATATCAGCTCAGGCCTTTTCTGTCTACCTGAGGAACCAATATCAGCTCAGGCCTTTTCTGTCTACCTGAGGAACCAATATCAGCTCAGGCCTTTTCTGTCTACCTGAGGAACCAATATCAGCTCAGGCCTTTTCTGTCTACCTGAGGAACCAATATCAGCTCAGGCCTTTTCTGTCTACCTGAGGAACCAATATCAGCTCAGGCCTTTTCTGTCCACCTGAGGAACCAATATCAGCTCAGGCCTTTTCTGTCTACCTGAGGAACCAATATCAGCTCAGGCCTTTTCTGTCTACCTGAGGAACCAATATCAGCTCAGGCCTTTTCTGTCTACCTGAGGAACCAATATCAGCTCAGGCCTTTTCTGTCTACCTGAGGAACCAATATCAGCTCAGGCCTTTTCTGTCTACCTGAGGAACCAATATCAGCTCAGGCCTTTTCTGTCTACCTGAGGAACCAATATCAGCTCAGGCCTTTTCTGTCTACCTGAGGAACCAATATCAGCTCAGGCCTTTTCTGTCTACCTGAGGAACCAATATCAGCTCAGGCCTTTTCTGTCTACCTGAGGAACCAATATCAGCTCGGGCCTTTTCTGTCTACCTGAGGAACCAATATCAGCTCAGGCCTTTTCTGTCTACCTGAGGAACCAATATCAGCTCGGGCCTTTTCTGTCTACCTGAGGAACCAATATCAGCTCAGGCCTTTTCTGTCTACCTGAGGAACCAATATCAGCTCGGGCCTTTTCTGTCTACCTGAGGAACCAATATCAGCTCAGGCCTTTTCTGTCTACCTGAGGAACCAATATCAGCTCAGGCCTTTTCTGTCCACTTGAGGAACCAATATCAGCTCAGGCCTTTTCTGTCCACTTGAGGAACCAATATCAGTTGAGGCCTTTTCTGTCTACCTGAGGAACCAATATCAGCTCAGGCCTTTTCTGTCTACCTGAGGAACCAATATCAGTTGAGGCCTTTTCTGTCCACTTGAGGAACCAATATCAGTTGAGGCCTTTTCTGTCTACCTGAGGAACCAATATCAGCTCAGGCCTTTTCTGTCTACTTGAGGAACCAATATCAGCTCAGGCCTTTTCTGTCTACTTGAGGAACCAATATCAGCTCAGGCCTTTTCTGTCTACCTGAGGAACCAATATCAGCTCAGGCCTTTTCTGTCTACTTGAGGAACCAATATCAGCTCAGGCCTTTTCTGTCTACCTGAGGAACCAATATCAGCTCAGGCCTTTTCTGTCTACCTGAGGAACCAATATCAGCTCAGGCCTTTTCTGTCTACTTGAGGAACCAATATCAGCTCAGGCCTTTTCTGTCTACCTGAGGAACCAATATCAGCTCAGGCCTTTTCTGTCTACCTGAGGAACCAATATCAGCTCAGGCCTTTTCTGTCTACCTGAGGAACCAATATCAGCTCAGACCTTTTCTGTCCACCTGAGGAACCAATATCAGCTCAGGCCTTTTCTGTCTACCTGAGGAACCAATATCAGCTCAGGCCTTTTCTGTCCACCTGAGGAACCAATATCAGCTCAGACCTTTTCTGTCCACCTGAGGAACCAATATCAGCTCAGACCTTTTCTGTCCACCTGAGGAACCAATATCAGCTCAGGCCTTTTCTGTCTACCTGAGGAACCAATATCAGCTCAGGCCTTTTCTGTCTACCTGAGGAACCAATATCAGCTCAGGCCTTTTCCGTCGGATTGTCCCATGATACTGGTGGAGACACAAGCCTGGAACCATTGTCAGATTGAGGAAATGTGTGGCAAGTTCTCAGCGAGTCCTTTTCACCCCTTCGCCTTGTTTCTGTTTGAATACTGGACGGAGGTTTGATAAGGGCTTGCCAGGACAATAGCGTCACCGTGAGAGTTGACAAATACACAAAATGGAAAGCATCGGTCTGCGGCAGCTGACGGGATATTGATTTTCCATTGGCACGGCAGATGTTTAACAGGTCAAGATGAAAATCAAGAACTTCCAGAGTAGTGAAAACTTGGGTGGTTTACAAGAAATGACTTCACGTCCTCTCCTCTTCATTTCTCCATCGTGAGGCGATTAATGCTCAGGACGGAGATCTGATAAGGGCGGGATCTGGATACAATCGTCAAGATATGGGCATGCGATTAAAGTACCAACAGGATTATCAAGGGCGTTATTACCAAACTTCTGGCTTCCCAGTCGTCTTCTTCCACTCGATGATATTAGTTTCCATCACCTAATTCCACAGAAGATAAAGAAGTGACGGAGGTAACATCAGCCTACTCCGTTAAGCTGTAAATATTGGTCAGAGCCATACAGTGCAATCATCAGATGAGGAGGTAACTTGAAGCACCATGGTGTTGTGTTTGATATCGATGTCTAAGTGTTCATGACCGACCCTTGTGACATCTTCTTCATGAGACATTTAACTCAGGACGGAGGTCTGATAAGGGCTGGATGTGGAGGCGTTCAGCATGGAAGACGGAATGAGTGTTGGCTAGTGACGTCTTATGGAACTTGTGATGGAGGCTTGTGTGTGGTTCATCAAGCCAAGGCAGGCGGGTTTCAGCTCCTAACAGACACGTTGACTTCGTTGGAATGTGGGAAAGTGGAAGGAGTCACTCTTACTAAGAACAGTCTGCATCCTCTCCTCTTCATTTCTCCATCGTGAGGCCTTCACTCTCGGGACGGAGATCTGATAAGGGCAGGATCTGGATACATTCAACTCGTGCAC
Organism: Lineus longissimus; assembly: GCF_910592395.1. NCBI lineage: Eukaryota > Metazoa > Nemertea > Pilidiophora > Heteronemertea > Lineidae > Lineus > Lineus longissimus. The sequence continues at coordinate 16,410,026 of NC_088321.1, forward strand.
TTTCAAGCATTTGAAGTCCTTGCTGGACCAACGTCTGTAGAAGAGCTGGTCTCCGAACATGTGAGGAAAACGTTGTCTGTGTGTCCTTGTCACATCTTCGGCTAGTCTGATTCTAAGGCACTGGACGGAGGTTTGATAAGGGCCTACTGCAACTTGCTCATCGATCAAAGGGTACTAATCTATTTGTGATATCTCTTGTTGGTATGTGTATGGGTCTTGACTCTTGCTTGAACTCTTCACTCTCAGAATTGAACCCTATTGATGCAGCCACTTTTGTCATGGCCAAATGTGAGTACAGTGTTGTCTATTTGGTTTGAATGATACAAGCGTTATTGTTGCATTTGCTGGTAATTAAAATATCTCCAGATGGTTCCTCCTCCTGGATTGCCCCGGCAAATTGTTCGGATTGACAAATCACTGACGGGTTGGGCCACACACATCGGAACGCTGTGAGGAGTTGTTTGTTCTGCCATTCCTGTTGAACCCTTTCACCCCCATTTCCCTGTATGGAGTCTTCCAGTTAATGCCTTAGAACAGTCCATTTCAGAAGGTGGGGATGTGGAGGTTAACTAAAGTTAGTTCCAGTTGAACATTGTACTGAGTGATTCATGTTTTGGGATAAAAGTTGTTGTTATTTCAGATGGAGTTGGCGCGAGAGGACATGATCCGTGATCGTGATTTTATCTACAACTCTGAATGTCAGATGTGCCAGTTCCACACCTTCCAGTTGGTGATGAGGGAGCTCCTCCTCTCTTTCAAACACACAGAGAAACTCGCTCGGATTGAGAAGGAGAAGAAAGAGTTGGCGATCCGAGAGAACAAGGAGGCCCTGCTGGAGGAGCTAAGATTTTGGTGAGTTATTGTGCGACCCTTGTGAGGTGAGACATGAGCTTCTACCAGCTTTAGCAGGCTGCCTTCTTGGTTATCAGTTTACTATTTATTGCTATGCTTAAAGAATTGAGCCTGAGGTGGAGGGTTTATGTTACACCACACAACCAGGCCTATGTCTCCAATAAACCTGTCATCTCTTGTTCCTTCCCTGATCCCCTGAGCTTTGTCTCCACTGATACACCATATGGCTATGTGGTCAGTCTCTCAGTGTCCCAGAGAGGGCAGTTCTGGAGTACATGCTCTGGTGTCTGATCAGATGTGTTGCACTGGCACCTTCCGGACTCGGCCATGTTCATTCTCTTGAGGTGGGCCTTTAATCTGCAGTGGCCAGTCCTAAGATGCCTCTTTTTTGTCCATATCTACGGTCCCCCCATTCTCTCTTGCCAGGTATTCTTGTGGGCCTGTTTCAGGAGTGTCTTTGCTTCCCTGTAGGAGGTACTCGATTCTTCCTCATAGAAAGGCCATGAAATATTTCATCATCAGAGCAATTGCATCCAAGTCTCATATCTTGTTTACTTTCCAGGTTGACCCGCTGTAACGTCTTCACAGCCTGTGCCTCGGAGCGGTCCAGTCGTGTACGCCGTGCAGAGAGTGAGCGGCTGGCGCCACCTGATGTAAAGGGGAGGAGTGCCATCCTTGCTGTTCATGAAGAGATGATCTTGGACTATTTTAAAGGTCGGAGGGTAGGTATTGGACTCTGCATTCGTTTGCCCTCCTCTCCATTGAGAGAGGTACACATCGTGATTGATCCTCATACACAGGTTTATAACAACCGTCAGTATTCTAGGTCTCTGTAAGGGCACTCCAGGGTTTCAAGGAGCTTCTCATTCAGCGCTTGTGACCTCGAAGAATAGGAAACAACTTGTGAACCTGAACCAGTTTAACGCTATGCTCCTCTTCAACTTGATTTCAATGTGATTGATGATTTCTGTCTTTCCTCCAGCTCCTGGCCACCAGCAAGACCGCCATTGTTCCGTCTCTTCCTACCGATCATGACCGTAAACTCTACCAGATCCGGACAAGAGCCAGAATAAGAACACCGATTATTGCCGGCAGAAATTTTCCTACTGTTAAGAAGTAATTTAATCGACTTGTGTAAGTTCATATAAGACGTCTGTGCACAAAACCTTCGACAAAAATTAAAATTTTATTTATTTAACTTTTGTTTTGTTCTGTTTTTAACCCTTGGTTTAGTCTCGTGCCCCTGTGTCTTTTCAGTTCCAGTCTCACTTCTGGAATATTTTGTTTGCTAGTGCCTTGAGCGCCCGCACGTGTGTTTTGGCGGCATTTGGTTGTAATGGCCTTGTGACACCTCTTACTCCAGAAAGACTTCCCCCTTCACCCTGTCCACTGTCTCTAAAGGGTCCTCTGGTTTCCACCAGGTACAGACCCTTTAAGGTGTGGGTTAAAGAGACCTTCAAAACCTCAAAAGATTTCCAGCTTGATGCCAGTTCACTGCTACCTGAGTCGCACCTTCAGTCAGCTGCATTCTAGTGCCTTCGGTCGAAGGAGGAGACCATCTGCTCTCTGGTTTTTCCCCACCATTGGTGTGATACTTTGGGTGTGTCTCTGTTGTAGGTTCTCCCCACCATTGGTGTGATACTTTGGGTGTGTCTGTTGTGGTTTTTCCCCACCATTGGTGTGATACTTTGGGTGTGTCTCTGTTGTAGGTTCTCCCCACCATTGGTGTGATACTTTGGGTGTGTCTCTGATGTGGTTTTTCCCCACCATTGGTGTGATACTTTGGGTGTGTCTGTTGTGGGTTTTCCCCACCATTGGTGTGATACTTTGGGTGTGTCTCTGATGTGGTTTTTCCCCACCATTGGTGTGATACTTTGGGTGTGTCTCTGATGTGGTTTTTCCCCACCATTGGTGTGATACTTTGGGTGTGTCTGTTGTGGGTTTTCCCCACCATTGGTGTGATACTTTGGGTGTGTCTCTGATGTGGTTTTTCCCCACCATTGGTGTGATACTTTGGGTGTGTCTCTGATGTGTCCATGGAGATGAACAAAATGAAGGACATACAGTATGATTGGTGATAGAATCTGGAGTCAACATGAGTTGGCCGTAAGGACATCCTGAACCAACAGTCCACACTAATGACTGAGCTTATGTGCGAGGGGAAGAGCATGCGACTGATTCAAGTTTTCGAGGATGGGATAAGGAGCACTTTTTGACATATTCCGCACAGAAAACAGGAGACGAAGAAACCCAATATCGATTATATATTCGTCTGAAAATTAATTTGATATGTATTTAACAGGTGTACAAGATAAAGACTTCTTTGTGGAGTGATACATTGTTTTTATATGTGTAAACAGGTCCTGTTGTAGTGTATGAATATTCATGGTCTGGTCTTGCCCACAGTACATTCAACAGTAGTTGTGCTTGCATGGCCAAGAGTTTTTAGCCTGCAGTTTGACGAAAACGTCAAAAACTATGAGTTGGCCTACTTAGTAAGTATAAACAACGAAGTTTTATCTTGAGGTGTAACTAGAGAAGTTCAGAACAACTCACAAGTGCCTGCCAAAACTTTGCCGTCAAAATTATTAACCCCAACATGTCCCATAATCACCGGCGGCCGTAACGGGCCCTGATCATTTCATGATTTTACAGTAGGGCGTGTTTTTCTGGTGGTCCGATCATCACGCCATCTCCAGGTAGAGCTTAGAACTGAAAAGAACCTGAAATAGTTGCGAACTCATTCCAGTTCTACAACTTGCCCGGAGATGGCGCGGCGATCGAATGGTGTTGAAAGTTGATCGCTCAGGTGCCGTTGCGACCTTTACAGTTGTCAGTGCTTTGGCTTTCAATGTTGTCCGCGACCAGTGACGGCTCCTTGACGACTTTACAGCAAAATGTTTGATTCCTTACTTTGTTAATCTATTAAGCCAAATAAGGTATGTTCGCGGGTGTATAAGGATAAAACCTAGGTTGTACGAATGTCGGGATATTATTCATATATATTAGCGAGGTTTCGACTTCTGCATATGTACGACTAGGTATACGTAAATGTTCACTTTAGACAACACATTTTAAATCATGCGTGTGATTCAACTCTAACGGAAGCAGTGTCCTCTATAGGTGTCTCTACTCTACGAAATAAAAACCGGTATAAAACATATAAAAGCATCGGGAACACTTGCCCAGTTACTAGTGCTGCCTTCAGGTGAGAGACTTACACATTATAATGTTTCCGGTTCGTCTTGGAGACATCATGCGCCATGGATAGAGCCTCTGCAGAGCAGAGATGACACAGGTTGATTCAGCGCATCATCTCAAATACCGCTACAAGAGACAAACCGGAAGGAAGTCCACTGAAAATCTCTATGTTTTTTACAGTTAATATGTACATGTCTTCCATACCCTATAATATATTCAGCAACTTAAGGTCACACACCTCTATTGAACCAATCAGCTCAATCAAAGTTATGAGCTTGTGATAGTACCGGTTTATGAGGAAAATTGCTTAAAACTTGGTTACAGATGCGTGACCTTAGTTCAGGTAGAATGTTTGCTTATGTCGTGGTGACTTTGACCACCGTCTTTCCCTTCAGGTCCATCACGGCGAAGACTAAACTGATGATGTAAGCGATGAGGTTCAGCAGGCAGAAGATCTGAAAGGAGAACGGTATCAGTACACTCCGAACACATTGGACCGGCCTCAATGTCGCCCGGTAAGATGACGCAATCGACTGCCCGGGAGTCTAGGTATCAGAAGGAAGGTCCTCAGCAGCAGTATCGATCGCAACACCTAGAGGGCGCTTGGGGCGACTCCGGAAATCACCACAGGTACTATTTTTAACCCACCAATCCCCTTGCCTTGCTATTGGTAACGGTTGCTTAGTAATACTAGCACTGTTTACTGCACACTTTTGGCCTCTTCCAGTTGGTCACTTCCGAGATGCAAATGGAAGTTAGTCCTCTCATTAAGAGATTGGCACCACCCCTGAAAAATACCCTTGACATGTCCAAAGTTTAGAAATTGTCGTTAGGGATATAAATATGTATCTTGAATAAAACTAAGTACTAGTCTTACCGCAAGAGCTATCATACCGCCAACGCCATACGCATACACGCAAGCCAAGATGAACGAGACGAGGTAGAAAATCATGGCTATGACATCATGGACCAAGTCCTGAAGTAAATGCAGTTATAATAATTCAGATGAAAAAGTAAGCCCTTGGGCGACAATGGTCAGATAATGCGGCTTCCATGCCCGTTGGTGACGGGGTTCGTCGAATATGAGATGAACGTTGTACCAGTCGTGAGGTACCCCTGGTGGCTTACTGGAAAAAACGGTATGGTTCCGCTTTCAGCGGAATAGGGAGCATTCAGTGATGACTGAATTGGGCACGAAATGGTGTCTGGCATGGAACAAAATCCCCTAACGAACCCATCCCACCATTTCAGGAATGACACATGTCAGGTATATCATGCCAAAGTCTTCTTACACCACTGGATACAGATAGAAATCAGCACATGTAATGTCATGAGTGTACGAACTCGAGGCCTGCAGCATGTACAGTTAATTTGCGTGATCATCGAGCAACCTGGAAGTCAATTTTCTTAGTCCATATAAATGTAAACCATCTGCGTATGTTGTAACTACCTGGAATCAAGGTTACAGTTTAAAGAGATCCAGTCGTGACACAAGTCTTTGTTTAGACTAGCTGAACGCGGTAAAATAACTAAATTGGTGATTACTTCTTATGCAGCTCATTGGCTACCGGGTTGGCTACATACTGTAAACCAAAAAAGATTCACGTGAAGGTTATTTTGGCGAATTTCGCGAGTAGGTCACGTTCGCGAAAATAATCTGCAGCGAAAATCTCTAGCTTTTTACCACACCCAGACGAATGGCTATTGAGCAGACGTTATTTACTTCGTCAAGCTACTAGCGACAGGTAAAAACAAAATGGCTGTCATGATGATCTGTTTTCAAAATCTTTTCCAAACCGTGCCTTGGTATTTTTCCGTCCTTGGATGTTTGCTACTGTTTTGATAAACTCATTCTTTGAGATCGTTCTTAGATCTTTATCATTTCGTTCATTTGAAACATCCAGTAGAATCGTCTGTTGTATTCGGGATCAGCCAAGAGGTCATTCCTATGACCGTTATATAAAGACAGTTGTGGAGTCAAACACGATGAATACTTTCTGTTATTAAACTCTTTGAAATACACGACTTGTATTAAAGTTTATGATTTGTGAATATGAACGCGGTGACTATTTATTCAAATTGTTACAACTTAGAAAAACCAGACTAAGGTTACAATGAAGATGATTTGATGTCGGCATATACCTGTTTTGCTTGGTGTGTGTGATGTCAAATATGTCAAAGAAATCAATAGATAAGATGATCATAATCTGGAATGTTGATCAGACTACTATAGCAAGACTTTGAAGAGAGTTTTTCAGTATTTGAATTTGTTTTTCTTTATAAAACAGCATGCCAACCGTCTGCATTATCAGTCAGATTGAGGTGTGTCTATTGAGGCGATTCATGATCGTACAAGTTTGAACAACTTGACGCGAAACAGATTTACGCACGTAGGCGTTTGCTCTGTGTTGTTGTTTTTTGCATACGTGTACACCTCGGTCAAAAGTAAACGAACACTTGAAATTTCCACATAATATCTCCTAAAATATACACTACCCTCAAAAAGTTCGACATTCATCAACTACCCGAAGGGAACTCGAGACTGCTAACATTTATCAATGGAAGCTGCTTTTAGCCTTAGGTTTCAACCAGGCCGTTCAAAACTCCCAGTTAAAAACCGCTCACACCGGATACTGGATAAAAGAATAATGAATGGTCCCCACTTATCAACGGTACGTTCCGCTGAAATCAAGGCGGAACCATACCGTTTTTTCCAGTAAGCCCCCCCTGGTTGGTCCTGAAGTAATCTCTATTTAACCTCACGTGATGAGGACGAGGCAGTCACAAAGTGTTGTCCAACCTCTAAATTCAAAGGAGGGCTGTTGTTAATTAGATATGTGTGTCATCACTGGAAAAAAACAGCATTGACGATCCGTGAGGTGGCAGTGATGTGCTATTTTTGATAGGTGCACTGTCAGTGTGTGGGGGTTGGTGGTGGTGGTTATGGGGGGGGGGCTGATTCCCAATTACTTACGATTATATTCCATACTTTCCTCCCACCCGCCATGTCAGGGACGCAGAACAAAAACAACAGGAAGAGCAGCAGCGTCAACACAAAGAAAATGGCCGCTGTTGCTAAGGCGAATTCTCTTGTCGAATTACATGAGTTAATGTAATTCTGCAGATCGGTAGCGGTCTGTATACTTTGAAAGGAATAGCCTTGGATACAACCGGCGCTCCAGTATTTCGTATCTGCTGTAAGGATCAGGCAGATGATGTTGATAACCTATAGAGAGAGAAATTAAGAAGGTTAGGCTTTGATATATGAGGGCCATTTTCAGAGAGAGCATTCTAACTAATGGTCATGTCAATGGGATTACAAATGGTACCATCAGAGCGTGCTCATCGAGAGCTTTCAAACGAATGGTAATATTACTAGGTTTAGTCAGGGCTATAGGCGCTGCATCAATTTGATGAAAGCTTCAAGATGGACATCCTCGAATACAAGAGTCAGTATGCTCTTCCCCTCACACCCGTTACTGAGCTCGGTCATTACTTGTGCAGAGTGTTGCCCTGAGGTTGAGGCTACACGCTGGGATGTCCTTAGACCGTTCGACAGTAATGTACACTCCCGGTGTGTACGGTTACTTTATAGTTTTAACCTTCATTGGCTGGCGGCCAGGTGGCGCTGACCCATTGCCAACTGTAACCAAGGGCGTATTATATGTCCGAGCAGCATCACCAAGTTGCTTGGCGACCACTGTTTTCACAATCAATGCAGCCTGTCATTTTTATATTGATATAGCTTCACGCTGGCCGTGGTTTTAATCGATAAATATCATCATTAAAAGCAGCATTTCTTAATGGAAATATACGGGTACACCGCACGGGACTGTTCCGTGAGCGTCAATCCCAACAACGGCAACAACAATAGCGACTGCCGCGCCCATCTGTGTTTGTTTAACACATTCCAACGAAAGACCATTTGAAATTTAATACACGATATGATTGAGAAATTCTCAGTGAGAATTTGTCAAATTTGTCAACCTGCATTTCCATGGTCCAGTTAAAGCCAATATATTTGAGGCGAGCGAGACATTTTCAGTTAAAGGAACTAGAACAGGAATCAATATTTGAGCGTGTTCATCTGAATCACTTGAAGGCAGTTTTCATATCTTCACTTTGTTTGCTTTTTAGAATAAATATAATCTCAGAGTCGTTTGTAGATAACAATGCTGTTGCTAATGTCACCCTAAAGGGTGATGGCCTCGAAAAGATTTCCTCGGTTCGGTTCTTGATGACATATCAGAATTTGTTGTTATAATCACAACAAGAACATATTTCTTCAAGTGCTTTGAAGTAAGACGTTTTTGACAACAAGCTATAGGGAATTTACATTGAGTAGATATTCATCCTTGAATTATCATGCTTATGGATTTGGTTAGTATTATGACCGACAGAGTTCACCTGATGAGGTCAGCTGGCCTCCAAAGTCCAAGGTCAGATCCGAGATCAATCTCCCAATGAGAGGACTCACTACATTTGTTGCCTCTTAGATCGGATCGAGGAGGTCAAATGTACGCTAGTCGACGGTGCAATCAACGACCCTAACTGTTTATATGATCTTGAGAAACCCATAAGGCATCCAGACATTGCCATATTTCGAGCAGTGGTGAGACAGGGAAGGGGTGAGGGTTAAGGGTTTAAAACAATGGTTGACGAAAAAGCCTTGGTAAAGGGAGGTTTAGTATACATACCGTTTCTATGATCTTTAAGATCCCGTTTGGTGTCAGGAAGCCCTTGTCTATCTTACACACACAAGCACATGTGGTGGCACGTCCCTTTCCCATCCTGAAAGTGGCTATGCTCAGTCAAGATAAGTCTGCAATTGCTTTTGATGTGAAGGTAATGATCCTTGCTCTGGTCAAATGATTGGCAGTTGACAGACTTCGCAATCAGCCCTAAGTATCATTCGATTTTCAGTGAAACTTGGCGAAATTCGGACGAAATCCGTCGAAATTTATTCATATAAAGATCAACAGAGAAAATGTTGGTGAAATGTCCTTTATATCATACACATTCCAACGCGTAAGAACTGGAGAAAAATCAGTAAAAAAATACAGGTTAGAAAATGTTTACTATTTCTCAATTAATGTTTTATAAATCCGAAAGTTGATTTATTATGTGATGGTGTCCTTTATCGCAGGTTCATTCCAGGTCGAATAGGTTTCATCGTCTAGACGCGCATGAAGGTGATAGGTAATCTGCTTGCTGGTGAAATCACTACGGAGGGTCTAGGGGCGGGAAACTACCTGATGTCTCTTGGAAACCATAAAACATCAACGAACCTGCCCACACAGCAACGGCACAGTGTTTACAAATACATCAAATCGTTTGTCTGACAGTTGAAAACATTTGAATACCTCTGCACAAATACTGAGCGGATTAACACAAACTGTGATATCCCAGCGCATCACTTTCTATACGTGCATTGATATTTCTTGGGTGGCGAATTTAGGGCAATGTAGTGATTGCTAACACGACCACGTTCACGTCTTTAGTTGTGAGGAAGATATAACTGGACACTTGAAATCCGAAAAGATGACAGACTTCCGTCGTCTCAGGGGTCAGAAAAAGCAAACTTGGTGGAAATTATCAAAGTAGTCCCGGCAAATAAAACAAATCAAGTTGAAAACAAAGATGGCGTCCGCACACTTGCGGCAGACGATTCAAAATTCACACCAGTCCAACTACACTCGGGTGAACAAATTAGACTGACTGCGGTCGCCATGGCGACATGACAACATTTACTGTTGGTAGACAACGGACGCTGGGCATCATTCAATACACATTTCAACCAACTATTGGTCGATATTTTTATTGTGCACTCGAAGGAATTGACGAAGTCGAGTGCTATTAATAGAAATTAATTATATTATCCCGTCGTTAAGTCAGTTGGGTATCAATATTTTGATGATATGATAAATGTTTACAGTGAGGTTTGTGGTTAGTCTCTAAGGCTATGTAATAACTATTAGACTCATTGGAGGGTGGGTGATGGGTGGGAGTTGGGGTGGAGTGGCGGGTGGCCATTACAGAAGCAGGCCCTCGAGAAATCAGGTTCTGATTCTCGGCCCTCTTGATGCAGAATATAATTGCATAACCCTTATTATGACAAAAACACCTTTTAATCATGACTCGACCAATGATACAAGTACAGCGTCGAGGGAGCCAAGGGCAAGGGTTCATTGCGACGGCAGAAATCGTTCGTCAAAGTATGCTGATTATTTAGGAAAATAGTCCACGGTATCGCAGTAGCCTTTTTCGTCGTATTCGTTAACATGTTTTCCACAATTTGCAGAAATACACTCGAAAACGATGCTTTTCATTGATGTCATGGGCATTTTTCGTTGGTCCTGCTTTAAGAATCACCCTGTACCTTGCATCATAGTGACGAAATTTAAGTTAAGGAACGAAATCAGCGCCTCTAGTGTCAAGATTGGCAGTTAGCTTTGACGTGGTACGCATGCGCCGAGCTTAGTCTGTCTTCAGTCTGGCCGCCATGTTGTCCAAATATGTCTCTTCACTTTGCTCCCACAAAAACCAAAAATAATCACGGTAAGAAACATATTAAACTCTAAATTTCCCTCCAAACTTTTAGTTTACAACACAAGTATCACATTCAGTTGTTCAAATAGTTTCAAAAGTCGACTGGGTTCACACATTTTGGGTTTGAACATTTGGTCATTTTCTCATTCAATATGGCTGCGGCATGGTATTTGTACAATTTCAGTGGGAAGGAAATTTTTTGGAATTTTTTGGTGAAGCGGGGAGTTGTTGAAAGTATGCATATTTATGCACATCTTACTATAGATATTTAGTGTGTTTTCTACCAGTGAACGCTCTATGGAATGTACAGCACTTGGTAGGATTGAATTTTGCCATGCATGTCCATGTGCCTGTGAACGAGGTTCTTTGTCGATGTGCCATTGTGTGCAAGACATCACACGCAATGAGTCCATACTAAGGCACGCACAAGTCACTGACCTTCCATATGAGGGCGAGTTTTCTGGGTCATATTGATTATCATTGTCAAATCCATGTCTTGTTACCGTGCTCATTGAAAGTCTAAATCTGCTCTTGGGAAAACTTTTTCACCCATGAATGAAGTTTGATTGAATGAAAGGCCTACCAGACCATATCCGGACCATTTTCTTTTTATTGTGGTTTTCGGAGGCCTTCCAATGTTTTGTACACAATAACGCACTTCCATTTTTATATTTGTACAGAACTTATACGGCGTGTATTAGAGACGTGTTTGATTCAGCGCTGTTGACTTCTTGTTCGCTTTTCGGCCATTTTGAAAAGGCCCTTTCCACAGACAACGTTTGTTTACCTTAATGGTAAACACAGACAAGCTTAATCAAGCAATTTACTTGAAGTTGTTCATGATATTTTGAATACTTTTGATGATTTGATTTAAAAAATGACTTTTACGTCATGACAAACTGACACTGCCTGTGAAAAGGTCTTTTCAAAATGGCCGAAATTTATTTTCGCATTCGGTCGATTGTTTTTCAGGACCCATATTGCTCCAGTGATGTTGATTTTCCTCAAGTCAAACAGTAGCGAGATGCCTTTTGACTTGATCTGTACATGTGTAGTATCGTCTTACCTATGCTGCCGTATTTTAATCTCTCGTTTTATTTTGTATATTTGCAGGTCCTTTGAGTTGAACAAACCAATGCCATGATGAAAGCCTTACGTATAACTACTACATGTCAAGACAAACGCCATGATGAAAGCCTTAATTGACACGAATGCCATTCGAATCCGACTTTATATTTCCTTTTTGTCTGTAACCTTCTTCTTTCTTTTGTATGTTTTCAAAGTGAATTAATAAACGTTATAATTGATATCATATCTTCCTTCTTTCCCCCCAGGTTACGAGGTCAGTTAGCGCACTAACAAATATCAAAAAATATTTTTTGATTTTCTTCTCTTTTGTCTTTGGACATGTCTCTCAATTCCAAACAGTAATGAATCAATAAACCAATGATTCAATCTGTTTTCTTCTTGGATTTTATGATTGTCTCCTGAACAAAGTTCTTGAAAATATTCTAAGTCCGAAAACCATTTCTGTTCTGTCGTTTTAAAACATCTTGTGTTTTTTCTTGTGTTTTTTCTTCAAAAATGTACTAAGTCCACAGAAGTCTAAAAAATAATCGAGCGTGACTCCGCTCCGTAACTTTTCCATGGTTTTTTTTTGAAAAATACGCTAAGTACAAAATCGCTGAGTCATTCTTTTTTTCCTTTAAAAATACGCTAAGTCCACAAAACTCGAAAAATAAATTGTGCGTGGCCTCTCCTCGTAACTTTTTTCCTCTGCAAAGTTACGGAGCGAGGTCACGCTCGAGTTTTTTTTTGACGTTTTTGGAGATAGCCTATATTCTGAGGGCCCCCCTTTTTTTGGGCAAAATCCGTTGATCCAGGAGTGTATAAGGCATATGTAATCCTTTGCAAAGTTCAATTGTTATTGAGTTGAATTGTTATCTTAATGTTCAACTATTAATACATTATTAGTCTTCAAGGCTAATATTATGTGCCAATTGAAGTTTAGTGAGCGATGTTGTCAGAGTTCCTTGATCAGTTTACTGAACAACTTGTGTAATACCAAGTGAATAGTGTAAAGTATTTATGTGTTGCGCAGAAGAGTGCACGTTTGATGTGTACAATTACTGGTGAAAACGTCAAAGGAGGAACTTTGAAATGATCTGTTCGTCTCGGAATAGGCAAGCCTATTTGAACAGTTTCAAAGTCTCTTTTTGACATTTTACCAGCAATTGAACAGAAATAGCATCAAACATGAATAATTCTGCCACACATAAATAGTTCACGCTAAACAAAATGGTGAAAAACAAGTTGTTCAGCAAATTAACCAACGATATCTGGTAACTTTGCTCACAAACTCAATGCTGCACACAAGACAAGCTTTGAAGAAAAATGTATTAATTGCTGGGCATAAAGATAAACATTCAACACAACAACAACAATTGAAGTTTGCAATGGATAACATGCCATATACACTCCTGAATCTACTCTTAGAATTAAAGGTTTTCAAGGCAACAAACCCCTTCCGGTTTTCTAAATCAGATAGAAAAGCACCAAGAAGGATTTTCAATCATTTAAAGCCGAGGAATCTTCTTGAGAATAGAAAGATTCGTGCCCTGAGAAGATTATGAAAACCTTTATTTCTAAGGGTGTTGATAGTTCGTCAGCTCAGAATAAGTTTAACTAGTTCGAAAGTATGTCGAAAAATGTCATGAAAGATTCATGGAATTACGTTTACAGTTTGCTAACCGTGCAGCGGCTTAAGATTGGTAAATCATTTAAAAAAACCTGAAGATATATGTAACTAATAAACCCTGAGCTGACTACTATTTTCCTTGTTTCAAATGAAAGGATTAAGTTAAAGTCGAATGAACCAAAAACACGTCAATTTTAAACACAAGTTTTATTTAAAAAACAACCAACTATTTTCACAGTACACGCAAAGAAGGCGAAATACTGTAAAATCACCAGTATAAGACCATTTTCGTGAATTTCAACACAACCCTAACCTAAGTTGAAATTAGAAAGTGATAAGACAGCTTTAGTGCTTGTGAAAGTCTCACAGTTTACGCTACAGCTGCGGAAGTCAAATGATATCCCGCAACCGCAATCATTCCTTCGTTAAAGTTCATTAGATGGTCTTATAGAAGCGATATTAAAGTATTTTTACACAGTTAGAATCAAGTAATTAAGGCCTAAATCTAAATGTATTGTACAGAGTATTGCTGTCAGTAAATTGTTTCTTTAGAATATCTTGGAACAGTCTGGAAGGGGACGGATTTCTATAATTTCATTTGTCTGGATTGGTAGTATGGTCTAAAAAAAGGGCGATTGATAATGATATCTTAATGCCCGGGTAATTCCTTTCAAACATTTCGAATGTTGATGTTGCTTTAATGACATAGATCAATTTACCCTAACGATTGCAATGTGTCTGTAATAACACAGACAATTCTCGGGGTGTACCAATTAGTTATTTCAGAACTCATCATCAAAATCTGGATGCGGTGTCACTGCCCACTTATCATGCGAGGACCCAGTACGGCGATGTTCGTTCCCAGCCGCAGCCTTATATGGAAGAGTACGCTAATGGTCTGTAGTCGGACGCCAGAGTAGACCCAGTTAGCCGCAACCAGAAATTGGATCACCAAATTGATTCTCCCTAAACGTCTGACCCAAGATGAGGCTGAATAGCATTGAGGTATGATACGGAAGAGTCGACGTATGCCCCTTGATATCGGATCAACCGATCGTTCCCTTGTTCGTACCCTAGCCATAAAGGATCGCAGAGCAGATTGGGGAGTCACGATATCTCCTCAACCAATTCGTACCAAAGCTACAACAGCCGCCAAAAACAAGCCAGATAATGAGGGATCACCTTGTGAAGCCAAAGATACAGCAGCCGCCGAAATCGATCCAGTGCTACCTTTAGCTACCAAAATGCCCGCCAGGGTAGCGGAAAGGGTTATTTAACGACGCACCAACAAAAATGGCGACGTTATTATTACTGATTAGGGTAAATTGACACTTGAAATCAAAGCAACATACAGTTAGCCGAAATGCTTAACACTGAGCAGGTTATTGTTTATGCTTTTTAAAAGAAATGATAAATTATGAATCCCAATATATCAGAAGTGTCCAATTCTGCTTTGCCCTCGCTCATTGGAAATGAAGCAATCAGCTTTTTGGGAAGAGTTAAATTTTGTTTTTGGAATTCAGAATGGGTGAACATGTGTTGCTTTTAGTTTTAGTTATAGGGGGTTTGTTTTCTTAATTGATATTCTTAAGAAACAACTTCGTACTGCAGCAGTTTAATGATGTTGCTGTTAAACTAATTTCTACTATATTACAAGGGAATATCTTACATCTAAACATAAATGTACATATACAGGGTGTCACAAATGTTTTCAATTTCTGATCTGAAGATGGTGTGTGAACGTTTGTGAATCGAATTTAAAAACAAATTCTGATGATCAGAATAAAGATAAATGGTTAGCCGCCATATATTAAGGCCAGCAAGTTAAATATAGGGTACAAACTGCCTTCTCTCCAGGCGCCTGGCATTAGAGATTGGAGTTGGGAGGTAAAGAGTGTCTCATCAGCCAAAAGCTGGCTGGCCCTTTCATTAGGGGTGACACTATCATGAACAAACTTTACTTTAGACTCATTAAATAATCATTGTTCCAAAATTCACAATCATAAATGTGAATCTGCGAACGGTAATCTAACTTGTTTGGGACACCCTGTAAGCTTACAATACAACTCGTACATTGAAAACACCATGCCTAAATCAAGATTACAACCGCTTAGAACAAGATGAACAGAAGTTGGGTTGCTTATTTATAACAATGAAGAAAGTAAGCAAAACAACCTTGCTAATTTCGATTTTGAACATATTCAGACAAGGTTGGACCAAAGGGTTCAAAGAGCACTCTAGGCCAACAATCAGCCCCTCAATAAAAAGGCGTGGTGTTTTCAAAATGCTAAACATTCAAGATACAACAAACACACAATTCTCGATTTTTCGGTGATTTCAAAAGGCATGAGGCTCTGAGCCTGTGAATGACTGGTAAAGATTCATAAGCACTTCCGGTCGGATTGTCCAATCAGAAGACAAGTGGCACTGGACTAGTGGTATATCATGATTCATCACAAGCCAGGAGGCTGAATAGGGAGGGGGCTGAAGTCATCATAAATCTTTAGTGTAACAGAAGAAATCTGCATGAAGAATAAATATTATTCTCAAAATAGATGGGGGGGGGGGGGGCTGGAGTGGTCCATGACCCATGACTAGAGGTGTATGTCGAGACTCAGACAAGGTTTTTATAGAAAGAGGATGCGTTTTGAAATCACCGTAGCAACTCAACCTACAACTGCCACTAAAACTGAAGTGGAAGGTGTATGTTAGATGTTCAGTCAAGTAAACAGGGTGTTAATTAAAACATGGTCATTTCATGCTAGTTGTTTTATGATAACTACTGGATGGAGTATACTTAAGTTAGTCTGCAACAAATTCTCAGCTATCTATATGTTGATGGGTACAATTTAAATACCAGTTGGCCAAGTCATTTTGAACAACGGCTATCAGGCCTTAGAACTATGCATTGTTTTAATTAACAACCTGTACTTATAATGATACATGTATATCACAAAGCTTGCGACAAAACTCCCAGTGAATTCAGTTCAGCAGGAAAATTGTTGAACACAGTAGGCCATATTGGCTCATTCATTGGAATATACAGATTAAGGGCTCACAATAGCCCCATCGAAGGCTTTGTGACAGTGGACAAAGGTTCCCAGAACCTGTCTATTCAATTGGATGGCGGTGACATTGACATAACTCAACGAGTTGTCTGAGCTCATGTTTTCAGTGACTCGCTCATTGTCGACCATTTCCAGTGGGTGGTTTCATGGCCTAGTGGTTAGAGCGTTGGACTCAAGATCCAGAGGTTTTGGGTTCGAATCCAGTCGAGACCTTTTTACAAACTTTTTTACAATAAATTATTTTCTTTCTCGCTTTAACAGGGATTACTTTAAGACATCATAATTTCATGAGGGGATAGTACCTGTAACCAAGAAAATTTGCCGGATTCTATGTTTTTTTTCAAAGTTGCTTTCTTCCAACACAACACTGACAATTGTGTCAAAAATCTTTACAAGACGACAAGTAAAGGTATGGTTGTTTTGCACTTTGGAACGAAATTTTAGCCCAAACAAATCTTTATTATTCTTAACTTCCTTCCAGCAGCAATCTTGGTCTTCCTGTCAGTATCAGTAAATCAAAAGACGTCTACCAAGCTTGTTTGGCGCAGACAATGGCCGTGATATAGTAGAAGGTTTCTGATTGGCTGATACTGACCGGAAGGCTTAGAATTCCGTTTGAAGAAAGTAACTAATGATGGAGGTAAAGTCCGGCAAACTTACTGTGATTGCTCAATCAAACGAGCAGCTGTCAAGGTGAATTTAGTCTACTTGGGTACAAGTGTATTTCTGTTTACGAACACGCTATCATAATAGTGAGGTTTGGCAAGCTTACGTTTGACGTTTTCGAGGCACATTTGTTTGTGAAGTGAGCGTTCGACCAGCTTCATTCATCACTGAGTGAGCAACAATGGTAGGGGTATCGGCGTTACAAAGGCCGACACTACGCGCTGGCGTTGGCTGTCAAAATCAGGGTATTTCATAAGTAGGGTACCATAAGAGGTAAAGACTCTGATTCAAATCTAAGCTTCCATGAAGAAGGATCATCTTTTGCCGATTTCAGAATTTTCAAAACGTAAACGTAAACATATTCGTAAATCGTTAGCATGCAAAACCTCACTAATGTTGAAATAAGTGTTTGACATTCAGTTTTACAAAGAATTGGTCTTGCCTTAGACTGCTCACGGGTTGTTTGGCGAGAAAAGATTCCATAAACGTTCCATAAACGTTCCCTCCTTTGCCGATACGTCGTCCTCGTATGCAGATCACGTGACTTGATGACGTCATTGGAACGTGGTGTCCACGCCTTTCCTCCTGGAAAACACAAGATTAAGGAAGTTTTAGAATTTTGCAAACTTATCAACAAAAAAATCAAAGGAACTTGTCAGGGTTGCCGGATTTGGCGGCAAACAACTAAGATCGAGGCGAACTGGGCACAGTTTTGGACGAGGGGTTGAAGACCCCATCAGCGGGGGTTTGGCCAAAGACAGAACAATGTGATGCTGCCACCAAAAGATGGTCAAAGCCCTTTGTTCAAATAGACAAACATTACAATGAGGGTAATGGAAAATGCATTAGAGAAGCAAAGTTCAATGCTTTAGAATGGCTTGTTATGGCAAAGGCAAGTATTCAGATGAACACTTCCTCTAATATACTGCTGGTTTCATCTAAAGAAGGTCATTTTTCATCAGTAATGACAGTCAGGGGAGTAAAAAGAAGGAACCATGTATGGAGAAGGAGAAGGCTTTCAAGGGCGTTTCCCGCTGCGTCACCAGAAGCCACTTTTGCAGTCTTTGGTAATTTCAATCACAAAGTGGCGATATCACCAAAGACGACAACACACGGATTTGACCAACAATCAACATAACTCACAAGCTCGCAACCAGGTGGAAGCTCTATGAAATGTACAACACTACGCATGTCGCTTTGGTGATGTGCCCTGGGGTCCAGGACATCCTCAACAATGAGTTCCTACCAAGCACTGTACATTGAGCTTCCATCCGAGCGAGAGGGTAATGTTGAATGCCAGTCATTGTGGTGGACATATTTCCGCCGACATCACAGCCAGTTTAGAGTTGCGCAAGTCAACTTACCGTGTGTAGTATTCTACCCGCTGTATCAGCCGATTCCCTGATGGACTCCATCCGCATCCTGGCATCCTGGCATCCTGGCATCCTGGCATCCTGACATCCTGGCATCCTGGCATCCTGGCATCCTGGCATCCTGGCATCCTGGCATCCTGACATCCTGGCATCCTGGCATCCTGACATCCTGGCATCCTGACATCCTGGCATCCTGGCATCCTGACATCCTGGCATCCTGACATCCTGGCATCCTGTGTATGACATCCCACCTGAAAAATAGAGATAAAACAATTTTGAGAATTTTGCAAATGGACGTCACATGATCAGTGGAACAGTGTCGCATGCAGCAGACGATCTGGTGTTTTCTTTCTCAGTAGAGCCCCTTATCTTGATGATTGATTGTCTGTGTAGCTGACAGTATCACGGTTCGACAATTAGGGAACTTGTTTGTCAGCGGAGTAAAAGGAAGGGAACCCCTTTGGAGAAGGAGGCGACTTTCTGCTCCGAGGCTCCAGGCTGTGTA